>NC_041400.2:1718750-2070000 GCF_900747795.2 Erpetoichthys calabaricus | reverse complement strand
ATAGATAGATAGATAGATAGATATGAAAGGTACTATATAATAGATAGATAGATAGATGAAAGGCACTATATGATAGATAGATAGATAGATAGATAGATAGATAGATAGATAGATAGATAGATAGATAGATAGATAGATAGATAGATAGATAGATAGAAGTCCATTGTGTCAAAAGCTTTTTTAGTTTTTCATGAAAATGCTGGCATTAAAATTTGTTCTCTTTCATCTCTTAAAGACCTAAACGTTGATCTCTTTTGGGTGAGGTAATCCTTTATCAATGGTAATTCTTCCAGCTAGACAGAGCTAAATGTCTGATGCTTTTCATTGCATTAAACAATTGCGCTCTGAGATTTTTCAGAAGTTAGGTTCCATATCGTATCATCTCCTCAGCCCACTTAATCCTGAGCAGGGTCATGATGGTGGTGGTGTGGGGTCATTGGGAATGCTGGAGCCTAACCCAGCAAGCATAGGGTGCAAGGCAGGAACAATCCCCCTGGACAGGATGCCAGTCCATCACAGGGTGAAGACACACACTCACGTCCTGAATGGTTTTGGACTGTGGGAGAAAACCAGGATGCCCGGAGGAATCCCATGTGCACATGGGAAGACCATTCAAGGGAAGAACCTGGGACATGAACTCTGATTTCTGTACTTTGATGCAGCAGAGCTACTAGTGCACCACCCCAGTGGTAAGGCAATTCTGCTGAGCTGGCATGGCAGTCATGGCACCGGAGAGTGGTAAGGTTTTGCATATGGATTAGCACATGCCAGTAAGAATTAAACTGTTCTCTGACAATAATGGCCTTATAAACCTGTTATAAAGCACCTTTTACATCTATCTATTGATCCATTATACACCACTTTTAACACTGATGGAGCCAGAGAGTGGTGACATGTTGATTAACACATGCATGTAGGAATGTCACCGTATTCTGTACACATGACAATGCTGGCCCTATAAATCAATCTTGCCCTATCAAGCCAGCTGCCACTCAGACATCTAAGGCCACCTATTCCAGCTGTTACTCAAACAGTTGAATTTGTCACTTAGATATATTACCGCCACCCAGCCTTGTGCCACTTTTAGTACCTTTCCATCTAATATATTGAAGTTTTCAAATCTTATAATAATAATAATATCTCCCTACATTATATTCTACTTTTCAAATCTATGACTAATCCTGGTGCCAGAGAATGGCAACATGTTGATTAGCAAGTGCAAGTAAGAATCACTCTTCATAGAGGTGGAGAGTGGCCACATGTTAATTAGCACATGCAAGTCAGAATGTCACTGTTCACTGTACTTGTGACAATAAATCGCCTACAAACCTTTTGAGCCCAATCCGGTAACCACCCACTGAGACGTATAACTCCACCCATTCCAAGTTCCATTTTGCCCCACCCACTCACCTGTCACTTAAACGTTTAGCTCCTCCCATCCATCTGTATTACTAACAGGCCTTCTTCTCCTCCTCATAATTTGCTTGTCATTTACGTATTTCTGTTGTTTGCATTCAAGACAAATGCGTTCTGATATTTCTCAGGTAAACGTTTTGAGTGGTGACGTGTTCCACATTGATTAGCATGATTTAAACATTTTACCCTCACCCAGCCAGCTGCCACTCATATAGCACCTTTCACATCCGTTCCTCTTTTATAAAGCACTTTTCAGATCTATCGCTAATTATGGGGCCAGAGAGTGGCAACGTGTTGATCAACACATGCAAGGAAGTATTTCACTGTGCTCTGAACACAAAAAGGACACCATAAACCTAGAAAATACATAAAAATAAGCAAAAAAAGTTTGATGGCTGCATTTAATTAATGCTTATCCAAATGAAGAGTTCAACCACACATGAGTAAAATTACCAAGTGGTATGCTAGTAAAGGCGAGGAGATACAACACCTAACACTATGGTGCTCAGCCAACAACCTCATCTTAAACACCAGCAAGACCAAAGAGATCATTGTGGACTATAGGAGGTCCAGAAGAACAGAACATGCTCCTATATTCATACATGAGGAGGCTGTAATGTGTGTGGACAATATCAAGTTCTTGGGTATCCACATCACATCGGATCTGACCTGATCTTTGAACATATCTCACGTGGTAAAGAAGGCCCAACAAAGACTCTTCTTCCTGAGGAAGATGAGATGTGCTGGATTCTCCTACAAACTTCACAAAGCATTCTCTGTCACAGAATGACAGTGTGGTACGGCAGCTGCACAGCACAGGACAGGAAGGACTTGGCACGGGTGGTGAGAACAGCACAGGGGATTGTGGGAAGTCCTCTCCTAGACCTTGGACTCTGTATATGCTGGAAGGGTGCAGAAGAGGGCAAAATGTATAGCTGCAGATCTCACCCCTCCGGGAAATGGACTGTTTGTACCACTGCCTTCGGGTAAAGCAGTACAGAAACATAAAAACACGCACCAGCAGACAGAAAGACAGCTTTTTCCCCAGAGCTGTGAAGTCCATCTGCCCCTGCTGATACCCACACACACGTCTACATCTACCCCTAACCTGCCCCCTGTAGACACGCACACGCACTTTCCCTCGTAATCAAACACACACTCGTATTCCTCCCCTGCAGACCCACACACACACATCACTGGTCTCTCAGGTGTACGACCTCAGGAAAAGTCTGGACTTGATGATGTTTTATTGCTGCTGTCTTTTATACTTATTATGTTTATTTAATTATTTATTGTGCATTTAAGTATTCTGCCTTGAAGCCGAGCCCTACAAACAAAAATTTTTGTTATGTGTATGCATAATGACAATAAAGAATTCTATCTACCTATGGCCAATTTAGAATAGTCAATCCACCTAACCTGCATGTCTTTGGAGTGTGGGAGGAAACCCACGCAGACACGGGGAGAACATGCAAACTCCACGCAGGGAGCGAACCCAGGTCTCCTAACTGTGAGGCAGCAGCGCTACCCACTGCGCCACCATGCCACCCGCATAACATTCTATGATACATAATTATAATCAGAGATGTTTGTGTCCTCTCTGCATTCTTGAGAAAACTGACCAATACATACAAGAACTTCTTTTGTACCACCAGTGCCAGGCCTGTGATTAAAGGTGGATCCTACAGAATTTAATGGCTCTGAAGCACAGCAGACACTAGAGGGCAGCGTCTCAACATGACAGAAACAGAACACCTCAGAGCAGAGTGAGGCGGCCATCACAAGGGGACACATCGACTTACTCAGAGGTTAGAGACCCTCACCAAGGACACCAGCACAACACGAGGGTCAGTGCGTTCAGGACATCCACCCATCTCTTTTATACTCAGTTCACGATCATTTTGGGAGTAGACATCTGTCCAGACATGAACCAGCTGTGGACGCAGTGCCAGCACAGGCCCCACTCAAGCATTCCACTACAATTTAAAGTGGTCGGCTCATCAGATGTGCAATGTGGGAGGAAACCTGGAGAATGTGGAGATAAAACCCACGTGGACCCCGGAAAAGGGAAAAGTCCGTATGAAAAAGGCCTGGGCTGAGATCTCAAAATCAAATTAAAATTTTTGTCCATTTGTTTTAAAATTACACGTACAGTGCGATATGTAGAGAAATGCTTAGCCACTCAATTCCAATGTAGGCCGGTGCCTTCAAGAAGAATATCAAAGACGTGATCCAAGGACTGTGGTGCTGGTCGTTGCTGAGTTTACTCATCGGTCAGCTAGTGACACTCAACTCCACACATTCTCCTCGATGTCTTGACTTTTATTTTTTTGCCTCCAGGTACTCCTTACTGTATCATACTCTGTTAATCCCAAAACAAATAAAGTTCTATGTATCTGTCTAATCGCCCAGGCATGTCCACGAGACCACCTGCATTTGCTCGTCTTAGGTTAGCTTTTGTTGCTTTTATTTTATTTATCTGTTCTAATTTTTCGTGCTGATTTTGAAATGTGGGGAATTCAGTTGTGCCTTTAATTTTTGTGATGTTTGCAGGGCAGACAAGATTTGGAGTAACCACAAGAAGGACGTAAAAGAAGAAAACGGGTCCAAACCTGGGAGATCAAAAGAAACGGCGCATCGAGGCTTAAAAAGGAAGAGGAAGATCCAAAGTTAATGACGAAAGTAAAGGTTGTGAGGCAAGTGATTTTTTTAATCCATACCTCAGATAGGGAAAGACATTTTATATCCGTTACATTACAGTATCCAGGTCACGACCTCCGAGGACACGCCCATAGCAACAGCATGGTGAATGTGCACAACTACCTGGAAAAAAAGTCATTGATTATTATTTTCTACCCTTCCTTTCCCTTATCTGTGATGTCCACTCTTTTAAGATTTGCTCTTCTTTTATTATTATTCCCATTTTTCTCTGTTTAAATGTATAACTTGCCTGACCCATTTTTACTTTCTCGGCATCAGCAGGTGCAGTCTTCTCTTTGATCTGTTCAGTTCAATTCATTTCTTACTAGCTGTCCCCCCGTGGTGCCACCTGCGTAGTAGTAAAACAGGACACAATGTGGCAACAGGTAGAGCGACTCAAACGGAGGCTGGCGCGGGAGTGAGGAGGGCTCCCCACTCCTGATGTCACACTTCTGTATCCAGCAGGGGGCACTAGCTCCCTTGTTGGAATAAGTTCTTTTGTAATTGCGGCATGTTACATAACCCAGAACTATATAGATATAATACAAAAAGGTCGATACCCCTCCCTTAGTGATGCGGCAGTAAGAAATCACATAGGAGAAATAACTTAACTTTCTTTAATGATAGCTTAAGTGGCATAAGTGACGAAGTAAGCCATGACAAGACCTTCGGGAGTGGGGACCCGATGTGTAGAGTCTGCCATTTTCATCAATGCGTTGGAATGATTTACCAGATTGGATGACGTTATCTCCAATCCGTCCGTCCGGCTTCAAAGGTGTGCCGGGCAATGTACCAAGGCTTTATACTCTTTCTTCATGTACAGGCCCCCACTTTGGTGAATCATGCCATTCCAAACAAGGAAAAAGGGATACAGTTTCATGCTGAGTTGGACAAACAGAAATAGTATACAATGGTCATCAGTCTGACTGCCCATATCGCAGTTGTCCTTAACTTGTCTTGTCTTAAAATGCTCGCCTAGCAGTTCTTATGTGGTGAACTCCTGTGTGCTAAATCTGGCTTTGTGTTAGCTGTACATGTGAGTAGAAAGAAAAGTAAATTTATAAAATATTTTTGTACAGAACATAGTGACATATTAAACATATAAACTTATTACAGCTTCCCCCTCCTGTTGGATTAGCGCGAATATATGGCTTTTGCAAGCGAACTCTGATACATAGCGTGATGAGAGAAGTTGCCAAATCAACCGGAATGTTCAGGCAAATTCTAGAAAAAAAAAACGATCTAAATCCGTTAAGTAGTTATAATTCTTTGCATTTATATAGCGCTTTCCTCACTACTCAAAGCACTCAGCAATTGCAGGTTAAGGGTCTTGTTCAAGGGCCCAACAGAGCAGAGTCCCTATTGGCATTTATGGGATTCAAAACGGCAACCTTCTGATTGCCCGTGCAGATCCCTAGCCTCAGAGCTACCACTCCGCCTGTGGTGAAAAGCGGACAGACAGATAGACATTGGATTTTATATATATATATAGAGAGAGAGAGAGAGAGACTAGACGTCCCCCGCAGCTGCGCCTATGTAGTAGTGAAACAGGACAGCGAGGAGGACCCCACCCCGCTCCCCACTGCTGACATCACGCTTCCCCCTCCCCTCGGCACGCAGCCTCTGTCTCGGATTAGCATGAATATATCGCTCTGATATTTAGTGCGATGGGAGAAGTCGCAAAATCAACCGGATGTTTGGGCAAATTCTAGAAAAAAAACCCGATCTAAATCCATGAAGTAGTTCTCTCGCAAAAAGCTCACAGACAGACAGACAGGCAGACATTGGATTTTATATATATATAGAGAGAGATTGTGCTCTGCCCTATATGGTTGTGAGACATGGACGCTATTCAGTGATTTGAGACGAAGACTGGACTCCTCCATGAGAATCCTTGGGTCCCACTGGTTTGACTTGAGTCCCGAATGAGGCACATGACCTGCATTGTGAGGGAGTGTCAGTTACGACACTATGGCCATGTGGTGTGATTACCTGAGGGTCATCTGGCTCATTGTTGAGGACCCAAGTGGCTGGACCAGGCCAAGGGGTCACCCATGTAACACCTGGCTGTGGCAGATAGAGGGTCATTTCCTTAGGGTGGGACTGGACCGCATGTCTGCTTGGTGGGGTTACCAACCAGGATCCTGAGTGGTTTCTTCGTGTGGTGGGTACAGCAACGAGCTGTACCAGTGAATGTTCCCCGACCTGACCTGACCTGACCTGATTGGATGCTCAGAGCACTTGCGCTATTTTGCGCCCAGAACGTATTAACACTCTGTTTCCATCCATCACTTGAAACATTTGATTCCGTTCAGCTTAATTCTTGTTATTCCCAGCAAACTCTGTGCCCTCTGAATCTGCCCAATGCTGTAACACTGCCATGGCTGCTGGGAATTGTAGAAAATTTAAGCAGCGCTGCTACAACCTTGAACATCTTCACACAAATTATGCTACATGCTGCAATCAGGCTGGACCTCTGTGAGAGAATAAAGGGAACATCAAAGGATAATACAGTAGTTATTGTGCATGAAGCATTTTGGTCTGCAGTGCACATTAAAAGAAATTTACATTTGTCTTTGAATTTGCATGAAGAGATGACTGAAATGGTTAAGTTAAATGACAAGAGTGTTCTAACCTGGTTGCTTAAGAAGTTGGCTGATGTCATGTTCTCTGATGTACCCAGTTGTCACGTTTTCTATAAAAGAATAAGAGCTGAACATAAGAGATATTGAAGACCAGAATGTAGTAGAAATGAGACTTTTATTTGGGTGTGTAAGCCAATGAACCAATCAGAGTAAGCAATAATTGAGGATCGTTATTCAGTTATACATCAGAATGACTCTCTGTGTCTATGCTGTGGCCATTTGCTGACACCTCTGCTCAGGGCACTGTTCCATAGTAGATTGCTGTAACAGGGTGCTCCCTCTTCATGAAGAAATGTTGAAGATGCATTGAACAAGCTTCCTCCTGCCTGGTTCCTGACTCAAAGAGGTCCTAGTTGAGGACCAATTTCTTTTTTTAATATATTTCCAGTTTCTTTCTTCCACACCTCTGTATACAGTAGCTGCTAACTCACGCTTGGGTGACCAGATAAGTCCACAGACAGCTGAACTTCAGTCCTTCTCTGGAGTGTATACCTGCTCTATGTTCACAGACCCCCTAACACTCTCACTTATGGCTTCACTAACCTTCTCTCTCTACTTCACAGCTTAATACCGAATGCCAGGATACCCGTCCATCACGCATATGGGCCACACAAAGCTCCATGTCCCCCTTGCATACCTCGAATGTGCATACCTGTGCAGCTGCACAGCCATCTTCTTCATCAGAGCATCCACGTCCACCACCTTCAAACTCCTAAGGTAAGTGCTGCTTAACTATTTCAACAAAATGAAAAATGTCTACAAGTTGTTGCAGAGAAATGTCAATACCTGCCGACTCCTTGACAAGATCAGCCGCATGTATTTGTTTGTGCACTTCAGACTGTTGCCCCCTGCAGGACAGGTTACTGCATTGCTGTTTCCTCACAGGGTAAAAGGGTTAAACAGATGACAGGACAAATGGTGGGTTTGAAGTTATTTTTCTATTTTTAAAAGGCCAGTTCAAAACACTAAAAGTGCTAGCAGCACAATTCATCTTTCTGGTCCTGAGCCTACACTACTATGGTCCCGCTTTATGTGCAGTCTTAAAATATTATAACCCTGACATAACACAGGCCATGATGTAATGTGTATTTCATTAGAGTTCAAACCGTTGACAGAGCTCTGCAAAAATGGCACATACGAGGAAATGAACTGCAGGCTTACTTTTATGTCGGCTTGTTGTCTGCATTATTTCACAACTGCACTTCATTTTTTTGTCTCTTTTATCCTTCTTAACACACAGGGTGCCAGCAGAGACGTATTTTATAGCCCTGAGTCATAATACAGTGGATTTTAAAAGCGGATTTATAGTTGAGCGCTTTACCAGCACGAGCACTTCTAGTAACTCATCGGATTAAACTCGGACCATCTGCATCGTTCTGCCATGATGAACTAGGGTGTGATGAGTGGGGTGAGCCTGGGACTTTCATTTTTAAGCCATTACTGTTATGATTACGTTTTTGTTTAATTTAAGTTTCTTCTCCCCAGCATATTTTTATTTTATTTGTTAAAAATGCAACACACAGGATGGTGAAAGGGTATGAAGCCTCTTAAAAGTCCCACAGAAACAGGCTAGGATCGGCACCAACCTGCCCAGATGTAGCCTCATCCCAGGCAGCCAGACCCCAAACTCCACAGCAGGGCCGTCTTAACGCATCGGCATGCTGGGCAATTGCCCGGGGGGCCCCACGAGAATAGGGGCCCCATGCTAATCTATGTATGTTGTGACTTGCTGAGTGGTTGTGTAGGTAAGGACCGAAGTGCACTGCTTTGCCTGGGGGCCTATAGAGCTGTTAAGACGGCCCTGCTCCATAGGCAAACTTCGGCCTGTGCAGGCCCATGATGACCATAACACCTGAGAGAACTTCAGCAGTTTTGGGAAGCTGATAGAAGGCTGAAATACTGATATAAAGGGGGAGAATACTTAAGAGATCAATTAGTTTCAATTTTATATTTCTAATTAATTTACACCACTCTGCAGAGATCTGTTTCACTTTAACATTAAAGATTTTTTTCCTGTTAATCGGGGTTAAAAAAGGCCAAATTAGATCCACTGGGGTTCAATGTTCTAGAACAATAAAATTTGAAAACTTTCAAGGAAGTGAATACTTCAGAGATAGATAGATAGATAGATAGATAGATAGATAGATAGATAGATAGATAGATAGATAGATAGATAGATAGATAGATAGATGTGAAAGGAATTATAATAGATAGATAGATAGATAGATAGATAGATAGATAGATAGATAGATAGATAGATAGATAGATAGATAGATAGATAGATAGATAGATAGATAGATATGAAAGGAATTATAATAGATAGATAGATAGATAGATAGATAGATAGATAGATAGATAGATAGATAGATAGATAGATAGATAGATAGATAGATAGATAGATAGATAGATACTTTATTAATCCCAAGGGGAAATTCACAAGGTACAGAACATAACCTGCTCACCAACTGCCCAGTTGTAGGCCCATCCCAGGCAGCCAGCACTGAAACTCCACAGGTAGGCTTCGGCCTGCACAGGCCCAAAAAGGGAAACATACTTTAAAAGTTCAAAATTTTGAATTAGCTTAATACATCCATTCATCCATTATCCAACCCGCTACATCCTAACTACATGGTCACGGGGGTCTGCTGGAGCCAATCCCAGCCAACACAGGGCGCAAGGCAGGAAACAAACCCCGGGCAGGGTGCCATCTCACTGCAGTTATTAATTCATCTATTTACTTAGTTTTACAAGCTTCAAATTTTACTGTGCTGGTTTAGCTCTCTTTCTCAGGGGTGAGGGTTGATTTGTTTTCGATCTTATGTTTATAAAAATTGGTTTATTTGTATTGAATGTTGTGTGATTTAAATAAAATCAATAAAATAATTAAAAAAAATAATAAAAATAAAATGCCACTCAGGACAACATCCATCCTTGACATTGCTTATTTTCAATAAGCTTTACTAAGACTATAAATATCCAGACTTTGCTATTTTATTTCCATTAATAACTTCCACTCTTAGTGTTATTAAGCTTTAATAAATAACATTTTGCTTGCACATTTTAATACTTTGTTTTTATATTTAAAGTGACTTAAGTAATAAAGTAAACATTAGAGAACCTGGTGCAGGGGACATTGCCATTTGCTCAATCCTGCAGGGTTATCAAGGCTGAGAGGTCGCACCTCAATAGGAAGAACAAGGGCTGTAGAAGTGAGACACCATGGGGTGGGTAGTGGGGTATAACCAAAAGGTGTATGAGCCTTTGTGAGTCCCTAGGACACCCGTATGTCTGTCAGTGCTGGTGACAGTGAGTCCTTAGGTGGAATATTGAGAGTGACAGGAACGAGGGTTAGGGTTAGGGTTAGGGTCATGCACACCTACTTATGTGGATGGGATTCTATGTGGCTTATCATGGAGTGACTGGCAATTAGCCATCACTCATATGTAGTTCTGTGAATAGGATCTCAGAGTGTGTGTGTGTGTGTGTGTGTGTGTGTGTGTGTGTGCGCGTGTGTGTGTGTTAATCTTAAAGTTAATCTAAAAGCACTTTATGGAGGAAAAAAATTGCTTTGATTTAACAATTACTATTAAACACTTTTTGCTAGCTCATGTAATTAGTTTCAAATTCTTTAAATTTGCTCTTTTTTCCTGTTATTGTTATGAAACTGCAGCACAATCTCTGGAGTCCAGAGCCTCCACCTTGGAGCTCCAAGTAGGTAGAGCTGACTCCAATGAGTACCAGTAGAGTTTAGTTACAGACCTTCAGAGCTCCGTCTGGTTACACTATGGCTAAGATTAGGGTTGTGAGAGGCTTAATGACTCAAATAATGACAACTGTCCATTATGTCAACTCGAAGTACTTGGAGCTCCAGGGTGGAAGCTCCGGACTGCAGAGAGACAAGACTCACGTTTTCTGTCACAATCAAGAAGATGCCTCAAAAGCTTCACGGGGCTCCATTTACCCATCACTACTTGTTAATAGTGTTATTTGTTTAGCAGATCTAATTTCCCCTTAGGGACAAATAAAGTATAGGTATCTATAAATCTATCTTATCCAAGGTGACTTACAAAGCAGGTTGTAAAAAATACAAGATTAAGAGGTGCAAGCATCAAAAGTAATAGACCACTAGATAAAAAACCAAGCAAGAGGGATTTGTCCAACAACAGCAACGACAACTACTACCATATAATTATACCTGCAACAAGACTAAGACACAAATCAGGGTTGTAAACTCTGTCAGGACAGCAGCAGCTGTCCTCTAGAAGAGACACTAAGCAGTTCCAAAATATTTAATGAACAGCTGAGTCTTCAAAAGATGCCTAAACCTGAGGAAACTGGGTGCAGTGTGAAAAGAGAAAGGGAGATGATTCCATGACGTTGGAGCAAGAACAGAGCCTTGTCTAGTCGTGGCATGTCTGGCATGAGGAGGGATGGTCATCAGACAGACAAACAGACAGAGGCAGACCAGAGGCTTCTTGAAGGGACATATGGAGAGATGAAAAACTGGAAATACTGAAGAGCAATTCCTGCAAGTCAAGGTAAGAGTTTTAAACTCTCAGTGAAAAGACCAAAGCAGAGGGGTGGACAGAGTGAAACAAGCAACAGAGAACACCAGTCGAGCTGGAGAGACGTGATAACAGTTGAAGGAAGACCCACCAGGGGAGAGTTGCAATAGTCCAGAGAGGAGAGGACACTAGTGTGTGAACAAGGAGTTGTGTGGCATTATTATTGAGGTATGCATCATCAGACTATTGTGATGAAAGAAATGACAGGGTGGGATCATTGAAGAAACAGGTTTAATGAATGAAAGTGAGGATTCTAGAGTCACGTAGAGATTGCTGACCATGACTGCTATTGAAAGGGGACATCTTCAAGAGCATAAATCTGAGGAAGGAAAATCAGGAGACAAGTACAGGATATACGACTTTGAAAAGTTAAGTTTAAGGTGATGGGCATTCATCTAGGATGAGATGGGCTGAAGTCTGCGGGTTGAAAGACAGAAACAAGACGATCTATGTATCATCACCACAGAGGTGGTAGGAGAAACCACGAGAAGAAAGATCATTACCTAGGTAGCAAATATAGAGAGAAAAGAGGAGCGGAGCCATCACTAATCCTTGAGGCACACCTGTGGAGAGGACAAGGAGTTAGACCAGGAGACACAAAAGGATCAGCCAGAAAGGTAGGAGATGATCAGCCCAAAGTGGATCCCCTGATTCCAAGCTTATTGAGGGAAGAGATAATCAAGGAGTGGTTCACAGTATCTGAAGTTGATGAAAGGTCGAGAAGGATAAGGTCAGGGGAGGAGAGAGAAGCAGTTTGAGCAGATCTATGACCATTTGTGACTGAAAGCAGGGCAGTCTCAGTAGAGAGACCCTCGCAGCATGAAGATTGAAGAAAATCTAGTAGACTGTTGTCAGAAACATAAGAGGAGAGTTGTTTGAGGACTAGGTGTGTCCAGAGCAGCGTTTCCCAACAATTGTGATGTTACAACCCAGTTTTTCACTATTGGCGTTTCCCTGGTCCCCCTCTGTGAATTTTATCAGGATTGTCTGAACGGGGGGAGTGAGTTAGTCCCCATTGGACAATCGATTGTGTGTGTTCCCATGTGATCACATGTGCAGCAGAGTGTTAGATGAATTAAGAGTGATCATCAATACTCTTTCTTCTTGGTGAATCGAGCACAATCATCAGAGTAGGAGTTGGGGAGGTCATCCAGGATCAGCCGTGATCCATATGCAGTGCTGCTGCTGTGAATAGATCATGTTTGTTGCCGGTGGGGTCCGGGTTTCTTCTGAGGTCAGGTGTGGCCCACAGGTTGGAAAATACAGTTCTAGAGTCTTGGACAGGAATGGCAGAATGGAGACTGGGCAGTAATTCATAATGGCAGATGAGTAGACAGGGGAGTTCTTGAGAATAAGGTCACATGAAACTTCTCAAAATCAGATACCAGCAGTTATTGAGGCATTAAAAACGAGATGTGTGAGGTCAGGGAAGGAGAGGTTGACTGAAGAAGATGGTTGACTGGTGGTTTCAGAGCAGGTCAGAAATGTCAGTCATTTACAGGAGAGGAGGAGTAGGCTTGAAAAGTTTTTGGAAGTGAAGAAAGAAGCAAAATCATTCTGGGAGATGAATGATGGTCTTAGAACAGCAGGACTTAAGAGGGTCTTGAAGGTAGACAGGAGGTGGCAAGGATTTCTCTCAAGGTATGCCATCAAAGTAGCTTTAAACCACACCTCCAATCTCCAGTTATTGGTTGGTTTGCAACTCCTGGCTCTCCAATTAGCTTTTGTTGAAGTCATCAGCCTAGGGGTTCACAGGCCTTATCATGTGAGTGTCTGAATGATGTATTCAGTTGGTACAGGAACTATAAAGTAATATGTGTGTCATTAGTTAAATGAATTTGAGTACACAATGGGAGGTCTGAAAATCGAGAGTCCACCTTATGAGAAGAATTTAGGAGTCATAGTGGACTCTAAGCTATCGACTTCCAGACAGTGTTTAGAAGCCATTAAAGAAACTAACAGAATGTCAGGTTATATAGCGCCTTGACGTGTGGAGTACAAGTCACAGGAGGTTCTGCTCAAGCTTTTTAACACACTGGTGAGGTCTCATCTGGAGTCCTGTGTGCAGTTTTGGTCTCCAGGCTACAAAAAGGACATAACAGCACTAGAGAAGGTCCAGAGAAGAGCGACGAGGCTGATTCAGGGCTACAGGGGATGAGTTAGGAGGGAAGATTCAAAGAGCTGAGCCTTTACAGTGATGAAGAGGAGACCTGACTAAAGTGTTTAAAATTATGAAAGGAATTAGTCCAGTAGATCGAGACGGTGACTTTAAAATGAGTTCAACAAGAACACAGGGACACAGTTGAAGACTTGTTAAGGGGAAATTTTGCACAAATATTACAAAGTTTTTCTTCACACAGAGAAGTATGGAATAAATGTGCAAGTCGTGTGGTAGACAAGAGGACTTTAGGGACTTTCAAAACTCGACTTCATGTTTTTTTAGAAGAATTAAGTGGACGGGACTGGCGGGCTTTGATGGGCTGAATGCCCTGTTCTTGTCTAGAATGTTCTAATCAAAGTTAGGTGAAATTCCAGAACTTGTGCTGATTTTGCTGAACTGAATTCAGCAGGTTAGTTCATCTCTGTTGTCACAGAACTAGGAGCAGAGCAGCGTCAGCCCTTCCAACTCCATGTAATGAACTTAACATTTGAATTAAGTTTACTACAGCCGTCACCATAAAAGAAGAACGACCGTCTAATGTTAACACCCCATCAAAAGAACAATCATCTGATTTTGATCCCTCCATGATGGGTTTAACTCCTCGACGTTTCTTCCGTTGGGCACATGTGAAGCTCAGTCCTTAAATATTTAGTTTAAAGAAACGCCTTTTTTCGTTGCCCACGCAGCACACTTTTGACACCTTATTATTTTCTACTGTCAATGGAAAGAGAGGATAATCTCGACTGGAGCGCTAATTAGGTGCGCCATTAACGTGTCGCTCTTTTTCGCTGTATGCGTGGACAGCGGATGGAGTGGAGTATGAGTGTTAGGACAAGCTTTACAAAAATAGCCCCCCACGCCTTGTGGGGTCGATCAGGAGAGCAAACAGAAGAGTTTTAAAAGCTAAACGATCGCAATGAAACGCCAGGTCTTCTGAGTCTCAACGCCAGTGACCTGCGGAGCGGGTGACAGTGAGCGCGCCCCCGCAACTGGGCCCTCCATGCCTGCGTCCTGCGCGCTCCCGCTTATCTGCTGTTTATTTTCCCATCTGTTTAACAAAAGATCTGGAGACACAATAAGCTTGTAGCTAAATGGCAAAAGACACTTTGTGCATGCATCCCATTAATTCAATTGAAATTGTTAGGCTTTAGTAACGATAACAGTTACCACCGCAGGATTAAAACGCTGTGATTCGAGATCCAAAGGTTTATCTTTTGCAAATAGCTGTGAAATTGCTTGGCACAAAGTCTTCACACTCAATAAGCTTTAAATAAGATGTCAAGAGGAGAGAGATCCACAGTTAATAACACCGCTCGCCGAATTTGTACAAGGATTCCTCAAAGAGCCGTTCGTTTGTAATTCTAAACATACTGGAGATGGATATTTAAACAGAACTGACCCCTCGCGTCACCTGCCCCGTATTAATAAAACACAACTCACGGAGAATGGCCTGCCAGAAACTGCGGCGGCTGTGGCACACAAGAGAGGATGAAACTGCAAAGAAAAAGATAACAAAGCGGAAAGAAACGCGCCGACTGCTGTGACAGCCTCGTAGACGCGCCCCGTTTAAATTAAACCGCGCGGATCTTTGTCGTGTTCGGCGACATCCAGTCACGCGCGGGCTTTCAGGTTTACTGGTTTGGAAACGCGAAAAGAAAAGAAACTCCGCGCGGCAATATCTTCAGAGAAAGATACTGGGACCTCACTAAGCACCCGCCAGTAGGCCCAGTGGTCCCTCAGACTCAATCTCGGGGACCCCCCATGTGAACGCGAGTTTTTGTTACGACCAACATCTGTTTTGAATTGGATGCTATAGCAGAATTCATAAATTGGTATGTTTCGGGGTCCATAAAAAAACTGAGTTTGGTACATTAAGATTCGACTGTCTCAATCACGTATGTGTGTTCCATGAGGGACTTTAGTGGTCCTGAAAGGTTTCATCATCCCCGGGATTGTCAGTCGCCTGCAGTTCCAGGTGTCCTCGTTAATTAATCAATTAGAGCAGAGGGGGCAGACGCTCAAACCATTCGGTGTCGTCCAGTCTCGGCTTCCGCCCTGCTCGGGGCAACGGGAGACAACAAAAAAAGACGAAGGGACGTCCTTAAATAAAATGGAATACTTGGATTAGACAACAATAATAATAATAGTTACCAGCAGGCAGGCCCGGTCTTAGGTATTATGGGGCCCTAGGCGAAAGGGGGGTCCAGGAGCCCCCCTGGACGCCCTGCGAAATGCGTGAAAATTAGACCAAGGAGACGTTTCGGGGCCCCCCGGACGCCGGGGCTCTAGGCGGTCGCCTACTTCGCCTATGCCTAAGGCCGGGCCTGCAGCAGGAGTACCCGGCGTTGCCCGGGAATCTATAACTGGTGAATTTCCCAAATGAAAGAAACAGAACATAGAAATAGAACAAACAGTTTTCTGATTCACATTTTATTGTAAATTCGTCCACTTTGGATTGTGTCTACTGTGGCGTTTGAGACGCCCTTCAAATAGACTTTTATCCGGCATCTGAAGTGGACCGTGGAATTGTACGTCTTTTTTTTCGGAGGCATATTCGCGTAAAGCAGGAGAATTATAATGTGTTACATGGTATAACGTACGGAATACGCACCACAGTGAGATGAATTTACTTTATTTACACTACGTCGGAAAGCGAACAAATCATAGATACATATATAGATTGACGCCGCATTCACTGTGTTGCCCAGTCGACACGATACGTCAGCGCGTCCGCCCTACTGCGAGTGGCAAAAGTGCCATTTAAACTAATACACGTAGACGTGGAAACTGGGTTTTCTGATGAAAAAACAATAACGTTTAAAACTGTATCGTTTACATACAACAGATTTTGGCGAATCGTTTAAATGTAATTATTGATATCCATTTATACACCAATAAAGGCAATTATTAAATACTACTACTACTACTAATAATTTATTAAATAATTCCTCCCATATAAGTAACATTTCGCGGACTGCCTTCTTGCATCTCCGAAACATTTCCAGCGGCGTCACTGTAGCATTCGAACATTCTTATAGCCAATCATGCAATGCTGCGTCCGCGTTGGTCATGTTATGTTCTAACTACGGAGGCAGAGTCCCATTGCATGGTTCTAACTTGTATTGACGCGAACAGCATACATACGGATACTATCAAATTATATATACGGATAGTACTAATAATAATACATATATAGTGCCTTAATCATGCTTAATGCACATGTAATCCTAGCTATAAGCAGATAAAATAATAATAATGCATCATGTATACATCCTGAATAAAATCATGTAGTAATTGCAATAATATTTTATTTATAATAGCATCTTTTCCAAGCTCAAAACACAACTGATAATTAAAATGTAATTTTTGCTGTAAGATAATAATAATAATAATAATAATAAATATATAAACAGCGCCTTTCTCAAGCGCAAAACATAAGTAATCCTTAAAATAATAATAATTCTTTGCATTTATATAGCGCTTTTCTCACTACTCAAAGCAATTGCTTGCTCAAGGGCCCAACAGTGCAGAGCCGCTATTGGCACTTATGGGATTCGAACCGACAACCTTCCGATTGCCAGTGCCTCAGAGACACCACTCCGCCGAAATGTAAAATGTAATTCTAGCTGTAAAATTTTATAATCGTCATCATCATCACAGACCATTTCATCTATATAGTGCGTTTCCCAATAATCCCATAATCATCCATCCATCCATCCATTTTCCAACCCGCTGAATCCGAACACAGGGTCACGGGGGTCTGCTGGAGCCAATCCCAGCCAACACAGGGCACATGGCAGGAACCAATCCCGGGCAGGGTGCCAACCCACCGCAGGACACACACAAACACACCAAGCACACACCAGGGCCAATTTAGAATCACCAATCTACCTAACCTGCATGTCTTTGGACTGTGGGAGGAAACCCACGCAGACACGGGGAGAACATGCAAACTCCACGCAGGGAGGACCCGGGAAGCGAACCCAGGTCCCCAGGTCTCCCAACTGCGAGGCAGCAGCGCTACCCACTGCGCCACCGTGCCGCCCCCGGCACATAATCATTCAACTTTAATCTTCAACAATATTATATAATAATTACAATAATATTTTATATACAAAGCACAAGTCATCCTAAAAATTGAATTTTTAATAAAACGTAATCATTGCTGTATAAATCTGATAAATACTACTAATAATTTATGCAGGGACTTCCCAATAAGCCCTTCTAATCCTTAATAAAACGTAATCTCTGCCGTATATATAATGATATAGAGAAACGACCTCAGTATTAAAAATGTTTTATTATATAGCGCCTTTCACATTCTCAAAGCACATGTGTTCATTAAAATGTAATCCTTAGTAAAGCGTAATCTTTGCTGTACAACTGATACAATATTAGCATTATTAGTACGTTTTGTTGATATTTCCCGTAACGGACGCGCATTAACCCTTTGCTGCACACGTTAAGTTTTTTTCATTTATTTTTATTTTTAATTTTTGTTTAGAATACTTAAAGGCCGTGCCGTACCCACTACGTCTGGACACACCTTGGAGTCGCCTGTCAGTCTTTTCTTTTCTTTTCCCCTTCGGCTCCGCCATTCTCCCACCCCCAAACCCCCCCCCCCCCCCCCCCCCCCCACCCCCCGCTCATATTTTTCATTCCATCATCAGTCGGCCCGCCGTGGCGCTCCCGAGTTAACAGGCTGAGGTCTGCGGTGTCTTATCGTGAGTAATTGGCGGACATATTTGCCGAGTAATCCGCTCCAATTTGAACTTGTCGAGCTGCCCGAGATAAGGCGGCGAGGGGGTCGTTATCTGACTTTCGGCGTTCCAGACACCTCAGCTATCAGAGCCCCCCCACCCCTCCACCACACTTGTTGGCTGTCATGTCATCATCTCGTTTCTTTTAAGGCTCTGGCACTACAAAGTAACGAGACCCCCACCATTGATTCATTCTGTTCAGTGTATTCGCTTATAGCGCCTTCATATGGCGCGTCTTCATCCATTTCACTCTGCTTTTGCAGATGGGGTCTCCTTTGCAAGCCACCCTTTCCACGCCCACCCTGATTCATTTGCTGATGACACCAGGCCATTGGAGATTTACTGATTTCTTAATTGAAGTGATAAATCTATTTAAAGCGCCTTTCCATAGACGTGTATGGGGCGTTAGAAGTTTAGGTGTTATAGTGGCAGCCTTGCCAGCTCATTCTTGCCTTTAATTTCCAGCGAATTTGCAGTGGGAGGCATGGTGGCACAATGGCAGGCACTGGTACCCGACAGCTCCTGAGTCCTGGGTTCAAATCCTACCTGTATGGAGTCTGCATGTTCTCCTCATGTATTTGAGGGCCTTCCTCCAGGTATTCCAGACTTCCCCCCAATGAGACACAGGTTTAGTTAACTGGAATGCGTAGATTGACCTGGACTGAGTGAGTGTTGGTGAGGTGGGCCGCAGGGATGGACAGCACCTCCAGATACATGAAAGAGTTGGGAAATAGAAGGCTGAACACATTAGCCATTATGTCCTTTGGGTTTCTGGACCACTAACCAGTCCTCACCTTGTCAAAACACCCCAATCAGGTGGCCAGAGGAGGTGATGTCACCAGTCGCAAGATTGGAAAGACAACCAACATGGTCACCAATGTGTCCACAAATGGCTGAGGAGTCCAGTCCATGATTTCTAGCTAAGAAGTGACTCATCTATGCCAGTAGAAATGCAACAGGGAGATGGAGCAAGGAAAGACAAAACATGGCTCTGGATGGGGCACCAGTCCATCCTAACGTGTTACCATCATGAGATTCTCAAAACAATTTAGTCAAGTTAAGCAATGTCTATCCTGGCAGCATCACAGTAACCAGTCAGCACCAATCCATTGTATCACACAAAAACAAAACCCACACCCAATCTGACCAATTCAGAGCAGCATGTGGTCTACCAGGAGACCATGGAGTTCCTGAAGAAAACCAACAGAGATACATGGAGAACATGCAAACTCCACACAGATATTGTGCAGGTGTGAGATCTGAGTCCAGGATGGCAGATCCATGTGGCAACTCTTAACGACTGATGGGTGACTTAATTTCATTCATCAAATTGTAGTATGGCCTACTGGTTTAGATGTCGGTCTGTAAGTCTGGAGGATTCTGGTTCAGTAACTCGCTCTCCAGTCACCTCATGTTGCTTGTCTTCATATACCAATGGGATGGGGAACCCAAACAGGCACAACTAATCCATAATGAATCCTTCAAAACTTAATGACATGTAAATTTATGCTAATTAAGTAATAATCAGGGTGGCACAGCAGACTACAAGTGAAGGCTTTACTCTGGCGGGGTCATCTAGTGGCCTGAGCACAAGACTGTAACCCACCAAGATGCTGGTGCAAATCCCATCTCCACCGCAATATGTGAGCCACTTGACCTGCCAGTCATCCGAATATTCAAAAATCGAGTTGGCAGCTCAACTTATAAGATGCCCTTCGGTAAAGCTGTGTGCCAGACATTCAATGGGCAAGAGTTCAACTGAATTTGGGTCAGCTATCACTGATAATAACTGCATATGGGCTGACATCAGTCATGGTGGACAGTGGCAGAGAAACACGTTTTTAAAGAAGGGGGGAATAAAAATCACTTAGTGATGACAATGAAAGAATATCGGGTGGGTCAAGTGTAGTGGAGCCAGCACAAACACAACCGGCCCACCGCATAAATCTGCAAGGCCCGACATCTTTAAATACACGTCTGTTGGGGCCGCTGTCCTTGTCGATCAACATTTGGGGGCAGCCTGGTGCTCATCGGCACCATCCTGCTTTGGGCTTTCCAAAGAAAACATTCCTTTGACTCTGTGCTCCAGGTCATGGCACCGACGTCAAGATAATGAGTGGAAAATCAAGGAAAACATTTGAGAATGTGAGGTAGGCATGTAAATCGCAGGCCGAAATGTTAAAGAAGAAGTTTATTAATTTGTGGGATCAATCAATCTATCTATCTATTATATAATGCCTTTCATCTATCTATCTATCTATCTATATCTATCTATCTATCTATCTATCTATCTATCTATCTATCTTATATAGTGCCTTTCATTTCTATCTATCTATCTATCTATCTATCTATCTATCTATCTATCTATCTATCTATCTATCTATCTATCTATCTATCTTATATAGTGCCTTTCATTTCTATCTATCTATCTAATATAGTGCCTTTCATTTCTATCTATCTATCTATCTTATATAGTGCCTTTCTATCTATCTATCTATCTATCTATCTATCTATCTATCTATCTATCTATCTATCTATCTATCTATCTATCTTATATAGTGCCTTTCTATCTATCTATCTATCTATCTATCTATCTATCTATCTATCTATCTATCTTATATAGTGCCTTTCATTTCTATCTATCTATCTAATATAGTGCCTTTCATTTCTATCTATCTATCTATCTTATATAGTGCCTTTCTATCTATCTATCTATCTATCTATCTATCTATCTATCTATCTATCTATCTATCTATCTATCTATCTATCTATCTATCTATCTTATATAGTGCCTTTCTATCTATCTATCTATCTATCTATCTATCTATCTATCTATCTATCTATCTATCTATCTATCTATCTATCTTATATAGTGCCTATCTATCTATCTATCTATCTATCTATCTATCTATCTATCTATCTATCTATCTATCTATCTATCTATCTTATATAGTGCCTTTCATTTCTATCTATCTATCTATCTATCTATCTATCTATCTATCTATCTATCTATCTATCTATCTATCTATCTTATATAGTGCCTTTCATTTCTATCTATCTATCTATCTATCTATCTATCTATCTATCTATCTATCTATCTATCTATCTATCTATCTACCTTATATAGTGCCTTTCATTTCTATCTATCTATCTATCTATCTATCTATCTATCTATCTATCTATCTATCTATCTATCTATCTATCTATCTATCTTATATAGTGCCTTTCTATCTATCTATCTATCTATCTATCTATCTATCTATCTATCTATCTATCTATCTATCTATCTATCTATCTATCTTATATAGTGCCTTTCATTTCTATCTATCTATCTATCTATCTATCTATCTATCTATCTATCTATCTATCTATCTATCTATCTATCTATCTTATATAGTTCCTTTCATTTCTATCTATCTATCTATCTATCTATCTATCTATCTATCTATCTATCTATCTATCTATCTTATATAGTGCCTTTCATTTCTATCTATCTATCTATCTATCTATCTATCTATCTATCTATCTATCTATCTATCTATCTATCTATCTATCTATCTATCTTATATAGTGCCTTTCATTTCTATCTATCTATCTATCTTATATAGTGCCTTTCATTTCTATCTATCTATCTATCTTATATAGTGCCTTTCTATCTATCTATATCTATCTATCTATCTTATATAGTGCCTTTCTATCTATCTATCTATCTTATATAGTGCCTTTCTATCTATCTATCTTATATAGTGCCTTTCTATCTATCTATCTATCTATCTTATATAGTGCCTTTCTATCTATCTATCTATCTATCTATCTATCTATCTATCTATCTATCTATCTATCTATCTATCTATCTATCTATCTATCTATCTATCTATCTATCTATCTATCATCACATTTCTGTATGTGGATGACACTCACGTGGTTATAAGGAGGATATTCAAACTCTGTACAGATGTTGTCTCGATGAGGACTTCAAATAAGACTTGTGGAGCTGTGATGCAGCAGCACTACACATTGTGTCATTTTACTGCCCAGAATAACTAATGTGGTACATTTTCCAGTTGTTTAATTAGTTGTATTCATTTTTATAGCTTTCAAAGGTACCCTCATTTTATGATAATGCTTTATATTTCTAAATGTGTTTAAACAGGAGAGTGGACTCTGGGGTCACTCTGTAATTTTTAGTCTGCCTATGTTAACTGCAGAGTATTACGTAACTATAAGACACACTAAGGAAGGGAGGATTATAGGGAGTATAATATTAAAACATTCTAAATGTGTTTCAACAGGAGAGCGCCCTCTGGTGTCCCTCCACATTTAGATTAATTTTCAGTCCACAGAAAGCCAGGGAAGAGTTTTTGTTAAGTATTAGACACACCAAGGGAGGGATGCTTACAGGTATTATGACCAAGCAGATACTCAGATATTCATGTGCCGTGAACTTGGAGAGAACCTTAACAAAACAGTACCTCCAAATGTCCACTAGAGGGAACAAAATACCAAAACCCTGGCTAGTAATGAAAGGGCAAATTCGCATCTTTCCATATAAAAGATCTATTGATTAAAAAACATCCTCTTCTTGACAAGAAATGTTCCAAGGAGCACAAATGGCACAGCAATCCCAAAACAAGCAAGTCCCAAAAACACAAATCCAGCAAGAATGGTCAACAAATCAGAGCTTAAGGGTTACAAATCCAGTAAATCAAAAGAAAAGGCCAGATAATTCTCAATAACTCACTGAAACCACCAAGTGTAATCAATGAACCGCAGAGGACTGTGGGTTTTTTTTTTGATGGTGATGAGCAGGTGGCCCTACCTCTTGGAAGACCACCCACAAAATATATGGAACATAGTGGAAGATACATAAAGAAAGTAAATGATCAATAGTATTAATATAAAGAAAAGAATCAAAAATGAACAAAAAGACATTAAAGAGGAATTTGAAGAGCAGCTAACATAACAGTCTGCCTGCATGGCACGGAGGTTCCTTCTCATCTAACTTTTTCTCTCACCCTCTGTTACTGTGCCCTCATCCTGTCTCTTGTAACTCCTAACCATGCCAGGGTGCTGCCTTCAAAAATCCCACTATGAGGTTACCTCACTTCCAGGGTCAGGATGGGTGGCCCAGTGGAGCTACAGTGTCATCATGTAAGCACGCTCTCTGGTGGCGCATAGTGTCACTGCACTTTGACATGTCTTTCAAGGACCAGCATGCTTCAGAAACTTCTGGAATGTCTGCTACCATTTGGAGGCTCCTATCTTCCTAATTTCTAAGCTGTCTGCTGCCACCTGCTGGCCTGGAAGACTTGTAAATTTTTTCTACAAGTGCTCTCAATTATAGGCTCCTTTATCTATAATGTATGCTGGGCATTATGCCAGCTGCTATCTTGTGGCATGTTGCAGGGCCCCTGGCCCCCCCCCCCCCCCCCCAAAGGTGCCACCTTCTCCTGGGTGTTCCGGAAGAATTTCCTTCTGATGGAATCTCTCTCTCTCTGCCTATGGCCCTTTAATGTGTCACTTCTGGTGCCACTTCTGCATCTGACATTTCTCTCTTCAAAGAAAGGTATTATCCATCCATCTACCCATTTTCTAAATCTGCTTAATTATATTAAAGAACATTAAACTTAATTAAAACTGAAACTTACCAGGCTGTCCTTAGTTACAGCAGGAGCTGCCAGGCTATTGGCAGCGAGTGAGCACAGCTCTTGAAATTGGGTGACGACTGCATAAACTGGCAGCTCTCGATGGCAGGTGATCATCATCAAAGCCACCAGACTGCTGATGGAAGTTGGCAGTGAGTCGGCCTCATTCTGAACAACTGGCACATAGAGTAGCAAGCAATCAGTCACCAGGGTGTTGGCAGCAGTTGGTTGCCACGTGAGGTGCCATGGTGCTAGTAATGAGCAATTAACATGCAGGGACTGCCAACCTGCCTGCAGCAGACAATTCCTGCACAGCCTGCCAGGCTATCGACACTGTGCAATCATTTCTCTGCCTGGCAGGTAAGCCTTTGTGACGTCGGTGACAATTTACACAGTTAGGTGTTTGTACCGCGCTGGTGCTACAGGGAGGCCAAGACAGCTGGACAGACAGTCTCATTTCACCACTCATAGACATCGTGGGCACACAATCTGGATGGCATTAGGAAGTCGCATCAAGAATCAGCTGTGTGTCTTTTGGGAGGTCTCCTTAGCAATCTACTCTTCTGGGTTCAAATGCCTCACTGTGTTGTTATCTGTGTGGGGTTTGCATGTTCTCCTTATGATCAATTAGCAGTTCCAAAGTGTGCCCCATGTGGGTGTTTGTGTGAAAAGGCCCTGTGATATCCCATTCAGTGTGTGCCCTAGCACCCTGTGACCGTACATTTGTGTTATACAGGTATACAAATGTTACATTGAGTCACTGTTATGATCTGCTGGACTCCACTAAACTCAAAACCCAGGATCGTCACCAAAGCTTGACCCCAAGGCTTCTGATGTCATCTGAAAACCAAAGTAGCTGAGGCCTAAACTCCAAAAACAGACCCCTGGCCTACACGGGCCTAACACACGGGCCTTGAAATTCAAAGGTCAGAATTGGAGTTGGAGAACCGTAAAATTCCTGGTTAGTGATAAACAAAAATGTTATGTTTGGGCAGGTGTCATGTTTAAGTTCCTTTTTATGTCCTTCTTGTCCATATTGGATCCTTTGGTTATTGTCATGTGTGTTAAAGCTGTTTTCACATTTGTTGTTTTAGAATGATGTTTTTTTTTTTTATCAGTTTTGTTTATTGTTTTGCTTCTATGTGCAGATGTTTGCTCTGTCATGTCCTCTGTGTTCTGTGGGTGGTTCCCCAAGAGGCGGGATCACCTATCAATCTCAGTTTGATGGACTGACCCCAGAGCTGCAAAGGCTCATGGGAATTGCAGTTCCTCTGCAGTACATTGTACGCACATTAGAGGTTGGTCAGTTCTTTGTCTGACTCTCGCATTTGTGATTTAATTGCGCTTTTGTTTCTTGGATTACAAGTTAAGGATTGTGGATTGGACTTGTTAGCTGTGGATTGCCTTGTAGGCTAATCCCTTTGCCTCCTTATTGATATTTTTTGATTATTTTGTTATTTTTGCTTTTTCATAATCATGTGATAAAGATTGTTTGTGATCTTGCTCTGGACAAGCCAGGGGCTGACGGTAATCCCTTGCTTTGTGGAGCAGTTTCATTGTATTTTGGGACATTTCAGAGTGTACTTTTAAACTTCAGGAGTTAAGCTCAAAATAACAGGAATAATAGAATTCAATGACTTGTATTAGTAGACTACATTACAGTGTCTTGTAGTTAAAAACAGAGCCCACTTACAGTAGGCATGTGGTGAGTTGGTAGCATTAATGGACAGCCGAGTCCAACTGAAGTGACGTCAAAATGGCATCCATTAATGTGTGCTGTTCTACTAGAGGTGGAGAGCTAGCAGTTTAGAAAAGTCTTGGACCAGGAGATTACATGTAGTGAAAAAAGTAAAGCAAAGTCACAACAGGGAAGATAAAGATACCGTCCAGAGAAAGCTTTCAACAGAGAGACCCTCACAAAAGAGAAGATTACTGTCAGCAAAGCTCAGCGAGGAAACGAGTGGCAGAGCCGACCTTTCAGCCAGTCGCACAAATGACATCACGGGTCATGACCTCTAAGGCCACGCCCCTGTCCTAACAACATGACTCTCAAACAGCTGCATGTTGGAGAAAATGAAATGGTGTGGATGGTGGCACAAAATCATTTTGGGCACTTTAAATAGACTGAAAGACACATAAAAAAGAGAGTTAGGAAAGATGTGATTTAAAAGACAGGTGATCAATATACTGTATATAAAAGCCAAAATAAAACAGATAGATAGATAGATAGATAGAGTGAAAAGGCACTATATAATAGATGGATAGTGTGAAAAGGCACTATACAGGTACCCGACATGGCACAAAGAGATAGGGAATCACGCGTAAAAATAACACAAATGTATTGTCTTCACCTGTGGGGCATGTCTTCCCCATGTCCCACAGGCACAGCACAGTCCCAAAAGCACAAAGTAAATACACCAAAACAAAAAAACACTGGTCTTCACCTCCACTCCTCCTGGCAAGCGTTGTCCTCCTCTTCCTCCTCCCGACTCTGGCTTCTGGAGTGGTGGCTGCTGGCTCCTTATATAGCCACACCTAGAAGTGCTTCAGGTGATAATTAGCCTAATTCAGACTGCACGTCCGTGTGTGGCTGCTTATGCAGCTCCCCCTGGTGGTGGCCACGGAGTCCAACAAGGTTCAGCTCTGAAGTCCCATGCCTGTGGACCCAATGCAACCCAGGGAGGCTGCCACCAAGTGTTCCAGGGGAAGTAGTGTGTAGCCCATGGCAATTCTCCCAGACCAAATGTCGAAAGGGCGTCCCGGCCAGGCATGGGCCCTGGCTATCCATCACAGTAGATAGATAGATAGAATGGCACTGTATAGTAGATAGATAGATAGATAGATAGATAGATAGATAGATAGATAGATAGATAGATAGATAGATAGATAGATAGATAGATAGATAGATAGGAAAGGCACTGTGTAATAGATACTGTTGGCTATATTAAGCAACAAAGAGTAATGGCACATTGCAATACCTTGGACCAGTATTATTATTATTATTATTATTATTATTATTATTAATATTTAGGCCTTCATTTATAAAGGAAACACGTCAATTGACATATCTTGCCATTAAATATCATTAAAGCCCAAATCTGCGGCTTCCCCTCCGGATTCCATCAACCCTCCCAGTTCCAGTTGCATCTCCTGAGTGACGTTTTCCCAAACCTGAGCTCATCACGACATACCTGAGGTCATCCATGGCAGCAGGACGTACGATCAGCTCAGCTCTCACTGCAAATCCCATTCTGCATCGCTGATCACCATCCTCCTGTGACTTGACGGACTCCGCCCTTCACATTCACTTCTGCCTCTTAGGTCCCCATAGTTGATTTCTCAGTAGAAAATCTCTGATGCCGTGCACTGATTGGATGGTGATATTGGCTCATTTGCATACACATACACATACAGTAATCCCTCACTTATCGCGGGAGATAGGTTCCAAGGCCGACCGCGATAACTGAATTTCCGCGAAGTAGGGACACCATATTTATTTAATTATTTAACGGGTATTTGGACGTTTTTAAACCCTCCCTGTATTGTTTACAACCCACCCTTTACTCTATTAATAACAGGGACAACTGCTAAGCAATATGAAATCGGTAGCTAAGTTTACACTTACTGTATAGCGAAGTACACGTAGCAGCTTGTAGGCAGTCATGACGTCGTCGACCTTGTTGCAAAGATTCCTAAAGCAGATTCCATCCAGACTACTGCCCTATCACGTCCACTTGTAACTCGTTTTGCGCCCTGGTTAAAGGACACTGCGGCCGTAGATCTTATATGCTTCAACATATCCAAAACTTTGACCTTTTCTGCAATCATTTGCATCTTCTGTTGGCGCTTGGACACGGCCCCTGAAGCAGTACCATGTTAATGCTGAATGAGTGAGATGAGACTTCCTGGTTAATGCAACATTCCGTCGCTGAGCCAATCAGCAGCACACAGGAACTTAACTGCGTGCTCTGATTGGGTAGCTTCTCAGCCATCCGCCAATAGCATCTCTTGTATGAAATCAACTGGGCAAACCAACTGAGGAAGCAAGTAAAAAGACCCATTGTCCGCAGAAACCCGCGAAGCAGCGAAAAATCCGCGTTATGAATTTAGATATGCTTACATATAAAATCTGCGAAGTCGTGAACCGCGAAGTAGCGAGGGATTACTGTAGTAGGAGAGAGTAAACTAGAATTATGGGTAAATGTTTAAAGGTGATCGTTATATTTTGCTTTTTCTGATGGAATTGCATTTATTGATCCAGGTAATGTCTTTATTTAAAACGACTTACAACTGGTTCAATTTCTTTTGATTTTTCCAATTGGAGCATATTTGGGTAAAGAGACTTGCTCGTGGTCACACAGTCTGTTCCAGGATTTGAACCCACGGCCTTAGGGTTTACTGTTCACCATATTTATTATAATTATTATATTTTATGGGTTATGGGGCTCCCTATGCTGTTCCCATCACTGTAAGTTATGCGGTAAATTGGCAGGTCAAACCGAGAGAGCTGCCCACCCCCTGATTACTGTGAAGTGCCAGTCAATTGTATTTGGTTTTCACTCATGCCAGTCTGATGTGGTGTTTTTAGAGATGTGTGACAGAATGAAAGAAGGGCCAGTTGCTGGGTGATTTCTGAAAATGTGGCGCTTCAAGCTCGTATTCTTTCTGAGAGAGTCGTGCAGACAGATGTTGCCATAAGTAAGGCACTGGCCCTCCTCGGCATTGTGAAGTAGTCAGTCTGCTGTTCCACATCGGACCCTTCCACATTTTACTCCCACCAGCCCTTTTCTTCTTGCAGGTTCAGCAGTGACGAGTCCACTCAAAGCACCTTTAAAGAAACGGCTGTCATGAGTGGATGAATTCCCAGACGTCCTGCCGTGTGAATAATCTGAAGTCTAATTTTGCGGACCGAGGGGCGTTTATCAGCACACAGTCATATTGGATTTGATTCGCTTCCAAAATGAATTTGAACAGGCAAACAACAAATCGGATTTGAGCCAAAGACTGGGCTTGAGTCGTGCTGTCTGAATGGAGTGGTGTGGACCCTTCAGCTCGTTTGTACCGCTGTGACTTTTCTCTAGCGAGATTTGGGGACAGCTGCCCATTTGCCACCCCCTTGGCCGATGCCAGTGTCACATTGTCTTCTGTGTGTTTCCATTGTGTATCCCGTTTGCCGGTAATGCCGTTCACAACTGTGATGCTAACATTTTAGATTTTCATTGTAGAATTTCTCTGCCATTTTATCATCTTTGCCAGCACATCAGCCCACTCTGGCTCACCGTCTTTATTTTTATTGGCTGATTATTATCGTTTGTCATTTCCATCACAGTCAATTAATCCCATAACCCGAAGCTCCCTGCTGTCCCTGTGCCACTCTTTCAATGCATACGATGGTCACATTCCATAATCACAATGTTGCAAAAAAAATCTCAGACAGCGAGATCTCAATTTTCTCCCTCGTTCCTGATGCGCCCATAAATTGTGTGCCTAGCTAAGCCTGAGGAATTAGGCGGATCAAGCCGTTTTTTTGGGTTTAATGAAACCGTTCACGCCGGCTCTCCATTTACTGGCACATCTGCTTTGAGAATAAGAAGATCCTGTGTGTCCAATGGCGGGCGCCCATCTGGACGGTTATTTTTAATTATCATGTTTAACGTACGCTTGCTTACGCTGTTTATTATCCTGTCCTGAACGGCGCCTTTCTCTCCAGCATGGAGTTTGAGAGAATCGACTTCCATTTACGTTTATTTATTTGGCCGACGCCTTTATCCAAAGCGACTTACAGGTGCTGGTCATAAAATTAGAATATCATGACAAAGTTGATTTATTTCTGTAATTCCATTCAAAAAGTGAAACTTGTATATTAGATTCATTCATTACACACAGACTGATGTATTTCAAATGTTTATTTCTTTTAATGTTGATGATTATAACTGACAACTAATGAAAGTCCCAAATTCAGTATCTCGGAAAATCAGAATATCAATTAAGACCAATGCAAAAAAAGGATTTTTAGAAATGTTGGCCAACTGAAAGGTATGAACATGAAAAGTCTGAGCAGGTACAGCACTCAATATTTAGTTGGGGCTCCTTTGGCCTGGATTACTGCAGCAATGCGGCGTGGCATGGAGTCGATCAGTCTGTGGCACTGCTCAGGTGTTAGGAGAGCCCATGTTGCTCTGATAGTGGCCTTCAGCTCTTCTGAATTGTTGGCTCTGGCGTATTGCATCTTCCTCTTCACAATACCCCATGGATTTTCTATGGGGTTAAGGTCAGGCGAGTTTGCTGGCCAATCAAGAACAGGGATACCATGTTCCTTAAACCAGGTACTGGTAGCTTTGGCACTGTGTGCAGGTGCCAGGTCCTGTTGGAAAATGAAATCTGCATCTCCATAAAGTTCATCAGCAGCAGGAAGCATGAAGTGCTCTAAAACCTCCTGGTAGACGGCTGCATTGACCTTGGACCTCAGAAAACACAATGGACCAACACCAGCAGATGACATGGCACCCCAAACCATCACTGACTGTGGAAACTTTACACTGGACCTCACGCAACGTGGATTCTGTGCCTCTCCTCTCTTCCTCCACACTCTGGGACCTTGATTTCCAAAGGAAATGCAATATTTACTTTCATCAGAGAACATAACTTTGGACCACTCAGCAGCAGTCCAAAGGCGAGACGCTTCTGACGCTGTCTCTTGTTCAAGAGTGGCTTGACACAAGGAATGTGACAGCTGACACCAATGTCTTGCATACGTCTGTGTGTGGTGGTTCTTGAAGCACTGACTCCAGCTGCAGTCCACTCTTTGGGAATCTCCCCCACATTTTTGTTTCCCAATCCTCTCCAGGGTGCGGTTGTCCCTATTGCTTGTCCACTTTTTTCTACCACATCTTGTCCTTCCCTTCGCCTCTCTATTAATGTGCTTGGACACAGAGCTCTGTGAACAGCCAGCCTCTTTAGCAATGACCTTTTGTGTCTTGCCCTCCTTGTGCAAGGTGTCAATGGTCGTCTTTTGGACAACTGTCAAGTCAGCAGTCTTCCCCATGATTGTGTAGCCTACAGAACTCGACTGAGAGACCATTTAAAGGCTTTTGAGTTAATTAGCTGATTAGAGTGTGGCACCAGGTGTCTTCAATATTGAACCTTTTCACAATATTCTAATTTTCCAAGATACTGAATTTGGGACTTTCATTAGTTGTCAGTTATAATCATCAACATTAAAAGAAATAAACATTTGAAATACATCAGTCTGTGTGTAATGAATGAATCTAATATACAAGTTTCACTTTTTGAATGGAATTACTGAAATAAATCAACTTTGTCATGATCTTCTCATTTTATGACCACCACCTGTACATCATTTAAGATACAATTAGATGCATTTCTTTTTTTCTTTCTAGATGGAGCACAGGCAGGTGAAGTGACTTGCTCAGGGTCACACAGTGATTTGGACCCAAGGCCTTAAGTACTACGGCACACTGCACTGACTTACCTATTAGAAGAGCAAACAACGGGTCAGGAGAAGGAGAGGCTGCAGGTTTGATTACAATCTACAAAGTACAGTCGCTTAAATGTTAGTGCTGGTGATTCATAGCTCCGGAGATCTGCCTGCAATTTGAGTTCTCTACCTGTGTAACATGGCTGCTCTCTGGCTTCCAGTCCACATGCCCAAGACAGACAGGTAAGGCCCCTCTAAAGTAGGCAGACATTCTGTCTGGGGTTGGCTCCACACTCCAGCTCCTCATAACAGGCTGCTATGGATGCTGATGTTATAGGCCAAGGGTGGGCAACATCGGTCCTGGAGGGCTGCAGTGGCTGCAGGTTTTCATTCCAACCCAATTGCTTAATTAGAAACCAATCCTTGCCAATCTCAGACTTTATTTAATTTTATGGCTTGTTAGTCTGCAGTGTTAAGTTCTTATATCACAGATTTTTTCCTTTCCAAAGATATCATCCAAATGATTTGAAGCCTTAAATGGATAATTTTCAGTCTGTCACAAGAGTTTTATTAAATCAAACAGTGCATGGTGAACACACACCGATGGAAATGGAAACAAGCGAGATGGAGAACTGCTGGCTGCTTTGTCACTTACGTTTTATTGCTAATAAGGAGCCGTTAAAACTGCGAATGCAGCAGATGAAGACTGAGATAAGCAATTACGGGTGGGGACCCTTAATGAGCGAGACCACTACAATGAAGAATCAAAATGTCAATTAAGCAATAAGGGCTTCATCAGCAATAACTGACTTCTCATTAAGAAGGTGGGTTGGAACAAAAACCTGCAGCCACGGCGGCTCTCCAGGACCGACATGACCCACCCCAGTCTTAGGCAGTCCTCGCTATGCAGCTTTGTAGGTTTGTCATTTTTCTAGGATCCTCTGCAGCTGGCACTGAAGTTGCTCGTTTGAATGATGGCATGACAGCTCATCTGAGGTGGGCTGGCACCCTGCCCGGGGTTTGTTTCCTGCCTTGCACCCTGTGTTGGCTGGGATTGGCTCCAGCAGACCCCCGTGACCCTGTAGTTGGGATAGAGCGGGTTGGATAGTAGATGGATGGATGGATGCCAGCTCATATTGATGGTGACTCCCCAGGCATATGCCACATTAGAAATGTGTGCTGTAAATATTGTATTGAATATAATGTTGATGCCAGGCAATACAGTGGCATAGTTGGCACTGATGGTTGACCTAACTAGTTACCATCTCTGTTCTCTGTGTTCATGTTAATTTTCCCACATTCCAAAGACTTGCAGGGGAGGGTAACTTGTGACTCCGTATTGCAAGTGTGACATTCTGTGATATGCTGGTGTCCTTGTCCTAAGCCGACTCCTGCCTTGTCTCTGATGGCACCTGGTACTGCCATAATGAAATACGAAAGGTCAGAAAATGAAGCCGTGAATAACATGTATGAGATGGCACAATGGGGAGTGCTGCCGCCTAACAGGTCCCGTGTCCTCAGTTTGAGTATCATTTCTGTGTGATGTTTGCATGTTCTTCTTGTGTTCAGATTGTTTACCTCCTTCATCATTATGATAAGCCAGCGCACTTCGACCTTTTGAAATAAAAATTGGTTGGGCTTTCCTCTTTTGCCATGATAACTGTGCGTGTATCAGCCCTGTGATGGACTGGCACCCTGTCCAAGGGTGTGTCCTGCCTGGTGGTGACAGGGTGCCACCCTGAATTGAACTTACTGGGTTTGTAGAATGGAAGTTTTCAATTATCTTTATGTTTAGGGCAGCATCCACCCATCTGTCATCTAAACCCACTTTATCTTGAGAGGATCCATCAAGCATTGGGTGACGGGAGCAGCACAACCTGGATCAGGGTGGGCCCACAGGTGGGTGAAGTTACCATCACCAATCCACCTCACCTGCAAGAGAGGAAACCCACAAAGGCACGGGGAGAACATGCAAACTCCACCACACAGCGAGGGTCCTGGGACATGAACCCTGGTCTCCTTGTAGCGAGGCAGTAGTGCTAACCACTGCGCCACCTTTTATGATAGCACATATATTTTTTTTTCTAAATTAGTAGGCATTTTGCTAATTTTCAAAATCTATTTTTTAAGTTGGCTTTGTGAAGAATACAATGAAAAGCTGCACGTGGGCCTTATCACCCATTTGTACAGAGTGGTGCAGGGAAACGGGAAATTTTAGAAGTAGGTGTTGGCGACCCTGGGGCGTCTGGCGCCCATGTGATCTCATTTAGGACCCCTTGCCATCAGTTATAATGGAGCAGTGGAGTGGCGCACAACGAGGCGTTCGCTGTGAAAGCGTTTTATAAGAATGGTGACGGTCCCTCGCTCAGTTCTGAGAAAGGTAGAAGTCTCGGTAAGCTCAGCGGGTTTCAGTTCCCATTGCAGGTGTGCCTTACGTTTAGCAGCAGTGCCACTCTTATAATGTTTGTCGGATCCACTGCTACTGGCCGACATGGCGTCATATGGCGAGAGTATAAAAAGCGTCAAATTGTTCAAATATTCGACGTATGCCGACTAATGGGGACCATAACTTAACAACAGAACTGCTCTGCTTTATCATTGATGAGTTCAAATTTCAAAAACTGTTGACATCAAAGTACAAAGTAACAATTATTTACGATAATAATATACATTTACACTATTCATGTCACGTTGAGGTTGGATTCCGCCAGGGCTGCCCTTTGTCACTGATTCTGTTCAGCGGAGGGCGTCTTGTTCGGTGACCTCAGAATCTCATCTCTGCTATCTGTGGATGACGTGGTTCTGTTGGCTTCATCGGACAGTGACCTCCAGCTCTCACTGGAGCCGTTCACAGCCGAGTGTGAAGCGGTGGGGATGAGAGTCAGCACCTCTAAATCCAAGACCATGGTCCTCAGCCGGAAAAGGGTGGAATGCTTTGTCCGGGTTGGAAACACGTTACTGCCTCAAGTGGAGGAGTTCAAGTATCTCGGGGTCTTGTTCACGAGTGAGAGAAGAATGGAGCGGCAGGTTGACAGATGGATCAGTAATGAGGGCTCTGCAATGGTCCGTCGTGGTGAAGAGAGAGCTGAGCCAAAAGGCGAGGCTGTCGATTTACCAGTCGATCTACGTTCCTACCCTCACCTATGGCCATGAGCGTTGGGTAGTGACTGAAAGAACGAGATCGAGAATACAAGCGGCCGAAATGAGTTTTCTCCGCAGGGTGCCTGGACTTTCCCTTAGAGATAGCGTGAGGAGTTCAGTTATCTGGGAAAGACTCGGAGTAGAGTCGCTGCTCCTACACATTGAGAGGAGTCAGTCGAGGTGGTTCAGGCATCTGGTCAGGATGCCCCCTGGATGCCTCCCTGGGGGGGATGTCCCACTGGGAGAAGGCCACGGGGCAGACCCAGGACATGCTGGAGGGATTATATCTCCAGGCTGGCCTGGGAACACCTTGGGGTCCCCCCAGAGGACCTGGAGGAGGTGGCTGGGGAGAAGGAGGTCTGGGCTTCCCTGCTTAGGCTGCTGCCCCCGTGACCCAACCTCGGATAAGCGGTGGACAATGGATGGATGGATGGCATGTGACGTCCTTCAAAACTTCTTCTGTTCAACAACAACAACATTTATTTCTAGAGCACATTTTCATACAAAAAGTAGCTCAAAGTGCTTTACATAATGAAGAAAAGGAAAACTAAAAGACAAAATAAGAAATTAAAATAAGACAACATTAGTTAACATAGAAAAGGAGTAAGGTCCGATGGCCAGGGTGGACAGAAAAAACAAAAAAAAAAAAACTCCAGAAAGCTGAAGAAAAAAATAAAATCTGTAGGGGTTCCAGGCCACGAGACCACCCAGTCCCCTCTGGGCATTCTACCTAACATAAATGAAATAGTCCTCTTTGTATTTAGGGTTCTCACGGAGTCACTTGATGCTGATGGTCATACAGACTTCTGGCTTTTAATCCATCCATCATTGTTGGAACATCATGGTGCTTTGGGTAGAGCCACCACCAAAAGGACACCGGAAAAGGAAACAGAAGAGAGAGTTCATGTCCACTGTGGCACCCCAAAGGTCGCCAAATTTGGGAATGTGCCTTCTCTGTAAGGTGGACTGGGCCGTGTTGTGCCTCTGAACTACTAAAGTCTAAATTTGTGTAAACTGCAGGCTGCCGAATACGTCATATCATCATGGATTGGGTTGGACTTGCCAGGCGAAGGTGCAAACATGTCACTGAAACTGGGAATTATTAACTGTGCAAGTGATTTAAGTTATTGCATTTCTTTTTAAAATCTATACACCACGAGTGAGCCCCCCAAGCTCGTAGGCCCTTGTGCTTTACACGATCTGCACAATCCATTGCTACGCCACAGCCTGTACGATACACTTCATCATTAAATGTATTTTGTGATGTGTTTATTCGTGCATTGAATGTCAAATGAAAATTTCCCGTGTACCCGCGCCACCCTGTATGTGTGGATATGTGCTGCTTGGAAGTCTCCGGCTACTGTTTAAGGTCTCTAAAGTTGTTATGAAGCCCTCATCTGAAGATGGCAAAGTTAGAATACGCTGAAATGAGCGGGCAAAGGACCGCATGGTGACCCACTAGTCTGTGTCCAGAGCTCCCAGTCTGCTTACTGGTGTCCCCAGATACTCAGATTTACTCCTGCTCCCCAGAGATGTGTGTGTGTGTGTGTGTGTGTGTGTTTTAGGTTAGCTGACGACTGCTCCAGTGTGTGAGTGCACTCGCCCCGTCACTGAATGGCTCCCACACCTGCCTGGTATGGATGGTGGCTGGCATTGACCCCTGACACAATGGGTCAGAAAACATGGATGGTCAGTGTGGCCTTGTGAACCTCAAACCTTGAGGCTGCTGACCCTGCCTGACAACAACTACATTTATTTCTGTAGCGGATTTTCATACAACTGATGGAGCTCAAAGTGCTTTACAGGGTGAAGAAAGAGAAAACAAGATAAAATTAGGCAATATTAATTAACGGAATAAAAGCAAAGTCAGAAAAAACAAAACAACTCCAGACGGCTGGAGAAAAAAAAAATAAAATCTGCAGGGGGTCCGAGGCCACGAGACCACCCACCCGGCCCCCTCTAGGCATTCTACCATTCAATCAGTCCTCATGGTATTCAGGGGTCACATGGAAGGACTTGATGATGATGACGGTCATGTGGACTTCTGGCCTTTAACCCATCAATGGAGGGACATCACGGTGCTTTGATCAGGTGGTGGGGGGCACAGATCACCAACACAGAAAACCGGAAAAAGAACAGCAGAGAAAGTAGGGGTGAGTACGGATTATGGAGCCACCAGGAATGATAACGATAATTAAATGCATATACAGAGTATCAGGATTAAACTAACATGAAGCTCTGAGAAAGCCACGTTACAGTAACGGGTTTTTATCAGTTTGTTTAAAGTGCTCCACCGTATCAGCCTGGTGAATTTCTATCGGTAAACTCGTATTGCAGATTTGAGGTGCATAACAGCAGAAGGCCGCCCTCCTCACCACTTCTTTTAAGTTTAGCTCTCGGAATTCTAAGCAGACCCTCATTTGAAGATCTAAGGTTACGATTTGGAGTTTAAGGTGAGAGACATTCTGAGACAGAGGATGGAGCAGATGATTGAAGGCTTTGTAAACCATCAGCAGGACTTTAAAGTCAGTTCTAAATAACACAGGTAACCAGTGCAGTGATGCTAGGACTGGGGTGATGGGCTCGGATTTTCTTTTCCTAGTTGAGATTCTAGCAGCTCCATTCTGCACTCGTTGTAATCGACTGATGTCTTTTTTAGGTGGTCCCAAGAGGAGTGCGTTACACTAATCTAGTCGACTGAAAACAAAAGCGTCAACTCACTTCTCAGCATCTTGCAGTGTTATAAGAGGTCTAACTTTTGTTCTATTTCTTAGGTGAAAAAATACTATCCTAGTAATCTGATTAATATGTGATTTAAAATTCAGGTCCGAGTCAATAGTTACCCCTAAATTCTTTACCTCCGTCTTGACTTTTAATCCTAATGGATCGTTGATTTCTATTCCCCTCATTGTATCCATTTCTGCCAATCACTAAAGTTTCTGTTTTCGAGCGAGTCACTTCACCTGTTTGTGCTCCAAGTGGAAAAACAAAAGAAATGGGACCAGTTGTGTCTCAGATGTTCTAAGGTGCCTTGGATTAAGCATCGGTCAAATATGAGGTGGGTCACAAAGTCCGGTGAATGTCGATGCTGAGCGCCATCCAAGAGCAACGCAGAACAATTCACTGCCGGTTCTGACAGGTCCATCCTAGAGCCGAGTTTGTGACCAGTTTCAGCTTGTTTGATGCTGTCAGTTGTTTGTGAGCCGCTCTTGAGTTCAAGTGTGTTTTTCAAGTTTGTCGCTAATAACGGATATCGAGCAACACGTTAACATGAAATTTTGTTTCAAATTGCAAAAAGCTCAGGAAACCCATCAGATGTTAAAGTGGGTGCATGGTGACACCATAGGATCCGTGATCACTTGCTCACCTACCAGCGACCAGAACTGTCTGGTTTTACACCTAAGAAGTCTACCATCGACCACATCCTGGCACTGAGGGTTCTCATGGAGCACAAAAGCGAATATCTACAGAGTTTCTTTGTGGCCTTTGTTGATTTCGACTCAGTTGATTGAGTTGCCCTGTGGGACATCCTGAGGGTTCGCGGGATCCCCTCGAGGTTGCTGGATATCATGGCAGCCTATCCACTGGTACTGGGAGTGCTGTGCAGAGTGGAGGCAGGACCTCTGCATTTTTCCCAGTTGATTCTGGGGTTCATCAGCAGTGTGTTCTGCTCCTACTCTGTTCAATGCTGGCATGGACTGGGTGTTGGGCAAGGTCGTGGGGTCCAGTGGCTGTGGGTTATCTGTTGGTGAAGAAAGGTTCACGGATCTTGACTTTGCTGACGATGCTGTGATCTTCGCAGAGTCAATGGAGGCTCTGATCTGGGGGTCTCAAGAGACTGAGTGAGGGGTCTGAGTGTCTGGGCTTGTGAGGGTCCTGATAAAAACCAAAGAGCCAGGCCTTTAATAACTTCTTGGGCACGGCCATCAGCAGTGTGTCTGTCTGTGGAGAGAGTGTCGACCTCGTCATTGAGAGGTTTACTTACCTGGGCAGTGACATTCATGTGACTCTGGTGACTCTTCCTATGAAGTCAGTAGACAGACTGGGAGAGCATGGGGGGGGTCATGAGGTCGCTGGAAAGGGGTGTGTGGCGCTCACGATGTCTATGCAAAAGGACGAAGGTCCAAGTCTTTAGAGTCCTGGTGCTTCCTGTCTTGCTATATGGTTGTGAGACATGGACGCCATCCAGTGACCTGAGATGAAGACTGGACTCCTTTGGTGCTGTGTCTCTCCGGGAAATCCTTGGGTCCCGTTGGTTTGACTTTGTGTTGCCCGTGGAGTCCCGAATGAGGCACATGACCTGCATTGTGAGGGAGCGTCAGTTACGGCACTATGGCCATGATGTGGCCTTATTGTTGGGGACCCGAGTGGCTGGACCAGACCAAGGGGTCGCCCACGTAACACCTGGCTGCGGCAGATAGAGGGTCATTTCCAGAGGGTGGGACTGGACTGCCTGGGGGGTTGTAAACTGGGATCCCAAGTTGTTTCGTTGTGTAGTGGGTGCAGCAACGCGCTGTACCAGTGCAGGCTCCCCAACTTGACTTGACTTGGTGACACTGCACCGACAGTGAAGACGGTTTACGAGCGGTTTGATCGATTTTGTAATGGATCTGACTCAGTTGAAGACGAGAAAAGATCAGGACGTCCTTCAACATCAATAACTGAGGAAATTGTTGAAACGGTTTCATTCTTCATCGTGATAACACTCCTTGTTGCACATCCCTTCTAGTACAACAATTTCTGTTGAATAAAAACATTACGCTGTGTCCGCATCCACCTTATTCAGAGGATCTAGCACCGTGCGACTTCTGGCTGTTCCCTAAATTGAAAATGACCATGAAAGACTAAACGACAGCCCAACTAAAGACACTCTCGACAGAAAACTTCTGGAACTGCTTTGCAAAGTGGCAGGAGTGTTGGGAGACGTGCATTTGAAGTGGAGGAGGAGAGTATTTTGAGGGGGACGAGTAGTTGTAAATCTTTTACTGCAATAAACGTTTTATTTTTTAAAACATTCACCATATTTTTTGATCACACTTTATAACAACAGTGTCTTTCTGTCTCTTTTATATAGCGCCTTTCTTATCTAGTATAAAATACCTTTCATTTCCATTATATAGCACCTTTCTGATCTTTCAGTCTAACTATTGTATAGTACCTCTGCTATCTCTCTCTTCTGTCTAGTACTTATCACACATATCTGTCCATATAGTGCCTTTCATTTGTAGCTCTCTGTCTTTTATATAATGCCTTTCCTATCTAGCTACCAATCTATTATCTCAGGCCTTTCCTACCCATCTCTTCAACAGGTAACTAGTGTGGCCTAGTGGTTAAGGCCCCTGAGGCTGTGGGTTCAAATCCCAATACTGACACTGTGTGACCCTGAGCAACGCCACTTCACCTGCTTGTGCTCAACCGGAAACACAAAACAAGTGGAACCAATTGTAGCTCTCAACTATTACAAGTCACCATGGATGAAGGAGTCAGGCTGTCCGAGGTCAAACAATGAAAGGATTCTGTGGTGCCAACTCGGCCTTCCCCGTTTACTCTCAGTTCTTATAAATAAAAGAAAAGCAGGACGGCGTGAAAACAGAAACACACAAGTCGCCAGGTAAGCTTGTTTCTTTTTCATAATTAGCAGCCAAACAACAGTGAGATACAAAAGGAGCCGAAACACAACAGCAAACTGTGACCATCACACAATATCTGAAAATATAGAAAGGTGAAGGTCTCAGGAATGCTGATCTGCTCAGGTCCCCAATGCTCTTAGTGAAGAGAAAATCAAAAATTTCAGAAACGTCTGCTCTATTGTACAATGAGAGCAGCAACAAGCCATGGAATCAAACAACAAGTTTAATTAACAACAAGAATCAGAGCCTAATTAAGCAACTGGTTGGATTGAAATTGGTTGGAGTCTGAGGCCCTGACTGAGTTGGTCGTCTGTTGGTCACTCACTTCACATTTCATTTCTTTTAAGGGAAAAATAATAAGCAATTCAGAGGAACGATGAAGAAATTCCGGTGAACAAATCTTAAAAAACAAGTCAATTAAAATGAATTCAAAAGAAGTTAATTAGCAGCAAAAACAGGTCACTAATTAAGGAAAGGGTTAGAATGAAAACCTGCAGCCACTGCGGCCCTCCAGGACTGGAGTTGGAGACCCCACTGCTTTAAGAAAACAAAATACTCAGTAGAACTGTGGGAAGAAACACAACGGGGGGCTCCTTTATACCAACAGCAACATGTCTGTATAGCGCCTCGCTGGGACCGCTTCTTTATCTTTAGGCAAGTTTTCTTTCTTTTAGGTAATGGAGTATATTTCTTGGAGGTTGTTGATATTTGTTGTAATATTTATTTATTTAGCTTCTGTAAATGCTACATTTCCACCATGCAACAAATATAAGTATCTGTAGCAACCGCACAATACAGAAACGCGATTCCTACACTTCACGACCCGTACAGGGGGGTGGACGATGTTTGAAAGCATAACAGCACAACCATATTCGGTCCTCGTCCCCTCTTGCCACGATTCCCTTCTTAATAATTTGCAGCAAATAAAAACACAACAGGAAGTGGAACAGAAAAAATATATTAACAGTTACTGTTACATTAACTTGACCGGTGCCTGAGTGCTCCTTAGTGAACCCCTTCCCCAGACGCCCTCCCTAGCGCCCAAATACTAACCCCCGGTTTGACACAGACAAAAAAAAGTAAGAAATAAGAAAAACTGTTCTTTGAGAAAGCAAAAGGAAGATTTCACTTAGTCCAAAATATAGGAAAACAAGAAACACTGCAATTTAGTTCATCCGTGAAGGCAGGAAACACAACCGTCCTTTGGCGGAACGGCTTCTCCGCGGACTATCATGAAGAATAAAACTCAGGAATCCGACTCACCAGACAGGAGCACCCGGAGAACACCAGACCCTGGCCTCTTCTCGGGGATTCGTCCTTGAATATTTCTTCGGGGTGGCCACCCATGAATAGCAGACGTCCCTGGGTGAAGTCAAATCCTGAATAGTTCTTAGAGCGTGGATAGTCGCTGTGATGCCTTCAGCCTTATCCTTTCTTTTTTCTCTCTCTACTTGTTCAGCCATTCCCCTTAAAAAGAAAAAGTTTCCCGCCGAAAATCCTTGCCCCTCACGGTTGCCATGGGAACCTCCCGCCAGCAACAGGCAGCTGGAAAATTTACTCGGGCGGGATCCTTCTAGACCGGGGCATCACCAAAGGTGCCTGAAGGGCTATTTAAAACACTCTCCCAGCCAATATTATAAAGTGACGGAACAATCCAGAAGGCTAACACGACTGTCCGTTATGTAGCCTTGCTATCTATCTATCTATCTATCTATCTATCTATCTATCTATCTATCTATCTATCTATCTATCTATCTATCTATCTATCTATCTATCTATTATATAGTGCCTTTATCTATCTATCTATCTATCTATCTATCTATCTATCTATCTATCTATCTATCTATCTATCTATCTATCTATCTATTATATAGTGCCTTTATCTATCTATCTATCTATCTATCTATCTATCTATCTATCTATCTATCTATCTATTATATAGTGCCTTTATCTATCTATCTATCTATCTATCTATCTATCTATCTATCTATCTATCTATCTATTATATAGTGCCTTTATCTATCTATCTATCTATCTATTATATAGTGCCTTTATCTATCTATCTATCTATCTATCTATCTATCTATCTATCTATCTATCTATCTATCTATTATATAGTGCCTTTATCTATCTATCTATCTATCTATCTATCTATCTATCTATCTATCTATCTATCTATCTATCTATTATATAGTGCCTTTATCTATCTATCTATCTATCTATTATATAGTGCCTTTATCTATCTATCTATCTATCTATCTATCTATCTATCTATCTATCTATCTATCTATCTATTATATAGTGCCTTTATCTATCTATCTATCTATCTATCTATCTATCTATCTATCTATCTATCTATCTATCTATCTATCTATCTATTATATAGTGCCTTTATCTATCTATCTATTATATAGTGCCTTTATCTATCTATCTATCTATCTATCTATCTATCTATCTATCTATCTATCTATCTATCTATCTATCTATCTATTATATAGCGCCTTTATCTATCTATCTATCTATCTATCTATCTATCTATCTATCTATCTATCTATCTATCTATCTATCTATCTATTATATAGTGCCTTTATCTATCTATCTATCTATCTATCTATCTATCTATCTATCTATCTATCTATCTATCTATCTATCTATCTATTATATAGTGCCTTTATCTATCTATCTATCTATCTATCTATCTATCTATCTATCTATCTATCTATCTATCTATCTATCTATCTATCTATTATATAGCGCCTTTATCTATCTATCTATCTATCTATCTATCTATCTATCTATCTATCTATCTATCTATCTATCTATCTATTATATAGCGCCTTTATCTATCTATCTATCTATCTATCTATCTATCTATCTATCTATCTATCTATCTATCTATCTATCTATCTATCTATCTATCTATTATATAGTGCCTTTATCTATCTATCTATCTATCTATCTATCTATCTATCTATCTATCTATCTATCTATCTATCTATCTATCTATCATATAGCCAACCCCCTTTGCTAGCTATCTAGCCATCATATAGTGCCTTACACTCTGCCTGTATATTTACAGTGCCTTTCCTATCTATCGATTGATTGTTATATAGTGCCTTTCACCTCTATCTGTCAGTATAACTTCCTATCATATCCTAAATATCAGTCCAGTTTATAAAGTATCACTCCCATCTAACTACCTTTCTTTCTTTATAGTGCCCTTCCTATCTGTCTGTCTGTCTGTCTGTCTGTCTATCTCTTAAATAAAGGACATGTTGCGTTTTAACCCCACAGACACATCAAAGTGTCCCGTCCCACAAGCGGGGCCCCTTGTCAGCTGCCAGCATTGCCACTCTGCGAGGGCAATGGAGTAAAATGACATTTTCTTTTAGCTTTCCCTTAATCCAATCATGTTGGCCTGGCTGCTAATAAAGTGGTGGTCTCATACCCTAAGTTTATCCTCGCAGCTGTGCCGAGCGTCTCATTGGCAAGATTAGGGCCTGCGCTCCTCTGATCATCAATTTCAATATGAATGAGTCCAATAAGGGGCTAGATTACCGCTTGGTTACTTTTTAAATCCCAGCCCTTTGATGCCATCACTGTTTGCACAGAGGGGCTGATCTGGTCACATGTCTCCGCTTCCACCACCTGGCACCACTCTGTTTGTTCATATGCTCTTATTAAACAAAAAGCAATGGGGAGAAGGGGGGAGACAGGCCAAGCGCGAGGACATGGAGCAGATGGCTTCCCAGTGTGCAGGTGGGCCGAGATCATAAACTCCTCCGAGGTCCCCAGTCGGAGGAGAACATGCCAATCTGCCACAAAATTAAACAAAATGACATTCCAATCATCATCCTACACCTTTCAATAGGGCCGCGCGCCCGCGAGGACCTCCCCAGCCAAACGCGTCTGTTTATCCAGAGGAAGCGTTAATTAATATTTGTTGGTGTCCTCGGGAGAACACAAAAGCACAGCTGACTCCAGGCGAGGCCCGTAATCCCGTGTTATTTTTTTCCAGGGACAAAAGAAAATATTCACAGGGAAATGACTTAATACAGCCTTTATAAAGTAATAATAAGAAAGAAAAGAAAAGACCAAACAAAACACTGGAGGACCTGACAAACTTTACAACGGTCAGTCACAAAGGTGGCACATTACAACACGTGCCAGTTAAAAGGCTAAAAGAGCAGCAGTCCGCTTCACCCAGGGTTGGCTCAGACACCATGAAGTCCGTCCACCCACCTTCTTTTGCTCCTTTCCGGGCACCTTGAGGAGCCACAGGTCTTCTCATTATTAGCAGGAGGACAGGAATGCGCCCTGGGTGGGATGCCAGACCACCAGAGCACCTGCCCACTCCCATAGCCCCTTAATCCAGTTGTTGGCTGTGGGGAGTCAGAGCCAATCCTGGCAGCACTAGGTAGGAGACAGGAGCCAGCCCTGGATGAGATGCCAGTCCATGGCACCGTGAACTCACTAGGCACAAGTCTGCTTAGTCAAATTCTTGTTTTGGGCGGAGTCACAGGCCGGGCAGCACTGATCTCAAGGCAGGTCACAACAACCGGACAGGATGCCAGTCCACCACAGTTCATGCCCACTCACGTAACTGCATTATTGATTTAACATTGTGAATCCCACTTAATGAATGTGTGCCCCTCCACTACAGCAGATGCTCGCCCCCTTAGCCACCCTCTTTGATAAAATCATTTTCTTTATCCCAGTACATGCAATTCATGGTGGTGGGAAGTCAGTGCCTAACCCAGCAGCGCCAGGTATGAGGCAGGAAACCACCTTGTACAGGACGCCAGTCCACCATAGCATGTGCTCACTCACACAGCCCCCTCATTGTTCTGATACCCGCTTAATCTAATTTAGGAGAAGCCTGAGCCAATTCTAGCTGCACTTACTGTAAGGCAAGAAACAGCCCAGGGTGGGATGCCAGTCCACCATGGTACATGTCCATTAATATGGCCACCCTAAGTTATAATGTAATGTTTGCAAACCCACTTTATCCGATTCACGAGGAGTCAGAGCCCAACCTGGCAGCACTAGGCATGAAACAGGAACCAACCCTGGATGGGATGCCAACCCACCATATTAAGTACCCACTCATACAACTGCACTCTGCTGTACCAAGATATAATATTGTCATATTTATTTAATCTAATTTGTGTTTGTGGGGAGTCAGAGCCCAGTCTGGCACCACTGGACGTAAAGGCATGTGCTCACCCCCACGGCCATCTTCAGCGATGAGGTAACGTGGGGCGTCCTGGCAGCACTCTCCGTAAGGCAGGTGGTAACCCAGCCCACCATAGGATGGTCCTCAAACCTGCTGCAGCCAGTTCAGACAGAGCTAGAGCTTATCCTGGCAGCACTAGGTGCAAGACAGGCACCAACCCTGGCATGCCAGTCCACTATAATATGTAATCACTCTGACCACCACCTTCAGTGATGACCGACTGTAGCATTACAGAATGTCCTTAAACCTGAACTCACAAGAAGCCTGAGCCTATGCCAGCAGCACTGACTCTAAGGCAGGAAACAGCCCTGGACAGGATGCCAGGCCGTCACTGCAGGCACACACACATATATGCCCACCAACTGGAGCCAGTTAATGTAACACGAATGTCGTTGGTGACGTGCCCCGAGCAGACACAAAAGGAACTTGTGAAGTCCAAGTGAAGTGTGACTGAGTGTGGGACGTGCGACAAACCCTGGATGGGATGCCAGCCCACTGTAAGCTCACTGACAGAGCCACCCTTAAGGACGGTAATCTAATCATCAGCGTCACCAGTCCATCCCAGAGGATTTATTTACACACACGCCGAAGGTTTATATAAAAACTAACTGAGCAAAGTCGCATGGCTTCAGGGTTAAGCCTCAGGGTATCAACATTACATTAACACTCCGTGACACCACGTTACACTGCAGTGCAGCGCCATCGACGTCGTTACGCCATCCTACGTGCCAGTGAACTGAACTCACACAAAGGTTAAATACAATCACAAGGAGGTAGCCCTGAAGGTTTAGGAGCATCTAAACTGGTTCCTGGACACCCTTCAGTGTGGTGTTCATCTCAAGTTGGGGGTCGACGTGGTTTCCGTCAGTATGTGTGCCCACTGGTTATGGTCTGCTTTCCCATTTGGATGGAGCGGCCTCTTAGTGGGCTCTGGATGTGCCGGTGGCACTCCTGGATCATCCTGGCACCCCAAAGGGCATCTCTCATGTAACACATGAGATTGCAGGCACCTTGAGTGGCCTTGAGCGTGCGGGTACCAGGGGACTGGCACACGTGATGACTGGCATACGCGATTTCTCCTGGGTATGCCATTTTTCAGCTCCTGTTCCCAAATGCAGCGAGAGGTTAGAAAATTGTTCAGAAATTACCAGAAGAAAAGATCAGAAAATGAAGCAAACGATCAAAGCCGGGGATCAACGAGAGGAGCAACAGAACCAGAAATGTTGACCCAGAACTGAAGTCCATCCCCAAACAATTCTCGAAATGATAAAAAAGATAAACGTGGGACTGCATGAGTGGACTTTTGCACAGTCGCACCGATTTTATCGCCCAGTGCATCGCACCAACAGTCGACGTGCCCACCTTGACGAGGCAGCACATGGAAGATTAAAATCCAAAGTGGAGTCAAACATGAGGGGGTGAAACTGCAAACCTCCAAATAAAGACCCTGTGCGGGTGGTGTATAACGAGGACGCGGGACTCGGAGTCGCAACCTTAGAAAGACGTTTATTCAACAAGCAGCAGGAAGTTCCCTACCCGCCTACATCCTGGGCATACCGCAAAGCATCATGGGAATAGTAGTCCTATTACTACAGGTGGGCTCTCCCAGAAGAGGGCGTTTCCTGTCACATGACAAACGCTGAACTTTAACAGCCACATGGAAGTGTGGGGGATTCGCTATTTGAGCCACCTGCTTACGGTGATGGTGACAGCGTAGTGATAATCGAAGTGTCCAAGCTGACAAATCATAAAGGTATAAATGAGAGGAAGGCTTCTTAAATAAACCTGACTGTACTCGTCTAATCGCAACGTTCAATGCAATCAAAGTTGAATCTTTAACTTTAAACTTTCACCCATGGCTCCTGTTTACAGACCCACACCAATATAGGCAAATAGGGCACAACCACCATCCAGTCTACTGGCGAGGGACTACGGGGCACACATGGCAGGAGCGAGGAGTGCCACCAGTCAAGTCATAGATGATGATGAGCAACGGAGGACGAGACTTAATGAAAGTTTTAATGCAAACCCTTTTAAGAGAGGATTATAGAATCAGGTTGCCGTGTTGGTCGTTCGACTTTATTTTGTCACGTCTGTGCATCACTTTATTAATTATTATTATTGCTATTATTAGATTATGTTGTAGCCCATAACTTTTTGCCTCCAAATGTTTATGACAAGTTGGTATATTAAAACATTCACACAAAATGGAGGCCAATAAGCAGCCCTAAACCCGTACCCCCTTAAAACAGCTTGTTGGACCCCTGTGGGCCTTAAGGACCTGACACAGGGGGTCTGGACGTCCGAAACGTTTACAGTTGGGCGGCCCTGGCTGAATGTCGGTTTGAGCTCCGTTATGTGTAATGATCTATCAGACGTATTTAGGTTTTCTTTATAATATTTCATTATCGTGCACCTCTGTGTAGTCATGTGATCTGTTATGTCCCTTGTACTTTGTGGGCAGCGCCATCTGTCTGTCTCTATGTAGAACTGACCCCGTATAAGGGCCGAGGAGACCCCCTGGTCAAACGCGGTTCACCGAATGCACTGGGTGGTCTCGGTGAGCTCTGTTGAGGGTTGTGCCTGTTCTTGTGATTCCTGGACTGGTGCCCCTCCTGTGTTGCTGGTTTTGTGTTTTTTTGGGATTGCCTTTCCCGTAACTCCTACTATGCCTTTTGCACTCCTTGGAATTTTTTGCAGTAATAAATATTACAAGATATCTTCATCTGCCCTGTCTACAAGCTGAAGGGGGGCTCTCTTTGGTACTTTATGCTAAGGTAGTCCCAAGTCCAAAGTCTCTGCCAGGTCCCAGTAGCAGACGTGTGCCCAGTGCCCTTAAGTAAGATCATTTTGCTACTATAATTTAATTACAAAAAAACAGAAATTGCATTTTGTTTTGGTCTTGTTTCCCGTTTTTGCAGTCTGTATGCCCATTTTATTTTCATTCTGATGGCACTGTCGTTGCTGTGCCATCTCATTTTTTGTCCCCTCCACAGGTGCTGCCATTTTGTGTCTTTTGTGGTTGGCCACAGCCATGTTGTTGTCATTTGTCACATGCTGTTGCTCCCCCCTTAGTTCTTCAATCTTACTGTCACCTCATTTAAAGATGGTGACGCACTCTCAAGTATCCATACTTTGAATCATTAGATCTTTTTTCTTGAATCTCTCTTACTGTATGTTGGTATTTAAAGAAATGCGAGATGTTGGTCAGGCAGACAAGTGAGAAGTTCACGAGACACAATGAACACAACTGCCACTACTAGGCCACGGAGTGCTGAGCCCTACAGACTGGGAGACCTGGCAGAACTCCACAGAGATAACAACACCTGGGCACCCTTGGCACCCTGGGTGAAGGTCAGACCAGCCCTGGAAAACTGAGCTCAGCCTGGAGATTCTCCAGCCCCACATACCCTCTAACAGAAAAACGGGTTCCTATACGATGATGGGCAAGTGGGTGAGGGTCCTGTCGGATGGACAGACTTCCTGTCTACTACCAGCTCCTGCCAGGATCTCAACAAGTTCCAGAAGTAGATGGAAGCGGCTTGTCTCAAACATTCCATGTGTCAGTTATGCCGGATCTTCACACATCCCACCCACTCTCCTTATTCTCCTTTAACTCAAAGAGGATCTTAAATGGCCTCCCTTGGCAGCTTACTGCTAGCCACATTCACTCCAGCTCGGGTTACTCAGCTTTGACTTGGTTACATTGGCGCGGGGTGCTGACAGATTGGCAAAATGCGTCCAACTTCAACATGGCTGCCCCATCACTCTCACGGCTTTTAATGACTCCAAATCTTTAAGACAAAGCGAATTTTAATTTTATGCATCAAGGCCTTATGAATGGAAAGAAAGAAAAAGCGTCTAATGATTAGCCGCGCCACACACGAGCAGAAAACGTCTTTCTTAATCAGTTTTAATGCATTCTTGGAGCGGGCCCTGACTGCCCACCGCTTCAGAGTTAAATTTATACCAGCTAAGCAAAATTATTCACCACACTTCTGAGGTCCCGAATGCCTCCTTCCTGCATTTAGAAAAGAACAATTCTGTGTGTAGAGCCTGAGTGGGACTGCAAACTGGGAAACCGAGCTGGAAAAGGAATTCCTAAAAGGTGGAGAGGCGAAGCCCGTAAGACCCCAGGCCACAGGAAAAAACTCTGGCTAACTGTGATTGTTATTCTGTTTAGGTTTTATTTGTTCCAAATCTATGCCTTACAGAAGATATCTTTTAAGACAGATGGTTAGGTAGGAAAGGCACTATATGATAGATAGCGTAGTTGGCAGGATGAGATAGATAGATACAGTAGATGGCATAGTTGGCAGGATTAGATAGATAGATAGATAGATAGATAGATAGATAGATAGATAGATAGATAGATAGATAGATAGATAGATAGATAGATAGCGTAGTTGGCAGGATTAGATAGATAGATAGAATAGATGGCATAGTTGGCAGGATTAGATAGAGTAGATGGCATAGTTGGCAGGATTAGATAGATAGATAGATAGATAGATAGATAGATAGATAGATAGATAGATAGATAGATAGATAGATAGATAGATAGATAGATAGATCGATCTGTAGGGGCCCCCCGGTAGCCCAAAACCCCAGACACAAACCCTAAAAGGTTTATTTTCACACAGTACCTTCCAACAGATTTCATCTTGAGTTCCATACATAACTACAACTCTCTTCTCGCTTTTCTTCTACTCCTCCAGGTGACTGTTGTCCTCTTTCACTCGACTCTAACTTCCCACCTCCTCCATTATTTCAGGACCACGAGGTACTTCTGGTGCCATTTCCGATGCACTTCTGACTGACACACACACACACTAATGTTGTGTTCATAATGGCACTCAATGTTGTCTTCGTTCTCTCCTCCATGACTACCTCCAGCAGGTCCAGGGGGCATCCCATAACTGAGCCTGATGATTTGGTGGCCCTCTCTTGGAGTGATAGTACCATCCTAGCACATCACAGTGGCCATTGCAGAGTTAAGCCAATGTCACGTACTTGATGACCACAGTTGATGATCTCGTCATCCAAGCTTGTCAGATTCCATGACTGGAATTCCTGGGGATGACGACTTTCCAGCACAGTGACACTCGTCCCCTTTTCTGACAGCCAAGAATGCGCTGCCTGATGGAGCCGGTGCTGTACAAAGGGTTTACTGATACTGAGACTTTTTTTTGGTATTTTGCTGTGGTATGCAAAATATGAGTGGAGTGGCGTCACTAGAGTTGGTGTCACCCAATGTGGTAAGCAAGGCCAGATTAAGGCCCCCACAAAGCTTGCTGGGAGGAGTGAAGACATCGGAGAAGAAAAACAAAGAAGGGAAGAGTGTTTGGAACTGTGCTGTGAAAAAGTATGGAAAAAAGGAAAAAAATAAAAGGAAAAATATAAAAAGACAGGAAAATAAAAAAAAACACGGGGAAAAAGGAAGAAACATAAAACCGTGTGCCCTGAACTCGCGTCCCTATGTCTGTCTGTGTCAGGTTTGGGCAGCAGTGCGCCCCCTGGTGGTCCAAAAAGGACAAAAGAAAGAGAAGCCATTACATACCTAGAGTTGGAGCGACTGTGGCCCTGCATACGCATGTGAGTGCGGGTCACGGGATGAAAGGACTCCTTCTGGCTTAATAAACTGTGAAGGTGTGTAACTGGTATGTGTGGGGGGGTTCTGGGTGAGGTGTCTGTTAGGATTGGAGGACAAAATCCACAGACATATAAAACAGGAAGACGGACATCAGTGGGTCATTTGCATTTGATGACACAGAGGCCGCCGTTGGTGGAGGGTGCATCAGAATCCACTTGGGTAGCCTGGTAAGGGTACGAGGGGGGTGCACATACTTTTGATTATCCCCCAAGTCTTGTGAGGGTGGGGATGAATGTGGTGAGCTGGACATGCTGGATATTCGTTTCATTTTATCGCAAGTTGCGCTTCCCATCTGAGACGGCTTGAAATCTCAGTAATCAACGTGGACCTCAGCGTTGTCATCTGCAGTACGCCGTGTGCCGCGTATGTCTCTTGTGGTGGAGTGAGATATGACACGAGATCCAAAATCAATGTTAGGGGTGCCAGCAGGTTCGCCTCATTTCATAATAGTGCCAGCAAGAACAGAAATAGCTCTTGGTGGCACAAAGACAAGCAAAACCGCACTGGGGGGCAGTGCCTGTCCTGAGCAGTCAGGCCTCGGGTAGAACTGCGTCCTGGCGCATCACAAAGCCCACTTGGACCCTCAGACTATGAGAAACAAGACTCTCTGGTCTGATGAAACTGAGATCAGCATCATGTCTGGAGGATGGCAGACACCACTTATCATATTCCAGGGGTGAAGCGTGCTGGTGGCAGTGCCAGGCACTGGGAGACTTGAAGGAAAGAACAGTTGAGCAAAAGCAAAGAGACGTCCCATAATGAAAACAGGCACAGAGAGCGCGGGACCTCATCCTGGCCTGGATGTTCACCTTCCATCAGCACAAAGCAAAAACGACACAGGAGTGGCTCAGTGACAACTCTGGGGATGTCATTGAGTGGCTCAGGAGAGACCTGAACATAAATGTCCACCAACGGAGTCCATCCAACCTGATTGAGTTTGAGGGGATCTGCGGAGAAGAATGGCAGAAAGACCCCAAATGCAGGTGTGCAAAACTTGTGGTGTCAAACCCAAAAGGGCTCCCTGCTGGAATCGCTGCCACAATGAAGAGCTGTGGAAAGGCTCTGAAGACTGGTGCCAACTGACTGGGGTTTTTTTTTTTAATGATTTAACAAAAATTCCTAAAATTGTTTGCGCTTTGTTATTCGAGGGCATTGAGTGACGCTTGATGAGAGGAAAAATGAATTTAGCACAAGGTTGCAGCAAAACGTGACCAAAGTGATGGGGGTCTGCAGCCCTTTCATTATCCACCGTTACATTAAATGACACAGGGAGGCTCTGCGACATCTGGTGGGGTTGTGCCCCGCTGGCCCCTCGGCACAGACACCAAATCGGAGATCTCGGGGAGTTCAGAGCTCGTGCCGAAGGTTTTGGGCCGCGGCCCGTGAAAGTCATGAGGACGTTTAGTGTGCAATAGCAGATCTGGACAGCAGGTGGCACTGTGTGACCGTTTGAAGAGCCCGCTGTCCGCTGCCGCTCGTGTGAAGCCGCTAACGGGCCGCTCGTTGCTCGGCCGTGTCGTCTGTAATCCGACTTCATTTTCACAGCGTGTATTCACTAATGTTTTTGTTTTCATTAAATTATCTGAACCGCAAGTGGAGTGAGCAGCGGAGCCAGAGTGCTGTGCACGGCGTTAGCGTCTCTCAATCTGCGAATCGTGAAATGAAGTCAGCCGCTTCCACCAGCTTGTGCTTCTCATTAAGCGCTGATCGACTCTCCTGCAGCTTCTCCATTGAAAGTAAAATAAACACAAAAGAAAAAAGGAGCCGTGCAGCCAAAGGAAGACACGATGAGTAAAGCTGGAGCCACTGACGTCCACCCCTCCATTATCCAACCCGCCATATCCTAACACAGGGGGTCACGGGGGTGTGCTGGAGCCAATCCCAGTCAGCACAGGGTGCCAGCCCACCGCAGGGCGCGCACACAAACACCAAGCACACACTAGGGACAATTTAGAATCACCAATGCACCTAACCTGCATGTCTTTGAACTGTGTGAGGAAACCCACGCAGACACGGGGAGAACATGCAAACCCGGGAAGCGAGTCTCCTAACTGCAAAGCTGCAGAGCTACCACTGCGCCACCGACCGTGCCACCCGCCACTGACGTTCATTCTAAAAAAATGAAGAATTGGATACGCGGGTTACAAAACGGACGTAGGGCTCATGTTTGTGTGTCTTAGTCCAGGTAAGACTTCGTTGTGTATTGGGGGGCAACCTTACCCAGTATTTAATGAAATGATGCCCAGTAAGACTATTATAATGACCCTGGTGAGACATGGAGGGGTGGGCTCGTGTGGCTTCCTCAGCGACTCCTCTTCCATGCCACTCAGGTCCACTGTGGCACCACTCGCTCCCAGCTGCCTCACCCGGGGCAACACTAACATTGCCACACTAAACCCCAATTCTGTGAGCTAACCCAAGCCCAGGGTCCACATCCTTGGCTCACTGGCAGCCACGTCATCATCATGATAAAATGTTTTTGCAGTGCCAAGTCTGCACCCCGTACTCACACTGTTCAAACTGTCACTAATTTAGGTGGCTTCACTATGTATCCTCGCCCCCACCAATAGTCTGTAACCTCACAAAAAGTGTGCCCCTCTCAGGTCCGGACCCAGGGTGGCTACACTGCCATCCAGTCAGAACCCTCGTCCTTGAACTCCATCCACTGGGACACTTAAATGGTGTGAGATGATCTGGTCTGCCCAGTCTGAAGCAAACCACTGTAACCTTATAGCCGAGGGGTTCACTAGTGTTAGTGCCAACCCAGACCTCTGTCTTGGGGTCTTTAGTCAGATCAGTCCCACTTCTGACACCAATGTAATGACCCAGGGGGTGCAAGAGACACAAAGGAGTTGGTTCAGCCACCTTAGACAAGACTACCGGTGTGACCCTAAAAAGGACCTTTGGCCTCCACGCAGGTTTCCTGATGCCCTAAATGCTTCCTCGTCCCCTCTGCCGTCACCCCCAACTGACCTGCTCCGCTTCACTCTGCTCACCCGGGGTGACATGACTGTCACACTATAGGACCCCAGTTCTATGAGTCGACCCAAGGCCAGGATCCACACAATAAAGTGCCCACCCCACCCCACTAATCCCCGACCTCTCAATGACAGCATGCCCCTCTCCTCTCCGGACCGAGGGTCTCTACACTAATAAACAAATATGAAACATGAAGAAACACCAAGGAGAAGCCGTGAGCTCACCTACAAAGCCTTCTGTGTTACAGCACATGTCCTTCAGATGAATGCTGCTGATCTTCTTGACCGAGATGAGCACAGGATGACCAAAATCTTCAAAGTCCTTTGGAATTTCCATCAACTTCTTCCAGCTGTTAAATGGGGAATTGTGCATGGAAGGACACCTAGTGGAAACAAGGAGAAGTGCATTCAAGACGGAGATCAGGAAGGACATCATGTTTCAAAGACTGGGCTGCTTTTACAGGCCCACGATGACACATCAGGCCCAAATGACCAATGGGATGAGCTTGGTGGCCTCTGTGGTCATCTCTCCTTCATTACCTTTGTTAGATCCTCGAGTGACGAGCTCTCAAATGTAAAGTTATTCAGGTGGCATTTGGCGCCTTCCCATGTGAGGCCGTCCTGTGGTCAAACTACTGGGGTGTGTCTACAACTGGGACAGGAGGACTCCCTCTAGTGGCTGATCATAGCAACGATCAAATGACCAGGGTGGTGGCTGTGGAGGTGACATGGGCAGTTGGTACACCTGTGGAGCCAAGTACCCCAAAATCACTTGTCTCTTCAGGTGTGTCTGACGTTCTGCTCCTTCACATTATGCAGGGGCAGGGGAATCGGTGAGGACTGCAGATAAGGGGCACAGACCACCCGGAGACAGACACAGGTAATGCTAAAGTGACCCCACCTCACATCAGTCTGCTCTTATTGGCTCATTTAGCCGTCAGCTGGATGGAGGGGTGGAGCAAAGGAGCAAGAAATTGATGGAAGGACAGAAGATTGGATGGAAGGAGAGAATGACAAATGGAGGCATGAAAGGAAGTGGGTGGATAGAAGGAGGGATGAGTGGATAAAAAGATGGATGGAAGGATGGCTGGATAGATGAAAGGAAGGGTGGATGGAACTGCATTGGAATTATGGATGGAGAAATGTCTGTCTGTCTGTCTGGATACACAGATGGATGAATAGGCAGAAGATGGAGAGGATAAATGGATACAAGTGTGGATGGATGGACGGAAGAAAGGACTGATAAACGATTAGGTGTGAGGACAGATGAATGGAGAGAATGACAGAAGATGAGGTGTGTAGAGAGGAGAACGGATGTATGGACAAATGAACAGATGATAGAATGGATAAGAAGATAAATGGAGGCTTAGAAACAACAGAAGGATGGATGAGGATAAAGGAGGACTATATGAATGGATAGAGGGATGGATGGGGAAGTGAATGAAAGACTGAGTGGATAGACGGACAGGTGGAAGGACAACACAATGGATGGAAAGATGAATAGATAGATTAATGATTGGATGAATGGAGAGATGGTTTAGAAAGATGGATAGGAGGAAGGAGGAGAATATTGATGGGGATGAATAATGTGTATAAATATAACAGATGTGTGGAAGGATGGATGGATTGCCAAGTAAATGAAATATTGGGTCTGGGAAGAGATGGAAAGACAGGATGGTGGACAAATTAGTGGATGAAAGGATGGATGGATGGTCAGAGAGATTAATGGTTGGACAAATTGATAGAAGGTTAAAAGATAGGTGGAGCTGTGGGAGGATGGATGGAGATGAAGGATGGATGTATCAATGAACAGATAAATGAATGAATGAATGTAGGGATGGATGGACAACTGGATGGAAGATTAGGAGGTTAGATGGATAGGTGGACAGAGCAATGGATGGACTGATGGATGAATGGATGGACAAGTGCTTATATGTTTGGGTGGATGGTCAGATTGATGGATGGATGAATGAATGGAGAAGTGATTGAAAGATTGAGTGGATAGACAGACAAGTAGAAGGACAACACAATGGATGGATGGAACAATGGATAGATAGAATAATGATTGCATGAATGGATAGAAGGTTTATAAAGATGGATAGGAGGAAGAAGGAAAAGATTGATGGGGATGAATTATGTGTATAAATATAAAAGATGGATGGAAGGATGGATTGCCAAGTAAATAAAAGATTGGGTCTGGGGAGAGATGGAAGGACAGGATGGTGGATGAATTAGTGGATGAAAGGATGGATGGATGGTCAGAGAGATTAATGGTTGGACGAATGGACAGAAGGTTAAAAGATAGGCGGAAGTATGGAAGGATCAATGAACAGATAAATAAATGAATGAATGTAGGGATGGATGGGCAACTGGGTGGATGATTAGGTGGTTAGATGGACAGAACAACAGATGGATGGTCAGATTGATTGATGAGTGGATGGTTATGAAGATGTCCACTGTAGGTGGGTCAGTAAACGGATGGCTGGAGGATTACATACTGATGAATGAATGAATGGACGGGCAGACATGCAGGATGTGAGGACGACTGGGTGGACAGATGGACAGGCAGAAGACCCCCCGTTGTGCACACGCCAGTTCAATGTTCTTTGGGATGTCCTGCTAAATGAAGCAGAACTCCGGCGCGGCGGCGCTCAGCTCAGCCATGGTGACTGGCAGCTCGTCGGCTTGCTCTGCTGAATACATTCGGTGGATTAGAGACGTTCACTTAGCGGCTGAGCGGAGGGCGCTCATAAAAGTGTCATCTTTTGTCACAACTTTAAAAACTGAGGACCTGATTACATTTACCTCTAATGTGACTTCGAGCGGGGCGGCACGGTGGCGCAGTGGGTAGCGCTGCTGCCTCACAGTTAGGAGACCCATTTGGGTTCACTTGCCAGGTCCTCCATGCGTGGAGTTTGCATGTTCTCCCTGTGTCTCTCCAAAGACATGCAGGTGAGGTGCATTGGCGATCCTACATTGTCCCTAGTGTGTGTGTGGGTGTGTGTGCCCTGCGGTGGGCTGGCGCTCTACCCAGGGTTTGTTCCTGCCTTGCGCCCAGTGCTGGCTGGGATTGGCTCCAGCAGACCCCTGTGACCCTCTTGTTAGGATATAGCAGGTTGGACAATGACTGACTGTGACTTAGCGCTGGGCACAGATGGTGAATTCCGAGTGAGTGTTGTCCAAATGGGAAAAGTGCAATTTGTTATTTTGACTCCTCGCGTCGTCTTTCTGGGGGACACGGTGGCAAAGTGTGAAGTGCTGTCCCCTCACAGGTCACCGTCACGGCTTTAAGTATCAGTCTGGCTTTCTGTCAGGAGTTTGCCTGTTCTTCCTATCCAAGTTTTCCTGGGGCTTCTCCTGTTTGTTCATTTTTGTTTTATTATGCAGGAATCTGAACAAAGAAGACCAGCCGGACCTCCAGACGTCCTGCTCTATAGGGACAAGTGAGAGAAATCAGCCAATAAAGTCACAAGACAGCCACAATGTGAGTGATGCCGATTTAAAGACCCTTGATGTGACGTCACCGGACTCTTAGGACCCTCTACATGTATAAGCAAAAAAAAAAGGGAACACCAGACGGCAGTGTGACCTCCACAGAGCCCTGATCTGCACGTCATGGAGGCTGCCAGCGATGACCTGGAGAGGCAGGTGACAGCCATAGAAGAGCGGCTGGGGACAAATGACAGCCAGCTGTGTGAAAGGTGGGCACACCACAAAGGGACTGGAGTGGGAGTTTGCTGCTCTTTAGAAGCACTTTGTGACAGAGTTTTGAAACTTGTTGCTGTTTTGAAAAGCGTTGTGAGCCTTCAGCGCCGTCCCGTGGGTCTCCAAAGGCCCAGTGATATTCCAGCAAATAACGAGGCCTGGCGGGTCGCTCCCACTCATTCACTGCTGGCAGCTGCCAGGTGTTTAGCGGGGTGTTCGCGAGTCGATGTGAGTGTTGGTAAGATTTGGGTTTGAGCCCCAGAGAGAGGGGCAAACTCCACTTTTCAGACGAGGCTGAGAGAGCAGAACACGTCCCCGGTGGCACAGTGTGAGCTGCGGTGACCTTTATTGTCATTAACTTAACTGGACTGAAGATACACACTTGTAAAGTCTGGAAGCTCGACGTTCCTTGTAGAGACGATCCAATAAATGTGGCAACTCCTAGCAGTCCTTAACAGCCGAGCTGCCCGTAAAAACCCCTCAGGATTAAAGGGACGCTCAGGTTTCCGGCCTCATTAAAGTCTTTATGTGTGTTTACTGGCGACAGCACGTTGGTGTGACACCACCAGCCGACAAATCCAATTAAAGTGCCTTCAACATGCACGGCCATCGAAACATGAAAGACCAGCGACGCGTGTTATTAACCGTTCACCCACCCAGTCACCCACCCGGTCACCCACCTGGTCAGCACGACTCTCATATAAAGACACTCATCACTTCCTCTGTGGCTCACTGTGGTGACTTCATCCAAGTTACGGGTTGAATAATGACAAAATCATGGAGTGGCAGATCAGGCCAGCAGAGGGCGCCACTTCACCTTCCTAGCCAGGATCAAACCCCAGGCTCACACGGCTTTTAATGTGTTTATTTTATTCTCTTCTGTGTAAATTACATTTTAGTGACTGGTTTTGTCCTTCCCCCTTTTTCATATTTTATGACCATCTGGCCCAGTCCATGATAAATTATGGACTACTAGTCTGGTGCTTCAGTCAAAATGCAGCAGCGACAACTGATTGAATTTAATTTAATGGAGTGGGATTGCAGCCCACCACTCCTATGACACGGTCATCATGCTCAACATGGCCATTCCAAGGCGTTTGGGTTCTGTTTCTGTGTTGTATTTGATTATTTTTCATACTTTTCTGTTATTTCCACCAATTTTGCTTATTCCTGTTTTATATGTGCTGTCTGTTTAAGTTTAATTGTAGTTCTTGGTCTTTGTAGGCGGGGCCACCCTGACATCACCTCTCCTGAACCCCGCCCTCTGGCTATTGAAGTCAGCTGAGAAGGCTCAGGAGCAGGAGATCATTCATTTATTGTGGAGTCCTGTATGTCAGAGAGCTGACCAGATGAACAGATGAGTAACAGAAAACGAGAGATCAAAAACACGAGCGTCAAAGACAAAACGAGAGACAAACATCGAGATTAAAAGATAAGAAGAACCAGGAAAAGATACCGAAAACTTTGAGAAAAAGGAATTTGAAAAATAGATAGATAGATAGATAGATAGATAGATAGATAGATAGATAGATAGATAGATGGATGTGAAAGGCACAATATAATAGATAGATAGATAGATAGATAGATAGATAGATAGATAGATAGATAGATAGATAGATAGATAGATAGATAGATAGATAGATAGATGTGAAAGGCACTATATAATAAATAGATAGATAGATAGATAGATAGATAGATAGATAGATAGATAGATAGATAGATAGATAGATAGATGTGAAAGGCACTATATAATAAATAGATAGATAGATAGATAGATAGATAGATAGATAGATAGATAGATAGATAGATAGATAGATGGATGTGAAAGGCACTATATAATAATAGATAGATAGATAGATAGATAGATAGATAGATAGATAGATAGATAGATAGATAGATAGATAGATAGATAGATAGATAGATGTGAAAGGCACTATATAATAGATAGATAGATAGATAGATAGATAGATAGATAGATAGATGTGAAAGGCACTATATAATAGATAGATAGATAGATAGATAGATAGATAGATAGATAGATAGATAGATAGATAGATAGATAGATAGATAGATGTGAAAGGCACTATATAATAGATAGATAGATAGATAGATAGATAGATAGATAGATAGATAGATAGATAGATAGATAGATGTGAAAGGCACTATATAATAGATAGATAGATAGATAGATAGATAGATAGATAGATAGATAGATAGATGTGAAAGGCACTATATAATAGATAGATAGATAGATAGATAGATAGATAGATAGATAGATAGATAGATAGATAGATAGATAGATAGATAGATAGATACCCAGTGTGTAAAAATCCATGGCCACGTTGTAAAAGTAAGTGTGTCCAGGGAACAAATCCACATAAAATAAAGTGATAGGAGTGATCAATAAATAAAAGTAGAAAGTCCACATACACATACAGTCATACACGGAGCTGCTGAATCTCGGTGGCGCCGGAGCTATGTGATACTAAAGGGCTTTTGTATCTGCAACTCTGATTAGGAAGTCAATTCCTAGGTGACCTTTAATCCTGACGTGCAGTTACCCACGGGTCACGACCTCTGAGGACACGCCCCCTAGCAACCGAGCCCGACACTTTGTGACCGACGTACCGCCAATGGCCGCTCCCAAATGGTGCTGTAAGTCAAACATACTGCACAGACACTCAAGTCGTACCCCCAAATCTCAATCAGTCCTGCACAGGCCCATGAGGGAGAAAAGCTAAAAAACTTCCGAGGACACGCCCCCTAGCAACATGTGAAGCGGTCCTGACAACGGGAACCAAACACGGCGGAAATAATGAGAAACACAAACTGGTGGAGGAAATGGTCCAAAAAAAAATGAGGAAACGTTTTAAGCGAAAATAAACATCACAACCACAGAGAGGAGCCTCAGGACCCCCTGAAATGAGCAGAAAACTGATAAAAAATGAAAAGAGAAACCAAACCCTAACACTCAGGACGGCTCTTTCGGTTTGAATTTCTTTATGATATCCTTGCCTTGATTTCATGGGTTATTCTTCTGGACTGCTTGGTGGGGCTTACTGCGGACCACCTTGTTGTTCTTCCTTTCTGGCCATATTTGCTATTTTTGTATATAAATCTTTGATATATAAAGATCCTCTGTTGACCTTCACAAGCCAGGGTTTTTTGGTTATCCTCCCTCTTGTAGAGCATTTTGATAGATTTGTGGGTATTTAACATTGAAAACTCCATTTTGGGGCTAAAGAAATGCTTTGCATTTTTCATTCCAACAGATGGCGCATACAACTGACTCTAAAACCTAATAAAAGTAAATTTAAAATATAAAATACAAATAAGAAAATAAAAAAAGGCTGATAGTGGAAGTGCTAATCCCCGTGGGGCCCACTGACGGTCTGACTGTGGGGGTCTCCGACTCAGTGTGTTCTCGTCATACTGTTAATAGAATCTGCTATTCATTTACATGAAGGCTTCTCGAAGATTTAAGGCTGGAGTTGCTGCCTGCTGAATGAAGGGCCCAAATACGCTGTCACACGAATGAGTCAGAGACATCATAAAGAGTTGGGACAGTCACCTGTATGATATTTTCTTGGCTGCAAAAGTCACTTTTTCTGGTAGCACGATGTGCCAAAAACAGAACTGCTGGTCCTGAGGCAAGAGGGCAGCTTTAAAGGGGAAATGACGTCATCAGTGCAGGAACTGGGAGTGGCGTCCTCGTGCCTGGAAGTGATGTCATCATCAGGGCCGGCAACAGTCGGGATATCCTGGGACTGCAAGGAGACAATCAGTACGCTCCGCCACCCCCCAAATTCCTATTGTTTAGGCCCGTCAGCTGTGTCCCATGAGCACGTGTGTGACAAGGCCTATGAAGGAATTCTTTAAAAATGTCACCGAGTGTAGACTGATGGGCAAAAATGGCAAATTTAACACAATAAAGTGGGCAGAAGGTGAAGGGGTCTCCATACTTTCTCAATCCACGTGCCAATTTACGGCCAACTGAGTCGAGGCGAATCGCACCTACGGCCGACAAGCACAGGAAAACAATGGGGTGATAACAGCTCTAGAAAAGACGATTATTTATTTCAAATCTGCCCAGTACTACGGACCACTTATCACAGTTTGTACCCCACCACAGTGCCAGTTAAAGTATGCATACCAGTAACCCACAGCAGACCCACAGAGCCTGACACTTTGTGACCGACGTACCGCCAATGGCCGCTCCCAAATGAAGCTCCAAGTCAAATTGTACCAAACCCGCTGCAGTCACAGACACTCAATGTCCGTTCTCAAGCTGCACCCCCAAAATCTCAAGTGGTCCTGCGCAGGCCCAGGAGGGAGAAAAGCTAAACCTCCTCACCAAGGAGCCAAAAGTCCAACAGGAGAGAAAAACCGAGAAACCTCCGGCCCACAATAACCAACACAACGTCACTTTACTGTTTACAGGTTTATTCAAAACGAGAGCCATCAGTGGGTCACTCGCGTGTCACGCTGTCACTTCTAACCTGCTGCTCTACACAGACCACCAACGGGGGGGTCACCCACCTGGCCAGTCCTGGTGACAGAGGTGGTTAGCAGGTATGGAACTGGCACATGTGCAGGGTGGGCCATCTAACCAAGACACCACCAGGGGGCGCACCAGCCAGATGTGGGACACGAGAGCAAACGGCTGCTTTTATTTTTTCTTCCCCCGTTTCCCTCCTGTACAGCACAGCAAACACAGTCCAGCATAAGACCCTCCTCTTCTTCTTCTTCTTCTTTCTCTATCTGCCCCCCCGACTCGTGGCCGCTGGCTCCTTTTATAAGGCACCCCGAGGTGCTCCAGGTGCTCACTGACCTTCTCCTGCTGGGTGGGGTGGAGGTGCTGCACCAAAGGGCTCAACAGCTCTCCAGGCGCCCCCTTGTGGTGACCCAGCAAGACTGAACTTCCATGCTCCAAACCCGTGGCACTGCCCTCTAGCACACCGTGGGTGGGGAGGGTAATGGTCCGGACAGGCTCGCTCCCCTGGACCTCCTCGGCCATCTGCTACACAGCAGCCTCACCAAGACATCGGGGTACAGCCTGCTGTTTCTGAATGACCACAGAGAGTCAGGACCACTCGGCACTGCGTCTCGTGTGAAGGCCCAGTGTCCCCATCACCGCACTGGGGCGTTGGGTTCCACATACAGACCACAGGGTAAGACCCCCAACATCTCTTTTCAGCGTAACCCAAGTGTTACCCTAGATGATCTCCGGCTGAGCCCAAACACGCTGCACTGGGGAGAAAAACCACAACCAGCCTGTAAACCAAAATGAAAGTCAGAAAACAGAGAAACCCGTCAAATGCGTCCAATCGCCACCCACCAGCAGCCCACTCAGCCCTGGCGCCGCGTGGCACTGCAGTCCTGGTGGCCCCACCCCCTGTGGCTCAAGCAGGCAGCAGCGTAGAACGGAGAGAACACAAAGTCTGAGACAGTGCCGTCCCCATTCTAGAAAGCGGCGACATGTTAACGTGACGTTCAGTGGCGTCGCCCCTAACTAAAGGCAGCATGGCCGCCTCTCCAGTGGAGCTCTGACTTGTTCACAATGAGGCGTCAGAACGTCAAGTCGGCGTAAGCCGCGGTGTGGGAGGCTCCCCCAGTAAATCTCCGACCAGGCCGGCGCGCCGCGTCTCCCAATCCGTTTCAACTCGTTAATTAGTGTCTGCTTGTCCACAGCCGCTCCCCGCCGACGCTTCTTCGCTCTCCAGACTCGGCAGATGGACGCTTGATGAGGCTCAGGCCTGATAAGAGCGACTCCCCGGATTAGCGGAGCTGCCGCGGGTCTCCCGATTGTTTACGCGTGGCGGCTCGTTCCTCACCCAGCGGAGTGACCCCTGACACTGCCGGACAGCGGGGGGCGGCTGCTCTGTCGACTTTCAGCAGGATTTGAAGCCTGGAAAGGTGCTAATAAATGATACCACCCCCCCCCCCCGGCCCCCCCCAACCCCCACACGGTGATGGCTGCTAATGGAGTATAAAGAGTGTGAGGAGCAGGCTCGGCGGGGGGAACTCATCACTGGGTCAGAATCAAAGGTCAGAGCAGGACATCATCGAAATCGGGGGCATCAGCAGCGCTGGGCACATGGCAGGAAGGGCACCCGCCTGCTACCTTAAAATCCAGGCTGATGACACACCTGCCCTCTTGGTAGATGGGTTTGTGCATCAATATGCCATGCAATGAACGGGCATTTCACCCACCTTTGGTTCTGGTCCCACTATGGCTGCTGCTCTCCATGACCGTGAACTGGATAAGAAGATTAGAAAACTGATGGATGAATAAACGCCCAGTGACGAAATGGACAGGAGGGGGCACCAGTGTGCATCAGGGCATCCACTGTGGCACTGCAAAGGTGAGGCTGGCCACCCTGCACAAGTATAACAATCTGGGTCATGGGGAGCGCCCCAGAGTGATTGGGCAGAAGGCAGCTTTGGACCGGGTGCCAGTCCACTCACTCACACCTATGACCACCTGAGGTGGGCTGAATGGACTCCTGCCCTCTGTTTGCCATTAACACCCATCAGTCAAGTAGCCTCGGTAGGTTAGCTTAAAAAGGCCTACTGCTGTATATGTGTTTGAGTACGAATGTGCCATGCGGTGGACTGGCATCTCACCCACACCCAGATAAGCACGACACTGAACTGGATAAGCAGATGGACGAATTTACACTCAGTGAGGTCACTGGCCAAAAGGGGGCACCAGTGCATATCAGGGCATACACTATGGCACTGGGAAGGTGACGATTCCCACCCTGTGCCAGTGTGAGATACCAGGATGTGAATGAAATGAAGTGAATGAGGAGCTGTTTGGATATGCCACCTTCTCACACAAACTTTGACACGTCCATCATACAGAAATCTTCTCAGTCTCCTCATATTATAATTAAGGAAACATTTCACTTATTACTGCGGTGGGTTGGCACCCTGCCCAGGATTGTTTCCTGCCTTGTGCCCTGTGTTGGCTGGGATTGGCTCCAGCAGACCCCCGTGACCCTGTGTTCGGATTCAGCGGGTTGGAAAATGGATGGATGGATTTCACTTATTACCATAATTCTTTATAAGTCATCATAAATAAAGGCATCTGCTAAATAATAATAATATCAAGGAGATGGCTTTGGAGCTTGTCCATCCATCCATCCATCCATCCATCCATCCATCCATCCATCCATCCATCTTCGACCCATCCATCCAATAAAATGTCTGGGGGCGGAGCTTATCCTGGCTTCACTGGCCACATGGCAGGTGCCAACCCATAATCTGCATACATTTATACAGCAGCATATGCCCATTCAGGGTCACGAGGGGCTGGAGCCCACCCTGGCAGCAGTGGGCAGAAGGTAGGAAACAGTCCTGGGTGGCACAGGAGTCCAGTCACACTAACAAGGGGATTTGGGAGGGAAACTGAAGACCCCCAAGGGTTGTGCACCCTGGCACAGGGAAAGCATACACAGTCCGGGCAGACAAAGAGCAGGCATGGGACGCTCAATCAATGAGCCAGCGCTGGCAACCACTTTGGGCCAATCCCAGGCACAGAAACATTAAATGAAATACAATGAGAGCAAAAAAAAACACAAACCCCCAAGAGCAGCGCGTCCTCGTTGGTGGTCTTGAAATTTGAGGATTAAGGTTCGTGTGAGCGAATTAATGATACCTTGTAGCCTGTCACTTTGACAGCATGTGCTGAGGGATCCTGTCAGGTACTGCGGCAGATGTCGGCCGCGCGGGAACATCTCAGGGATTTTTAGTGCCTTTCAAGTGACGGGCCGCTTTCTGCCAGTTGAACGTTTAATGGCCGCGTTTGTGAGTGACGCCGCGACAGCTCGCTTACCAGCCTTCAGAGGTGCCCGTCGCCTGTGGGGTTATTCTTTAACATGAGCTGAATTCTCGATTGGTCTGCACCTTCAGTTTACGATTGGGCGGCACCAAGGGCACTGATCGTGGGCACCGATCGTGGGTTCAAATCCTATACCGGACTGCTGCCTGTGTGGACTCAGAGTGATGAGCTCGGCTCAGGTCAATCAGCAATCCCACTGCAGACAGTGGCATTGTGCTGCAAGTTGATTGGCACCGGAAGGAAGAATATTGTTTGTATCAGTATGCTGCTGCTGGCGTATGTGAATTTCCCCTTGGGGATTAATAAAGTCTGTGGTGGGCTGGCACCCTGCCCGGGGTTTGTTTCCTGCCTTGTGCCCTGTGTTGGCTGGGATTGGCTCCAGCAGACCCCCCGTGACCCTGTAGTTAGGATAATGGATGGATGGATTAATAAAGTATCTATCTATATAGTGCCTTTCACAATCTATCTGATTAGAACTGAGCAGCTTTCACATCTATCTGTCATGAGCTTCACCACAGTCTGTGCACGTGACAATAATAACCTGATACAAATGTTGTGCCCCCTCCACGTGCCCGTCCCCACACAGCTGCCACTTAAATATCTTAACCCCTTCCAGCCAGCTACTACTTATATAGCACCTTACACATCTATCTATGTATCTATTGTATGACACAGAGAGTGGTGACACCGTCCTCTGCACATGTGACAATAAGGACCCTATTAAGCTACTTGGCCCCACCCAGCTACTTGCCACTCAGGTCTCTAACTCCACCCATTCTGGTTTCCCCACTCAGCCTCCTGCCTGTTAAATATGATGCCCCGCCCAGCCATAGAGCACTCAAATGTGTAGCCCCTCCCATCATTCTGCATTACTAACAGCCCTTCTTCTTCTTCCCATAATGCACCTGTAATTTATGTTGTACGCATTTATGACAAAAACGTTCTGAGATTTTTCAGATAAAGGCGACACAGACTTTGAGGTCAGGTGATTATACTCGCTAACCCTAGCAGTAGATGATCGTGACGTGTAGCAAGTCGCTTTTCAGATCTGTCATTGGTTTTAGTGCCACACCAGGTGGCCAGGTGTGACATGTTGATTAGCACAAGCAAGGAAGAATTTCACTTCACACTCCACATGTGACAATGTATCTAACCCCGCCCACCGAGCTGTCACTCACCCATCTTGCCCTGCCCAACCAGCTGCCACTCAAACGTTTAGCCCCGCCCATCCCTCTGCCATTTACGTTTTGTACATACTGTATTTATGACAAATGTGCTCTCTGCTCTCTGGTGCCAAAGAGTGGTGATGTGTTACAAGCTGACTGGCACATGGGAGTCAGAACTTCACTGGACTCTGCACATGTGATGATAATGATGACCTTATAAACCTATAAACTGGCCTCCGTGTGGCCGAGTGTGACAGTGTGCCCTTCTGATGGACTGGTGCCCCATCCAGGGTTACTTCCAGTGTGGCCAGAATTGGCTCCAGGCTCCACCACCTTGAACTGGCCTAATGGAGTTTGATTAACTGTGAATGTGTTGTGATAGGCACGATGGACAGACTGGCATACCGACTGTGAGGGAGAGTGGTCCCATTATAAAAGGCCAGGGCATCTGGATGTGCATCCTCGATGGGACGGCTCCTCTTCCCTTACCTATCAGGGAGAGACTGAGGGGGAAACAATCATTCCTCCTGTACAGTAGGTGGCAGCGCAGCTCTGGTCGGGCTCTCAAGTACACGTCCCATGCAGCCCTGTTGGTGCCCGAACAGAGGAGCACTGCCACCTACTGTACTGGAGGAATGACTGTTTGGCCATTGGGGTCTTGAGGGGCCACCAGAGGGCGCCGCTGGGAGAGGAATTCTGTGTTTTATGTCACTTCCAACATTCTGGCAACAGAACTGCTCCTGGTCTGACGTAAAGGCCTCACCCAGGTGAGCTGGAGTCAGGAGAGGAGAAGGGAAACAAACACTCACCTGTGAGAAAGAAAGAAAGAAAGAAAGAAAGAAAGAAAGAAAGAAAGAAAGAAAGAAAGAAAGAAAGAAAGAAAGGTGTGTATTGTGAAAGAGTATCGTGCTTTTGAACCTGGGGCCGTGCTGTGTCTGGTGTTTGTTACGCCCCCTTCAGGTCACAGTAGGTATGGATGTTTCACTGCACTACAGCACAATCCACGACTCGTCATTTCATGGGGCACCTTTCGCAGTGCACGCCACCTCAGGAGTCTCTGTCAATTAAACATCCACAAACCCATATAAGCTGGCAATGATCCCGAACCTATCGGGTCGTCATCAGGCAGAAGCCAGTCCTGCCCAAAAGATGCCAGCTTGTTAATATCGTGCCACACTTGTATCAATGGGGAGGGTTCGACTCTCCTAGGCGACCATGGCGAGAGCGGGCAGTGTCTCTGCCAGGGTATTCTCTAGTCTGAGCCCGCACCTTTACTTCATATAGCGCCTTCCACAATGACTGAAGTGTAAAATGTTGCTGTCTGGATCTCCCATTTCACGAGGTGCACGGTGGTTGGCATTTTTAGGGCGGGCTGACCACAACGCTATACAGCGGGTGCTTTCCTCACAGATCCCTTCATTAATATGCCGTTTAGATACGTGGGGCCCGTCTTTTGATTTTGATTAGCAGGCTTGCATACCAATTCATAGCTTAATCCTCGAGCCCCTAAGCAAATCCAATCAGAAGGACCCAACGTCCGTATCCCAGCGGCTCTCTGTTGGCGCTGCTCAGCTTCTGTCGCTGGCGTCTCATGAAGGAGGAATTAAGCGCAGTGCAACCTGAGCCCACGCTAATCCTCCGCTGATTAGTTAAATTCTCATCGCCGCTCTTTGGGAAAGCAGGACTCTTGGCGGCGCTGATAACAGAAAGCCTGCACTTGTACAGTAAGGGCCTCCCCTTAGCGCCAGCACGGCGGCTGGACCCCGGCCAAGGGGGAAAAGGAAGAGCCGGTCACCTGGCTAAGCCGGTCCATCTCGACTGGCACACTTGAGCAAAAGCTCCACTAATCCAGTGACAAATGGAGTCCTCGTGACGGGAGCCAATGCAGTGCCACCCTGCCACGCTGTGAAGCGAGATTCAAACAAGAGCACCGATGTGAGCAACGTGAAAGTGTCACCACAAGGAGTACCGTGAGGTGACCCTGCTCCCTGACTAGCTAAGCCATCAGTGGATGGTGCCAACGTGCCCAGCGCCACTCATTGTGAATGCTGCAAAGGTGCACTCCGTTGTCCCAGAGCTGTGGGTGTCACGTCCATTCACTCCTTGACACTCCTCCAGACATGTCGGGCTAAGAACATGTGAACAGACTGGCATCCTGCCCACTGCCACTCACTGCCTCACCCCCTGAAACTCCTGCACTGAAAGGGCACAAGCCTAGAAAGTGAAGGGCCTGATGGAGGTCTTCTGCTGGGTAATCCCTGGCACCCACTGCTCTTTTGTCACCTAACAGAGGAGGTGAACACAGGGAGGCAAACCGGGGGACACTTACATTTGTTTTATCCAAAGCAACTTACAAAAAGAGGCCAATCGGGGAACATTCTAGAATATCTGGGTCTGACCAAACGCGGTACCTGCCAAATCTGGGTAAGCTTTCGAAGTCCACTGAAAAGACCCGCTGCCACCATGAAGCCAAACGTTGCCAGGGTGGACAGCAGTGCCCACGTGGCACAGAACTGGGACAATGCCTTAGAAAAAGTGAAGGGCTGGCTTTGTAAACATTGGGTGACACTTGACGGGTAAATGTGGGCACAAACTGGGCCAAGTATATAGCAGGACATTCTCAGGCCAGGGTGGGCCACCAGAGCCTGTCCCAACAGCATCGGGTACAGGGCAGGAAGCGATCCTGAATGGGATGCCAGTCCATCTCACAGTCCTCCAGGTGCCAGGACAGAATTACTAAATGAGATCATCTGTGGGGACGCAGGAGGAAGACCAACACAGACAGACCACCCAGAGAATGTCCGAGAACAGCATTTCAGCATGGGACGCTGGATCTGTGGCACAGCAGGACTCCCCACCTTGCCATCCAGGATTATGGCAGATTGGAGTCCACTTTAGGGTTGATGAGGGCCGCAGCCTGACCCCACAGCACTAGGCACACATTCTAAATGACGTGACGTGACGTGACGTGACATTGCACATAAACACACCACTTTATTAGACACACAAGTCAAGGCCCACCATCTTTACGCACACCCTGGCCCATCATGCTGTGCTATGAAAGGTCACGTCCCAGGGCCACAGTGCCATATTTAGGCAACTAATGTGACAATGACAATACGGTGGCTGGGTCATTTTACATAAGAGATGACATCTGCACAAACGGCTCTCAGTGATGACAGGAGACAGACAATGGACTGCAAAACAGAAGAGTAACTAGATGAGGGTCCGTGATGAGGGGACACCCGTGGGTGACATTGTGGTCAGCAGCCCGACTGCCTTGTTCAGCTTGGCCTTCTCTGCCTAAACACACAAATCTAAGGCCACAACTCAATTTATTTACCATGCAGAAGCCACTTTGACCTCGGCGTGATTGTTGGTACAACATAGACCTTTGGAGTGGGCAGAGGGGGTCCCACGAGTTGCTGTTCTGAGGCCACAGCTGAGCGTCCAGAGTCATTCAAGCTAACAAAATGTGAAGATGGCTACTCCTGAATGGGCAGCATGGTGGACCCTGAAGTGGATGGGCAACGGCAGCTGAAGACCACGCCAGGGTCCACTGCAGCGCCATCAGACAGAAGACGTGAGGCCACGGCAGACAGGCTGCCAGCTACACACCCACTCGGGGGCAACTTGAGCTCCCTAAGATGCCCACCTTTGGAATGTGGAAGGAGGACTGGAGGACCAGGACAAAAACACGTCAATGTGCAGAAAATGCTGCCAGGACAGATGCCAGGCTCTAAATTGGGCAGAACAGGTCTGAGAAGATATGCATCTGTATGGAACTACCAGATGGGGGGCCATGGGTGACTGGTGGGGGCACACTGTGCGCCAGTGCTGGGGATAAAATGCTGCAATGTTATATAGTGCCTTAAGTGGGCTTCAACTTATTATTAACAATTGGGGGATTGAGAGCAGAATGGCAACAATAATATTTAACAATAATCTTTAAATTGGGGTAGCACAGGAGACACAAAGGTGGCACAATGGTTGGCACTTCCAGACGGCTAAAGGCGGGTTTCATTTCATTCACATCTCCAAGACGGGCGGACATTAAAACGCAGCAAATGGCGTCCTCCGTTGTTCACCACCGTCTATGACTTGAGTGCAGGGCCAACTTAACGCCTGGGCACGCTGGGCAGTTGCCCGGGGGGGGGGGGGGGGGGGGGGTCCCACGCTAATCTTTGTATGTTGTGACTTGCTGACTGGTTGTGTAGGTAGGGACACCGGTGCACTGCATTGTGGTTAAGACGGCCCTGCTTGAGTGGTCCGACTCGTCACATTCACTACTGGTGGGCTAGAAAAGTTCTGCACAGTCAAGTTCTCGCTTGAAAACCTTGCCTACTGATTGGACGGTTATATGACCCTCTTTGCATACGGACACCAGGGCACATGAGGCAGGAATTATGGGTAAATGTTTCAAAGTAATCTTCACACCGTGGTGTGCGTTGAAGTCTGTGAGCATTGCTCTGAGATGGGGGGGGGGGGGCTATGCCACAAACTTTAGGATGGTGGTGGGCAGATGACCCTTTGTCCCCCCCACCCCCATGGCTGTGCCAATGCTGCCTTTTATTTTAAAGGGCTTCACAGATATACTGTAAGTTTCTCCATATTTCTCTATTGGCAGGACCAAGTAGGTGACACGAGTCACTTAGGGTCACAGGTTTGGGCATCAGTCTTCCAGGAAAGGACCATGAGGAGTCTGAGGGGGTGGCACACCATCGGGTGACACCTGTTTAGTGGCAAACAGAAAAAAAAAAAAAAAAAACAAAGCGCCAGGTCAGCACCCTGGTCTGGTGAGACGTGCTCTTCAAACACAAGCCCAGTAGGACCGACTGTGGACTTTCAAAATCCTGGCGGCTCAGGAGTAGAAGTGACGTCAGTGGTCCTCCAGCATGTGGTCCTCCAATCTGGGTATACAAACGGGGGAAAGGTGCGAGTGACAGTGCCATCCTGTGGCTTGGGTTGAAATTACACTTCGTATAGAAGCTCTGAAGAGGCTCATGTGTGTGACGAGTCCTCATCACTTTATATTCATAGTGAGAGTCAGAAGAGGGATAAAATGACACCAGGGCCACCAGGGGGCACATCTCCAGTAACAGATCATAATTCTTTGGTTATTAAATTAAATGTAATGTTAGTAAAAGGTTTGGCTGAGGTGATTTGCCATTTGACTGTCTGGATATGCGACTCCTGCCAGGTAGCGGGTGTTACGTGGAGCCCACGGCGGGTCAACCAGGCGCACAGAGGAATTCACCGTCCCCCCAATAAAATGTGCAGGCGGCTCACAGGCTGCCACGAGGGCTGACGTAATGGCCTGCTTTTCGTTAAAGCGCCGAGCAGAGTCATCGTTGAACCTCTCGAAAATACTGAAGGCCGAGTTCAGCACGAGGGCACAAAGCCTCCCCCAGACTGTCAGTGGGAGACCACGGCGGGGCGCGGGATGTCTGCGTTATCTCTAGGGGGCAGCGTTCAGACACCTGATGGCTCACCTTTGGGGGGGTCAGAAACAGGGAAAGAGCTGAAGGAGGGAAGAAGTGAGTCGCGGCATACGAGCGGGAGGAAGACCCTGGAATCATCAACATCACAATCACGGTCAGAATCATAAAACGGGGGGCAGCGCTGTGGACATACGGGCAACGGAGCAGCTGTCCTGAGACTCGGGCAGAAGTGACAAAGAACAGCGAGACGCCTTCACGGCCTGCAAATCTGACCAGCTTGGAGATTTCAGTTTAGAAGGACAATCGTCTGACCAACGATCAGCTTCTGTCTGTGCGGGGCCTTTACGTCCGTTTATTACATTGTGCCGTTATCTGTCTATCATATAGTGACTTTCACATCTATCTATAGTAATCATTATATATTGTGATTCCCATCTATTGTAATTATGATATAGTGCCTTTCCCATCTATCATATAGTGACTTTCACATTTGTCTATTGTAATTAGAGTGGCGTTCACATCAACTTATATTATATAGCGTCTTTCCCATGTATCTATAGTAATTATCTACTATATATTGTCATTCCCATCTAGTGTAATGATCCATTATATAGTGCCTTTCCCATCTATCTACTATATATTGTCATTCCCATCAATTGTAGTAATGAATTATTATTAATTGTAATGATCTGTTATATAGTGCCTTTCCCATCTATCTATTATATATTGTCATTCCCATCAATTGTAATTATTATATAGTGCCTTTCGCATCTATCTATAGTAATCATCTATTAAATGTTGTCTTTCCTAACTATTGTAATTATTTTATAGTGCCTTTCACATCAATCATATATTGTCTTTCCCATGTATCTATAGTAATTATCTACTATATATTGTCATTCCCATCTAGTGTAATGATCCATTATATAGTGCCTTTCCCATCTATCTACTGGATATTGTCATTCCCATCAATTGTAGTAATGAATTATTATTAATTGTAATGATCTATTTTATAGTGACTTTCCCATCTATTGTAATTATGATGTAGTGCCTTTCCCATCTATCATATAGTGACTTTCACATTTGTCTATTGTAATTATAGTGCCGTTCACATCGATCTATATTATATAGTGTCTTTCCCATGTATCTATAGTAATTATCTATTATATATTGTCATTCCCATCAATTGTAGTAATGAATTATTATTAATTGTAATGATCTACTGCGGTGGGTTGGCACCCTGGTTCCTGAGCTGGTTCAGGATTGGTTCCTGCCTTGTGCCCTGTGTTGGCTGGGATTGGCTCCAGCAGACCCCCCGTGACCCTGTGTTTGGATTCAGCGGGTTGGAAAATGGATGGATGGATGGATGTAATGATCTATTATATAGTGCCTTTCCCATCTACTGTAATTATGATATAGTGCCTTTCCCATCTATCACTCGATCTATCATTTTTCTCGTTGTGTCTACTTCCGTTTCTGCAGGGTGTTGCTGGACAGAAGACGGGCCTCTGCTGGATGTGATGCCAGTGCCCTTCCACACACACACACACACACACACTGACCGTTACGAGGACCCGTCAATCTGAACGCCTGCTTGCGACCACTCCGACACGGGAGGACACACAAGCGCCACCAGTAACCCTCTGTCATGTGTCAGACTGGGGCGCGGTGTGGTGGTCCCGTTTCTCGGATCACGCGCGTTTTCTTGCCAGGCTTTTTCTTCGTCTGCTGTAGACGTTTCGTTTTTTATTTCTCGTTGGTGCCGTGATTTATTATTTGGCGTTTTAAGGTATGAATGACCCTTAATTTTCAGCGAACAGAGATAATTAAGATGAAGTCTCCTGCCATGCGGATTAGGACTCCCACCCAAAGAGTGACCTTCTTTTTTTTTTCGCTGTCATGAGTCACTCTTAACAGAAGGAGCCGCTGCTGAATGTCAGGCGGCCGTCGATGAGTCAGCCGAATTCTGCAAAGGGTTGCGGGGGTGGGGGGGCAGCACGAAGGAATTTGTCAGAGCAAACGCAGCCTACCTTATCGGGGGGCTCTCGACGGATAAAGGCATCTGTCCGCCCAAGCAGAGGATTTATGGCACCAGCACTTCATGCTAATGACTTGCAGTTAAGATGCTTTTAGCCGCGCCGCCGCTACTGACACAAAGTCCAATTTACAGCTTTTACGCCATTTTCTGAAGTGGATTGACGGACCAAATAAATAAATATTTAGTTTTATTGCTTTATTTCCAAAATTACCATGGGGTTTATTTTAAAACCGTAGCGATCAGTAAATAATCTGCGTTTTGCGCGCGTATGCAGAGTTCAAAGTACAAAATGCAATTTAATGCGCGCAGGTGAGCAACGGGAGCCAATCACAGAAGAGTCCTGTAACTAAGCACGAGCCAATCAGAGCGCGATTAGACTCTGCGTTAGCGACAGACGTTTCAATTCACTTAACCGATTCAATTGTTTCAAACTGGACGATTAAGTAAATCGATTCGTTTGATTCATCCATAATAAAAACAAAACCTTTCTGGGTCCCCCTGAATGACTCACAATTTATTTATTTAATTTTAATATTGTACTTATGTCAATTATGTATTAAACATGCACATCATACAATATTAACATTTTTGAAAGCATGGCCATGACAATGCAGTGAAAATGCATAAAATAATTAAAATATGAGAGCAAGTTAAAGAATAGGAAGTGAACAAGAAAGACTCGGTCTCGGGTCGATTTAATTCACAAATGAAATGAAAACTCGTTCTCAGGTAATGATTCAGTAATTCACTTTGTGAATGAAATAAGTCTCATGTGACTCGTTCACAGATCCAAGACATGAGATCATGTGACTTATTCTCAAATAACGGAAACTCCGTTCACGGTAATCGAGCGACTCATTTTTAAGATAAGGATTCAGTTAACAAATCAAAGCAACGGCAGTCGTGGGACTCTTTTTGAGTGGCAATTCAGTTCCAACTCCAAACAATTAGTGAAGGAATAAATGCTCAGCGTATTAAACCAGTGTGTGCTAAAGTGGAGTTGAAAACAAAGAATTATTAGAAATGCCAACAATATTTTTATTAAGGTTCAGTTTTGTGTGACTGAATGTACAAAGGGACATAAGCATCCATCCATCCATTATCCAACCCGCTATCTCCTAACTACAGGGTCACGGGATCTGCTGGAGCCAATCCCAGCCAACACAGGGCGCAAGGCAGGAAACAAACCTCAGGCAGGGCGCCAGCACACCGCAGGGCACACACACACACCAAGCACACACCAGGGACAATTTAGGGTCGCCAATCCACCTAACCTGCACGTCTTTGGACTGTGGGATGAAACCCACGCAGACACGGGGAGAACATGCAAACTCCACGCTGGGTGGACCCGGGAAGCGAACCCAGACGGGTCTCCTTACTTACTGCGCCACCGTGCCGCCCGGGACATAACCATATTAGTTTAATATCACTTGTGTTTAAAACAAAAACAAAAAGGACAACGGAATAAACAGCGGGGCCGAGGGGTGAGGAGATTTCACCATTTGAACAACATCGCCGGCCACTGCCGTTAATGAAGTAATGTCGGGAAACGGCGTCAGTATTTACATCAGTGCTGTTCTGCAAGGCGCTATACGAAATGGCGTATTTAGGAAGAATTCCATATACATATTGAATTGAACAATCGATTCTGGACCTGAATGGGGCGGAGATGTTTTGATAAAATAAAACCGTTCATTTCGGTCCAATAGCCGGTAAAAGAATTACGAATAGTCAGAATTTAAATTTGGTGTGGCAGACGTCTATTAGATTTTGTTGATATTTAGTTATCGTATTAACAATCTCTGCTAAAATAGCTCTTTATCCAGCATCCATTCTTCCGTTTTCCTCACTTATTTAAATGTTAAAGCGAGCTGGACGTGCTAATGCTAATACTATGGAGAACATTGAAATTGCGAAACACAATCTAAATGACCGAAAGCCGCTATATAAAAAGAGTGCAATTAACAGTTAGAGCGAGTGAAACAGCGCGATTTCACGATGAACGCCTGACAGATGGGAGTTTGACAAACTTAATTCGTCGTGTAATAATCTTTATTCCATTTCTCTACAAAAATAATTTTTTCCATCCATCCATTTTCCAACCCGCTGAATCCGAACACAGGGTCACGGGGGTCTGCTGGAGCCAATCCCAGCCAACACAGGGCACAAGACAGGAACCAATCCTGGGCAGGGTGCCAACCCACCGCAGGACACACACAAACACACCCACACACCAAGCACACACTAGGGCCAATTTAGAATCGCCAATCCACCTAACCTATTTTTTATTATTATTTTTTATTTTTATTTACTATTATTTTTTCATTTCAGATATTTTTAAACATTCATCCTCAGTTCTGTCTTCAGTTGCCAGAACCCTCAGCTTTTTTAACTTGTGTGAGAACTGTTTCATTAAAAAAGTCCTACTTGCATTTCGAGAGCTGAACCCCTCTGATTTATCGTCGCAGCCGCAACACAAACTGTCGATTTGTGTACAGCGAACTCGCCTGATTAATCTTCATGCCAGATCTGCGAGATAAGGACCCTAACCTGGGATTAAAAGCTTAGGCTGAACACACCGACTTGAAGGCTCCGGCACGCCGCGCTCCCGAGGACGCGCAGAACCCCGCAAGGCGCGCTCCCGCCGGCGATGCGTACCAAGGTCACCTGAGCGGGGACTGGAAGAGCAACTAGCGAAGTGTCCCAAAACTGACCATTTCTAAAAGTGACATCCTGACGGTTTATGACTGAAAATGGGTGGAGGAAGACTGGAAAAGAAATCAAACCTGCGTGTTACTGTAAAAGAGCAGCAGCAGAAGCAGAAGAAATAAAGTCTGCTAAGATGTGAAATAAATAAGCCCTCGTCAAACACACACGTTCTCTCAAGTCCTTAGGCTCTAATTGGCTTGCTGTTCATCGCATTCGCACAGGTGACCTGACAGCAGATTACTAAAATTTAATTTCCTTTCCAACGACCGGTAACTAAATAAAAGAAAATGCTATTGACTTACAGTTGTGTCACCTCGGCAATAAATAACGAGGAGCCATATGGGCTTTGAAAAGGTATTTGGACTGAAGTCTCACTGTGGATCTTCAGGTTTAATAAGACTGACGAGCCTTCATTTGGGCAGAGCTCTGACGTCACGTGAAAGTCATAAAAATCCGATATGCGGAAATTAAGTTAAAGTTTATTGTGATGTGTATATCGTAAGGCTCGTATCTGTCTATCTAATATATAGTGCCTTTAACATCCACTATAGTGCCTCTCATGAATCTGCGTATAGCCACTTGCATATCTACCTGTCATTATATTATAGAAAAACCTTTAGATATCTAATCTATACAGACTTTGAGTTCTGCTGTCTGTGTGTCGCATCCTGCTGTCTGTCCAGGAGCCCATCCTGCTTTTCCCCGTTGATGATCGGCCAGCCTTCAGCTCATTGACCCCATATAGCCACACTATATTTCAAATATAACATGTGATTATATATATTTATATATATATATATGAGAGAGAGAATATATATATATATATATAAGCACACACGTACACAAACACGCCTTGGTGACTCGTTAACTTCGCTATTTACACTTTGCGAAAGACAAAAGTCTGACAAGGAGATGTTCTGAAGTTACACAAAGACCTTCCAACTGCAGAGAATTATGGACGGGGAGGGACAAGCAGACAGACACACACACAGAAGTGGCTTTTAAACAGATCCAGAGAGGTGACATCCCGATTTTTAATATTCTGTGCACGGAGCTGTCGGCGCGTTTGCACTGCGCGGGCATCTTTGAGTCGCACGTGACTAATGAGGACTGACGTGCACGCGCAAGCAATTGAAAGAAATTCATCTCAACAGATTCGCCTTTAGGAAAGAACTCAAGCCAACTGTTTATATTCCGACTTTTAGCGCGATACACATTTATAAACAGAGTTTAATAGTAGAATTAAAGGTGTCACTGTAAAGATAAAAGTGACAACACAAAAATATGAAGCACACAAGCGGAGAACATCAAAGTCACCCCGAGGCCCCCCGACGACCTGCAGCACCTGCGGAGCACCGGAGCCTTCATCGAGCCACTGCGCCTGCGCTGCATTGTTGACGCGCGTCTGTATACTAATCAATCGGAGAGGCGCTATATGGAATATTCTTTTTTAATGGTTTATATATTTTACTATTCACTAAGGTGCCATCCATGGGAACATTGTCGTTAATAAGACAGTTAATTTCCTTCTTCGGTGGTTTTTAACATATGTATGAATCAGACTCGGCTAGTGGTCCCCAAACTCGGTCCTGAGCACCCACTCTGTTTGCAGGTTTTTATTCCAGTCAAATTCACAATTAGTGATAATAATTGATCTCATTTATTTAGATGCTCTTTTTTCCCCTTCTCTCATGCATTTGGAAATTTTAGAAATATTTCTACTTTTGCTTTAAACGCGTACCTCTCTTTTGTTGTTGTCCTATTGTTTTATTTTTGTGCAGTTTGCACCCTTCATTGTTTCCTAATAATGATAATTAAAGCAAACAGAACTGACAGCCAGGTGAACAACACTGAACGATAACTTTAGGGTCAGACCCCACTAATTAAACACCTGGAAAAGCAGAATGAAAATCAGGCTGAAAATTGGTAGGAAGTTAAACACACACATCATCTCCTTATAAGTGCTTAGCACAATTTGATAAAAGTTTACCACACTTAGTGTTGTTATTTCTCCGTTGACTGCAAAACACAAAAGCTGGGAAATAACAACTCACTTAATGAGCCCAGGAGTCCAATTAGAAACAAAAACCTGCAGCCACGGGGGGGGGGTTTGGGAAACACCGAACTAGAAAAGCACCTTCTATTAAAAAGAAATAGATTTGATATTACAGTAGATCGTAGGATTTTATTCACAGTGCTGTTTTAGTTCGAATGTCACATCCTTCTCTGTCGCGTCCGCCGATTCGGCGCCTTGTGACATCTCAATGGAGACGCGACAGTCGGCCGTGAAATCAGAGTCGAGGAGGACGGAGGAGAAAAGCGGCCTGGAGAGACAGAAAAGTCAGACGGCGGAAAGTTCGGAGTCATCACGGCAACAAGCCCCGTAATTCTGATATAGCGGCTTTCACATCTATCTATTATATAGTGCCTTTCACACTGAAAAAATGAACAAACGGGGCTGACGTATAGTTTATGTTGATGTAACTTCAAATGACCCTGTTTGAAAGTCCGTTGTTTTCTAGTTACCTTGACAATAATAGTAATAATAATAATTCTTTGCATTTATATAGCGCTTTTCTCACTACTCAAAGCGCTTAGCAATTGTAGGTTAAGGGTCTTGCTAAAGGGCCCAACAGAGCAGAGTCCCTGTTGGCATTTACGGGATTCCGATTACCAGTGCAGACCCCCAGCCTCAGAGCCACCACTCCGCCATTAGATGTCCCATTAACGCAGAAGTTTAAACAAAAAAATTGAATTAAGTTGCTACAGCCGAAGACAAATGACGTTAATGTACGGGGCCTGCACGGAATTGGCCTAAAGTTGCGCTACTTATCCTGCCCTGTGGTACAAGGGACCTCCACACCTTGGTGGAAAACATTAAGAGTTTTAGGAAATTCATTTATTCCGAAAGTCGTGGGGTTCGTACGGTGGCGGGGCCCTTTCTGGTAGCCCACCTTACATCTGAAAAGCCCCTTTCTCTCTGCCTCCTTTACAACACTTTATTATAAATTAAAGTTAAGTTTACACAGAAAGCGCAATCATCCAACATAAATCAAAGAAATCGCCGAAGTCCTTCCGCTGCTATGCGGTGTTATTAAGATTCTAATTCTATTTAATATACTCGCGTATGCAACCCATTGTCATAAACCGTAAAGAGACCATTTATAACAAGGCTACTGAAACAAGTGGAATACACCAACTGAACAAGTAACGGCGAAATAACTTAGTGATGTGCATTTCAAAATGCTCTTATTGACAGGAGTAATCTTAGTTTAAAATAATTTAACAGCAGAACATGAAAGATGTCATTCACTCAGTGATTGTGTTGTTTCAGCAGATTCAGTATATCAAGCATAATGAAATACTTTTGATTCAAATAATATTATTATGTGCAACTGATGGACATTTCTTAACCTTTACTCTAACTTGCCTTTAACGTCTTGTATGTATTAAATGCTGCCTTTCTCCTCCATCGGTCAGTCTTGTATATAGCGCCTTTCATTATATAGCAAGTTTCTAGTGTATCTATTGATCTGTCTATTACAGGGGTGGGCAAATTCATTCCTGGAGGGCCGCAGTGGCCGCGGGTTTTTGTTCCAACCCAGTTGCTTAATTAGAAAACAATCCTTGCCAATAATTACATTTCATGGCTTGTTGGTGCTTTAACTCTGCTATGTCAAGTCATTCTCATATTCTAGATTTTTTTTCCATTCTAAGGATATCATCCAAATACTCTGAAGTGTAAAATGGATGAGTAATTCTCAATGCTTCACTTTTTTCTCTTCTCTTTCCTTCCAAGTATTTAATTGAACCAAATAGTGCACGATAAACACACGCAGGTGTAAAGGGTAACAAGCAAAATGGAGAACTGCTGCTTTCTTTTGTCATTTGCATCCATCCATCCATTTTCCAACCCGCTGAATCCGAACACAGGGTCACGGGGGTCTGCTGGAGCCAATCCCAGCCAACACAGGGCACAAGGCAGGAAACATCTTATTGCTAATAAGGAGCAATTAAAAACCAAGAATGCAGCTGTTTAAGACTTAAATAAGCAATAAGGGTTCATAATCTTAACGAGGGAGATAACTAAAATGAAGCAGAAGTGTTTCTAGAGCAATACGTGCTTCTTATTAAGCAATTGGGTTGGAACAAAAACCTGCAGCCACTGCGGCCCTCCAGGAATGAGTTTGCCCACCCCTGGTCTATTATATAGTGCCTTACATATCAACGTATCTTTCTCTTATTAGTGCCTTTTACATCTCTCTCTCGATTATTATTTTTTCTTAATTCACAATTCCAGTCATATTAAGAAACACCACACTACTAACAACATTTACAATTCTCAGGTTTTTTTTTATCCTTTACTAATAAAAAGTCATTTTTTTTGTAGTACATAAAACATACTTTATACACTGAAACAAAAAAGGTGATGATTCACACTTAATATTTTCAATCTGAACCAATATAATTCTTTTTAGCTTATTGATCCCACAATTTTTAAGTTGAGGCAAATCATTTAGAGTGATTGGGTGCAATTCACTTGTTTTATACTAAATCTATTTTTTAAGTTGTTCTTCTTTTTTGGCAGTTGGAAAGCCAGCGCACTGGAAGGTTCGATTGGAAGAAAATACAAACAGCCCCTCAAACACAGCACACGAACAAACTAAAATATTAAGTTAACTGAAATAGGATTTCTACGTTTATTCCCTCCACCGTAACTTACTTTGGTACAAACAAATTTTTTTACTTTGATTGAGATCTGAAACCAAATATTTCAAGCTACAACACTAAATGACTAATCTTAAGCTGCTTGAAACAGAAAATTTACGTTGAATGAACAACATCAATGTTATACTTTTTTCAGTGTACCCCCAAATCTCCCGAAAACTTTCTAATGAATTAATTCAAATTAACAAGTTTATTATACAGAAATTCGACTTTGAATCTTCTAAGAACGAACACCTTAAACATCTGCAGATAAGATGGACAGACACGTCACTGTCACCATACCCGGATACTCGACTCCTAACAATTGGTAGAAAAATTCAGAAATAAAAGCAGTTTCCTGATTCTTAAACAGCAATAAATTTCACATTTAAAGAGTAAATGACCCCCTGTGTTCTTTACGCCCCCCAATTAAAAAAAAAGAAATGACCAACTCAAAATCAGTTCATCTCCTCGAGTAGAACTCGTCCACGAATTTAAATGTTAAAAGTTTCGACTTACAAAAGATAATTATAATAATTTTCAGGTGCACTTTAGTAATTACTTTTATAGCGCCTTTTCCATTTTTGCACAAGAGAACGTTAAAAAGCGAGGACGGCTAAACTTCTGATGTATTTAATGTCCGCTGCTGTTTTTTTTTTTTTTTATAGCGCCTTTCGTAGTTTCCCCAAAGACAATTTTAAAAAGCGCAGAGGAGTTCAGTTTCAACGTAGAAAAAAGCATTTCGAGGTGTTATTGAAAAATGGGACCCAAGCTTCTGGTTCTTTTTGTTATTAGCACCTGCAAGGATTTTACTGCTCCTTGAACGCGAGACAATGGTGATGTTTTAAGCCTATAATGATAATAATAATTAGTATTCATTTTAGTAGTAATATAATGAAACTTTCCATTTTCCACACCAGAGCAGGGTTGCGGGTGCAGCTGGAGCCTATCCCAGCTAGCACAAGCCAGAAGGCAGGAACAGCCAGAGCGACCGTCCATCGCAATATTCCTCTTATTGTTGTTAATTATAATACTTATAACAATATTACTGTCCTTGGACCGTTTATCTCCAGTTTCCCACACACAATCGCGCACGCGCGCAGCTCCGCAGATTCCCGTTCGGAGTCCCCCTAATTTGAAGCTCAACGGTGGGGGGTCCTCGGATCTGCGGTTAGGACAAACGCAAACAACACTAATAATGATAACGAGAAGAAGAAGAAGAAGAAGAAGGACGGTCTCCTGGGCCAAGTCAGCGTAAATGGAAGGGACAAGTGTTTATAAATCATTGATAAATTGTGAATGATTTGGGGCTGCTGGGGCCGAGCGTCGCGCGCAGTCCTCGCTCGCGCACGTCGCCATTTCTCCGTCTGCAGTTTGTCCATCAGCATTCGCTCTGACAACATAATCCAAAAGTAATCCGCGGCGTTCAGTTTTCTTGTTGGCTCTCATGCAAAGCGCTCAGGAAAATCCTGCTACCTGTCAGCCCTCCAGTGTGTGCCAGACGGGCTGCCAGGTTCGCCTCCTGGGGAAACAGGCAGAGCCCTTCGGACTTAACCCCTGCTTCCCTTCACGTAATCCACTGTAAACAGCGCGAGCCTTCGCAGGCTAACTGCGCTAATCAGAGCGGGATCTCCTCAAATCTGGATCATACACAGCCCCCTAAGAACTAGAGATTTGAGCATCACTGCTACTGACTGATAGGCGCAACTGCAAATCGGAGACATCTTGGAATTAGCACAAGTCCAGGGCGCAATGACAGCTCCTAATCCCCCTTAAAGAATGCGCGCAGGCGAGCCTTTCACACCAGCAGCGTCGGACTCGGGTGGGCTCGACGAGGAGTAAAATGAGCGGCGATTCAACACACATTGGGGGGGGGGGGGGGGGGGGGGGGACGGGTTGGGGGGAATGACAACGAATGCATCCATTGAGAAATACTCACTTTGCTGGGCTTTTACATTTTTTTGGCCTGATATGTCCGGTCGAGTTCTGCGTTTAAGACCTCATTTCTGATGTGATCCATGAAATGCCACTCGAAGAAGTTCGGAGCTGAGAGGAAGCGCCGGATTAGTCACTCGGGGGCCAAGTCATTCAATGTTGACCACCTCATTTTGTCTCATGGGGCTACCGCAGGGATGGACCGCGGCGAATTCCTCTGCCCGGAAGAAACTGATAAGAAGACACACCGTTTACATTTGGGGAGGATTTAACAAGGTGTCGACGAGGCGCAGCCCCCCGTGCATGCGCGAGGAGAGGCTGAGCAGAAGCTGTCACGGACACTCGCCATACCCGACACGGCCATGGGGGGCTCGGGAGAGGGGCGGCCAGATGGATACCCTGTAAGAACATCCGACTACTAAGTGTATTGGGTCGTTAGTGGGACTCTTCTGCGCATGTGCTATTGGTGTCATTTAGCCTTTCACACGGAGACACTTTATACACACCAAGCAGTCTTTGGTGTCCGTGTAACATTCCACCTGAAATTCGGTATTATATAGCGCCTTTCACTTCACAGAATACCTTCAGGCTTCTGACGAGAGTGAGGATGTGTTCGTATTGCCGCACTTAATGAGTAGTCAGCAGCCTCGATTTATAGGATTAAAAGCTCATTATAGCCACTTGGGCATAGTCCAGTTACCCGCATGTGCCACTCAACATGCCAACTGGGCACACGATGACGAGCAACAACGACATTTGAAAGTCACCGCCATCACAATTGTGCTGAAGAAGCCCACACCGGTCATCATGATGTCCTTCGAGAGGGGCCACCTGCCTGCCCGCATTACATGCCACTCTCCAGGTTGCCAGTCCACTGAGGATGTCACATCATCTACTCGTCATCTGGACAAAAGACCTGCAGTAGAAACCTGCAGACAAGAGAAAAGAGCCCCTCTGTCTCGCATTGCAGTTGGGTTGGACCGGTGGGCTTTCTCTAAAAAGAAGCTTACGTTGAGTGCCTGATCTTAAACGTGCCACTCCACGTGCCCAGGGCCACACTCCACATGACTGCAAACAAGCAAGACGATCAAGTGTGACATCTGGAGAGCATTTGGAGAGGATGGAGACAAAATGACTCTACCTGTAGAGCGCCCTGCAATGGGACCCCCTATGAACAAGACGCCATTTTAAACCAAAATGCTGCTGACTCCGCTCTGTGGGTCTCCTGTGCACCACCTAAGAGGCCTATGAGCCTCCTAAAAATGTACAGGTGAACATCCTCAGCAAGAAAATGGAGATTTATACATAAGATAGGCAGAAATCTCTGATGCAATATTACTATTCATTTCAGACGACAAAAATAAAGAGAAACATAACTGGTGGCGGAATTCATCTTCTAAGCCCCCTCATCCCACTCAGAAACGAAACACAAAACAAACTCGAGACACTGAAGATCTTCTGTTAGTCGTCTGTGTTTTGTTTTTCTCCGCTTTCCCCACAACACCAAGATGCGGACATCTCGATTACAAGCCGACCTCTAGGGTTTCCCACCATTTAGTTTAAGGCTTAGCGGGTGGGAAGGAGAACAGGCCAGACCACCTGGGGGGGGCCTCAAGCTGTCAGCAGCCTTGTCAGAATGCACTGCAGCACCCTGGACAGAGCGAAAGGAGAGCCGGGTGCTGAGTGGGCCAACAGGGGAGTCTGCCAGAGAAATACCTGGGAGTCACTAGCAGCCATCTCTGTCTGCTTCTCTGCCACTGTCTGTGGTGACATCTCAGCACACTGCCATCTGATCAAAGCAAATGAAGCCACCTGTGGTACCAGAAGGCATAGATAGATAGATAGATAGATAGATAGATAGATAGATAGATAGATAGATAGATAGATAGATAGATAGATAGATAGATAGAGTGAAAGGCACTATATAATAGATAGATAGATAGAGTAAAAGGCACTATATAATAGATAGATAGATAGATAGATAGATAGATAGATAGATAGATAGATAGATAGATAGATAGATAGATAGATAGATAGATAGAGTGAAAGGCACTATATAATAGATAGATAGATAGATAGATAGATAGATAGATAGATAGATAGATAGATAGATAGATAGATAGAGTGAAAGGCACTATATAATAGATAGATAGATAGATAGATAGATAGATAGATAGATAGATAGATAGAGTGAAAGGCACTATATAATAGATAGATAGATAGATAGATAGATAGATAGATAGATAGATAGATAGATAGATAGATAGAGTGAAAGGCACTATATAATAGATAGATAGATAGATAGATAGATAGATAGATAGAGTGAAAGGCACTATATAATAGATAGATAGATAGATAGATAGATAGATAGATAGATAGATAGATAGATAGATAGATAGATAGAGTAAAAGGCACTATATAATAGATAGATAGATAGATAGATAGATAGATAGAAAGGCACTATATAATAGATAGATAGATAGATAGATAGATAGAGTGAAAGGCACTATATAATAGATAGATAGATAGAGTGAAAGGCACTAGATAGATAGATAGATAGATAGATACATAGATAGATAGATAGATAGATAGATAGAGTGAAAGGCACTATATAATAGATAGATAGAGTGAAAGGCACTAGATAGATAGATAGATAGATAGATAGATAGATAGATAGAGTTAAAGGCACTATATAATAGATAGATAGATAGATAGAAAGGCACTATATAATAGATAGATAGATAGATAGATAGAAAGGCACTATATAATAGATAGATAGATAGATAGAGTGAAAGGCACTATATAATAGATAGATAGATAGAGTGAAAGGCACTATATAATAGATAGATAGAGTGAAAGGCACTATATAATAGATAGATAGATAGATAGATAGATGTGAAAGGCGCTTTATTTCTTTTTACTGTATAAAGGTTTGGGGTTCAAAGGGGAGGAGCCGCCATTAAAAGCCTTAACAGGTTAAAGATGGCAGCTTCAATTAAATTACAAAAGTGATCTGCTCAGGAGATCCTGGTGCTCAAATGAATGATAATGTCTTCTGTTCGGGGGGGGGGGGGGGGGGGGGGGGTATTGGGGGTTTAAGGCAAAAGAAGTGAAAGTGGTGGTCCTGGAGACACATTTATTGTTTCTCTTAAGGTTCCAGAAAGGGACTACCACCGGGAATGGCTCCAGCTGCCCTGCTCCGGGTTTAGTGGGTTTAGAAAATGGACGGACGGTTTCGTGGTTTAACGCAGATCCTTCAGAATCGACGTCTCCAGTCACAGCCGAATAAAAGCGCACGTCTCGCCGGCCCCCCGATATTTCCCATCCTTTCCGTTTCTCCTGCGCTTCAGTCGGCTCTTCTGCTATCTGATGGCCCACAAAAAGCCGCTGACGGACGGGCGGGCGTTTGACGAGGGGCTCCGCGTACCTTTCGGTCTCCAGTTTATTTTGGCCGTCGTCTCCACGACTGTGGGAACCCGAGCAGAAATGTGTTGGGCACTTCAAAGCTGAGATAAGCGGCGCGGCGCGGCGCGGAGAGAGAGAGAGGGACGAGCTAAATGATCCGAAAACTCGGACATGACAGGCCGAGATAACGCGCTTTTGTGATTAACGCCAGAGGTTGTAGCCGGGATTACTTGGAGCACAAGCTCTTCAGCAGTAATGAGAGCCACGTTGAGTCTGATGGGGCTGGTGGGGGCAGCTTTTGGACGACCCCCGCGCCGCTGCTGAGGGACACTCCGTGTCGTCTGCCTCTGACGGTGGAGAGATGCCGTCAGCCCATAGGACCACTTGTTCAAAGTCAAAGCAGAAGTTAGGGTCCCACCAAGCACAGCGCAGCACCCCCAATGTGTAGCCCCCACCCCCCCAGCAGTGTCTCGACTGTCTGCAGATTCTCCTCAATTCCTCTCAATGACAACATGTCAATAATTTTTGTCACATTTCACGATTGGGTACTTTTCTATTACTTAATTTTTGGATTTTAAATTATTAGACTGGCCGACCCCAACCCCAAATGCTAACCTTAAAGTTAGTGGGGGTGGAGCATATACCTATAGGACCCTGATGTTAATGTCCCCTTTGGGTGCCTAATCTTAAAAACGATAATACGATTTGCGTCACGATAATAGAAACGTCCCCACGATTGTATTGTTCACGTCGTAATGAGGGATTCTACTTCAGTAATACTAATGTTATTTAACACGACTTTCCTGTTACTTGACGGAATATAACACGCTGTGGTGGGCTGGCGCCCTGCCCGGGGTTTGTGTCCTGCCTTGCGCCCTGTGTTGGCTGGGATTGGCTCCTGCAGACCCCTGTGACCCTGTAGTTAGGATATAGCTGATTGGATAATAGTTGGATGGATGGAATATAAGACGTGCAACAAAAATGGCGATATTATATGAATATTATGTAAGTGCATCGTAGTAAAGTGTATTATTTAACCAGACGTGTGAGTTCTAAATTCTAAATAAGACTTCTACCATCCTGCGGTGTAAGTGTGCGGGCACGCGCGCGCGTGTTTGTGTCCGATGATGCGCATGCGCAGGCTGGGTACTGTCATAAAGACGGAGCTATGCTGAGGGTCTCTGGGGTCCGAGGCGCCATATACCCCTCAGGTTTTAAGGACAACAAGAGAGCCGACGTCCACCTTATTAAAAGGAGCACACGACAGGCGCACATGAGTCCTGTTATTATAGCCGTTACACAATCAGACTTCAATTTATATAGCGCCTTTACACAGCACACAGCATTAAAAAGACTACAGTGCCCGTCAGCCCACAAGACAGTAGCTGGAGTAATGACAATAACAATCAAAGGTAAAAAACGCAGTCATCAAGTCTGACATCCCCAGCAAGTGGAATGTAACGTCAGCTCAAGCAAGTGATTACACCTGGCACATGCCAGGCGTGGGTGGCACAGATCAAACACGTTTAAGGTGCCACCGGTAGTTTTTGCTTTTAATTTTTCAAGGTTTGTTGCAAGTTCATTTTTTATTTTATTCCCTCTGTTGAGGGGAGTCCTAACTGGCATGGCCAGTGCCAAATATGTCCTTCTCTCAGCCCTAATGATATCTCAGGCAGTAAGTCTATATTACATGGGAGTAAATAACAGTGCCCTGTGGTGGCATGCAGGCACCATATCATGGGCCCCTATGACTCCCGTATTAAAACAAATGGGATCAGGGAAGGAATGCAAGGGCACCGTCAGTGTGGAGCCTGCATGTTCTCCTTGTGTTTTTGTGGATATTCCTTTCTTATCCTGAGTGTATTTAGATTAATGTAAGTATTAACTCTATTTTGGATGAGTGTAAGAGCGCCCTTCAGTGGCCTGGCACTACAATAAAGACTCCCTGTGACCCTGCATCAAACCAAGTGGGCTCAGAGCAGGTATACAGTACATGGGCACCGTCACTGTGGAGCCTGCAAGTTCTCCCTAAGTCCTTGTGGAGATTCCAGCTTTCTTCCTCATCCCAGTTTCATTCAGATTAGCACAAGTGTAAGCAGGATGGGTATAAGTGAGTGTGCCCTGTGATGGCCTGGCATGACATTGAGGGCTCATACCAATGCTGCTGAGGCACCATATGTAATGGCTCCTGGTGACCCTGCCTTATAAGTGGGTTCAGAAAATAAATTGATAAATAGGCAACGTTCATGTTGTCTCCGTGTTCTGGAGGATATTTTGGTTTCCTCACCCGCTCCAAACACATGCAGATTAGGTTAAGCAGTAGCTCAACACTGGGTGGTGTAAAGGAGTGACCCCAGGGACAGCCTGGCACTACATCAAGGGATGCCTGCGACCTTGTGTCAAAATAAGTGGGTTCAAAAAATGAAAGAATGAATGAATGGGCACCATCTGTGTGGTGCTTGTATGCTCTCCCTGTGTTCCTGGAGGTACACCAATAAACAGACCCCCAAAACACATTCAGATTAGCTAAATAGAATGGGTATAAGAAAGTGTGCCCTATGACAGCCTGGCAGTCCAACCGGGGCTCCATCCCTGCTGAGACACAGTATGTGCTGCCACCCTGTGACACTGTATTAGGGTAAGCAGGTTCAGAAAATAAATAAATGAATGGGCACCGTCTGGGTGGTGCTTGTATGCTCTCCCTGTGTTCCTGAAGGTATGCCAATAAACAGACAAATAATAAAAAAAAACACATTCCGATTAGCCTAATAGGATGGGTATAAGGAAGTGTGCCCTCTGATAGCCTGGCAGTGCAGTTGAGACACAGGATGTGCTGCCACCCTGTGACCCTGTATTAGGGTAAGCAGGTTCATATAAAAAATAAATGAATGGGCACCGTCTGTGTGGCACTTGCATCTTCACCCTGTGTTTTTGTGGGTATTCTGGTTTTCCTTGCCCACACAGGGCACATTCAGATTAGATTAATCAGTACCTCTATACTGGTTTGACAGAAATAAGAGTACCCTGAGATGGCCTGGAATGATATGAACGGCCCCCTGTATCCCTGCATTGAAATAAGTGGGATATAAGAAAATGAATGACTGGGCACCATCTGTGTGGAGTCTGCATGTTCTCCCAGTGTTCTTATGGGCCTTCTGGCTTCTTCCCTCATGCCAAGTACAGTGGTGTGAAAAACTATTTGCCCCCTTCCTGATTTCTTATTCTTTTGCATGTTTGTCACACAAAATGTTTCTGATCATCAAACACATTTAACCATTAGTCAAATATAACACAAGTAAACACAAAATGCAGTTTTTAAATGATGGTGTTTATTATTTAGGGAGAAAAAAAATCCAAACCTACATGGCCCTGTGTGAAAAAGTAATTGCCCCCTTGTTAAAAAATAACCTAACTGTGGTGTATCACACCTGAGTTCAATTTCCGTAGCCACCCCCAGGCCTGATTACTGCCACACCTGTTTCAATCAAGAAATCACTTAAATAGGAGCTGCCTGACACAGAGAAGTAGACCAAAAGCACCTCAAAAGCTAGACATCATGCCAAGATCCAAAGAAATTCAGGAACAAATGAGAACAGAAGTAATTGAGATCTATCAGTCTGGTAAAGGTTATAAAGCCATTTCTAAAGCTTTGGGACTCCAGCGAACCACAGTGAGAGCCATTATCCACAAATGGCAAAAACATGGAACAGTGGTGAACCTTCCCAGGAGTGGCCGGCTGACCAAAATTACCCCAAGAGCGCAGAGACGACTCATCCGAGAGGTCACAAAAGACCCCAGGACAACGTCTAAAGAACTGCAGGCCTCACTTGCCTCAATTAAGGTCAGTGTTCACGACTCCACCATAAGAAAGAGACTGGGCAAAAAACGGCCTGCATGGCAGATTTCCAAGACGCAAACCACGGTTAAGCAAAAAGAACATTAGGGCTCGTCTCAATTTTGCTAAGAAACATCTCAATGATTGCCAAGACTTTTGGGAAAATACCTTGTGGACTGATGAGTCAAAAGTTGAACTTTTTGAAAGGCAAATGTCCCGTTACATCTGGCGTAAAAGGAACACAGCATTTCAGAAAAAGAACATCATACCAACAGTAAAATATGGTGGTGGTAGTGTGATGGTCTGGGGTTGTTTTGCTGCTTCAGGACCTGGAAGGCTTGCTGTGATAGATGGAACCATGAATTCTACTGTCTACCAAAAAATCCTGAAGGAGAATGTCCGGCCATCTGTTCGTCAACTCAAGCTGAAGCGATCTTGGGTGCTGCAACAGGACAATGACCCAAAACACACCAGCAAATCCACCTCTGAATGGCTGAAGAAAAACAAAATGAAGACTTTGGAGTGGCCTAGTCAAAGTCCTGACCTGAATCCAATTGAGATGCTATGGCATGACCTTAAAAAGGCGGTTCATGCTAGAAAACCCTCAAATAAAGCTGAATTACAACAATTTTGCAAAGATGAGTGGGCCAAAATTCCTCCAGAGCGCTGTAAAAGACTCATTGCAAGTTATCGCAAACGCTTGATTGCAGTTATTGCTGCTAAGGGTGGCCCAACCAGTTATTAGGTTCAGGGGGCAATTACTTTTTCACACAGGGCCATGTAGGTTTGGATTTTTTTTTCTCCCTAAATAATAAAAACCACCATTTACAAACTGCATTTTGTGTTTACTTGTGTTATATTTGACTAATGGTTAAAGGTGTTTGATGATCAGAAACATTTTGTGTGACAAACATGCAAAAGAATAAGAAATCAGGAAGGGGGCAAATAGTTTTTCACACCACTGTATATTCAAGGTTAAGTGTAGCAGTAAGTATAAATAAGTTGGATGTAAGTGTTTGTGCCCTGCAATGGCCTGGCACCACCTCAATGAATCAGACCTGCCCTATACCCAGTGCTGCTGTGACGCTGTATGTGGCCATGTAAGAGGGTTTGGAAACTGAATGAAAGGGCACAGTTTGTGTGGCACTGGCATGTTCTCCCTGTGCTCTTGTGGATATTCTGGTCTCCTTGCCCACCCAGAACATGTTCATTAGCATAAGATGGACGTGTGTGAGCGAGACCACCCTGAGATGGCCTGGCACAACACCAAGGGCTCATTCCCTGCCTTGATCAGAGTCTGTGTGGAGCTTGCAGGTTCTCCTTGAGACTGTGTGAGGTTTTCCCTTTTCTCCAATTTTCTTCTCGTATCCTGAGGTCACTGCACATTCATTTAATTGGGGGTCTGTAAACCATTAAATAGCCCCCTGGCCAATGTCAGTTTTTCACAAAAACTAAACCAAGTCTGGACCTTGTGTTGTCTTAGGCACTGCACGTTAAGCCCCGAGGTCCACCTGTGACACTTCAAGTGACCTTCCCGTGTCATCTCTGTAAAGCACCTCGCCATGGCGCACACCCCAGAAAGGCGCTATACTCTACGAAGGTTCGTCTGTAGTTTCACCAGCAGCACTTCAAACACTGAGTGGCTGGCTGGGGGTGACGAGGGACCAGATGAATGGCCGCCGGCCAGTCTGTTTGTTTGCACTGCGTCTCGACCCCCCTTGCCAGCCTGTCTTATCTTGACATCTGAGCGTGCAAAGTGGCTAAATAAGATGCCGCGAGGGCATTAGTGCGATGACTGCTCCTTGTTTGCCTCTCGTTTTAGGGTCCAATAACTTTTTGTTAACAGATGCAATAAAGCGCCCATTTGTTGGTAAGCCGCTAATCTCCCAGTCAACTGAAGCCATCGGATTCCTCAATGCGCTCATCAATGAAACGCCCTTTGTAGTGCAGCGGTACACGGACGCCTGGCAGAGCCCCCCGCATTTAGCAGCGACTTGAAAGGGGCGCTCTAATCCCTTAACATAATATGAGCTCCGAGATCTCATCAGCGAAGGCGAAGCTATCGACGCGGCCGGCCGTCCGTGAGGAGCTCTGACCTCCACTCGGAATGTGAAGGACGCTGCCTGCAAGAAGAGGAGCGAAGGAGCCGCCGACGTTTGGACCGCACTGACATTACAGGGGCCTTGGTAGACCCGGACCGGGGTTCAATTTGTGACTTTCTATTTGGGGGTGACATGACTTCCTTTACTTTTGTTAGTGTGTGCGCGCGCCCGCGTGTATATGTGTGAGTGCGCGCGCCCGCGCCCATGGCCACTCCAGCTCTCCTTATACAGCTGTCTCAAAAGCCTTAAGCGCAGCTCCTCATTGTCTTAGAAACGCAGGCTTACAAAATGGAGGGGTCCACTCACTAAGCTGAGCTCATCTGCAACGGGAGCCTTCCGAGGTAACGCGAGTCACTCAGCGCCACACGCCATGGCGGGGACTGGACTTTGTCTTTATATAGTGCCTTTCAGAATGACCACCATCCCAAGGCACTCCTACATAGCTTAGAAACTATTGGTTTACCATGTCCTTACTACAAGTAACCCTGGGAATCAGTGGAGGGACTGAACCTAGGAATGCCTTAATATTATATAGTGCCTTTCATAACACATCATTGATTACATCTTGCCTGAAGAAGGGGCCTGAGTTGCCTCGAAAGCTTGCATATTGTAATCTTTCTAGTTAGCCAATAAAAGGTGTCATTTTGCTTGGCTTTTCTCTATAACACATCAGGTATAGTTCTGTTGGCTTCATGTTTCTACTCGGTGAGCTTTGGCATGTGAAGGGGCTCACTGAAGGCCAAACAGATTTGGGGGTTTCATTGCAAGATACTGTAACTTTATATAGCATCTTTCATAATGAATGGCCTATCAGTGTTCAGTGCTGTTGGTTTAATATTTCGGTTAAGCATTGGCAGGTAAGACAATTCAGGGTTTGATTGCAAGACGATTCAGATTTATATAGCGCCTTTATTAATAAATGACTTATAAGGTACAACACAGTTGACTTAATGGTTCTATTAGGTGAGTATTGGCACAGGCGAAATCACCCATTATAAGGGCTAAACAGATTTATCATAAGAAACTGAAGATTTATATAGCGCCTTTGACAATGAAAAAAGTATCAGGTACAGTACAACTGGCCTGATGTTTCTACTGGGTGAGCACTGGCATGTGAAGGGGCTCATTGAGCATCACAGAGATTTTGGGGACTGACTGCAATATACTCTACATTTATATAGCGCCTTTCATAATGAATAGCTTATCATGTTTCAGTGTTATTAGTTTAATATTTCTATTGGCTGAACACTGGCAGGTGAAGTGAATTGTTAAGGGCTAACAGATAGATAAATAGTCAAGAAAGGAACTATATAACATGATTAAATGAATAGATAGATAGATAGATAGATAGATAGATAGATAGATAGATAGATAGATAGCAGTTGGCAGGATTAGATAGATTGATCGATCTAATCCTGCCAACTGCTATCTATCTATCTATCTATCTATCTATCTATCTATCTATCTATCTATCTATCTATCTATCTATCTATCTATTATATAGTGCCTTTCACATATCTATCTATCTATCTATCTATCTATCTATCTATCTATCTATCTATCTATCTGAGCCACTGGTCCCCCACAGCCTCCCCGCTTATTGAGTTTTCTTTTCTTTTCCCCACTTTGCGTTCTCGCTGAAGATTTAAACGAGCCCTTGATGTGAAGTAAACAAGCTATAAAAGAGTTTCAGACCTCCGAAGCCTCGCCTGTGGCCAATGAATCAATTACTTTAATGGAAGATGAATTGCAATGAAAAACAAGGCGACCGCGCAGCCTGAAGGACGAGCCGACTGTTCGTTCGCCGCTCTTTCGCACGGATGACAGGCGCCGCCAAGGGCACGTGTGAGGTTTGTAAAAGAGTAGAAATGGGGAATAAGAATAATAATAAAAAGATGAATCGCCCTGTGTTGAACTGGCATTATAAAAGTAATTTTTAACGTTTTATTTGGTTCAGTCTTTGAAAAGTTTTCTTCTTCCGTTCTGAGGTTTCGATGCACAGAAAATGAATTTATTTTTTAATTTATTTTGTAGAAACATGACTGTTTAAAGGGTCCTGCTTATATTAATAGTTGGAATTTGTTAGTGCTCTGTGCCTCAACACAGGGTCATCATTCATTATCATTATTGAAGAGCCTTGAAGTGTCACCATTTTGTCATTCAGGGCCAACACACTTTTATGGTTTTATTCTGAGATGTTCACACACTGGTGCTGCACTCACTTGAACGGCACCATCCTTTAAAAAAGTCTCCAGCCTCCACATTTGATGGTCTCAAATCTAAAGCTTACAAAATATTGAAGCACACATTTTTCCAGCTGATCTGCTATAATATCAAATTAAAAGTGCCTTAATAATAATAATAATAATTATAATAATCATCTGCGGTGGGCTGGCGCCCTGCCTGGGGTTTGTCTCCTGCCTTGCGCCCTGTGCTGGCTGGGATTGGCTCCAGCAGACCCCCGTGACCCTGTAGTTAGGATACAGCGGGTTGGATGATGGATGGATAATAATCATAACGATGATGATGATGACGATGAAGATGCATTGTATTTAAATGGCACCTCTCCAATACTCAAAGTGCCTCACAAATATTCAGATGGGAACAAAAAGAACAACATGAAAGCTTATTTGGCAAAGTCATGACCTGCTATGGTTTGTCACATCATGCATCGCGTGACAGCTAGTGAGTGGCAGGTGACACAATCAGATAGATAGATAGATAGATAGATAGATAGATAGATAGATATGAAAGGCACTATATGATAGATAGATAGATAGATAGATAGATAGATAGATAGATAGATAGATAGATAGATAGATAGATAGATAGATAGATAGATAGATAGCGTAGTTGGCAGGATTATCACATATTATAAAATCACAAGTGAATTTCCCATTGGGATTAATAAAGTATCTATCTATCTATCTATCTATCTATCTATCTATCTATCTATCTATCTATCTATCTATCTATCTATCTATCTATCTATCTATCTATCTATCTATCAAGTGACAAGAAGCGCACAGGCTCTAGAGCCACACGCTGTACATTTAATCCTACGTGTGCTGAGGGGTGCGTTGAATGTGCCCAGTTTAGGGTGACAGCACGCTGGGTGGATGGCAGGAAGCAGACATGGCCGACGGTCCTTTGCAGGGTGCAATGCCACAGCCAATCAGAAGACAGTGTGCTGCGTGTAATCGGGTAACAGAAGCCTATTAATGCAGAATCTGATTAGCTTTAAATCAGTTATTTGTCATTGATATTTTGAGGCAGGGTGATCTGGTGGCGCAGAGGCCCGTGCTCTTTGGGGGCTCACTTGGGGATGATGAAGGGGGGACTGATGTTATTTACGTGACAGCATGTGAACTAAGCGTGGACTGCACCCACCTACTGGCATGTCAATGTGTTAAAACAGATAATCATACGCAGTCAAGCAGACTCCCTGACAGCAGCCAATCCACAAAGACCACGAGGAGAACAAGCAGACGTCACGCAGGCCCTGGTGCTGTGAGGCAGGAGTGACAGCTCAGCGCTGTCACACCAAACGTCTGGACTCGACTTGCTAAACTGCATCTCCATTACAACTAAAGCTGTGACGAGGACATCTCCTCAGTTCTTGTTACCTGAGCGCAGGCTATGCTGGTGCTTAATCTCTCCATCAATGGCCGTCACGTGTGGGAATAAAGTTACTGGCACAAGCTGGCAAAGTCTCTGTGAAATAATGCAAATCCCTTTTAACTAGTAAATAATAAAAATAAACCTTTGTGAGAAGTGGTTGGCAGCTTATCCTGGCCAACACATCCAGGCCACTAGATGGAGTCCTCCCTGCAGCATGGAGGTGCCCCAGATTCCCGCAGGGCATCATGGGAGATGGAGTTCAACTTCACACTCCTGCTGGGTGCCGTGGGTGCTATCAGGTGACGCTGCAGGGAGACGCAGGGATTTTTATTTTCCCTATAGCCCCTTATAAACATATAAGGCTTCATCTGACCTAGAAGTGCTATTGAATCACATGGACTGAAGGACAGGAGCACTTCCGGGTCAAGGACTATTTAACGGACTGGTGCAGACCCAGCAAGCTGAGCCGGAGTTGGGAGGGAGTGTGATGGAGCTGCTGGGAGTGGAGGATTGGTTTATTGTAGTGTATTGTTATTATTGATTTATGGTGGTGGAGGTGCTTTGGGGCACTTTGAAGAAGAAAATTTAAATACTTCTGTGTACTTTTGAACCAGTGTCTGCATCTGTCTGTTGGGTTTCACTGGGCAACAGTCAGTCCATCTACTTACACCTTATTAATTATGAAAAAACTAGAAAAGCAAATCCGGTGAGCACCGGGGATTTGCCAATGAGGCAGCGTTCTGGTGAGGGAGCCCCCTGCTGGACTGACCCCCCCATCTTGGTTTGCGGCCAGCCTGGTGGCCGATTCTTCAGTGGTGGGCTGCGGGTCGGGCAAATTAAAAGGCGCCTGCTCTCTTCAACAAAACCCACGCCGTGCAAACCTAAAGGTCGTGATTCGCTTTAGTTGCTGATTTTATTGTGTTATCTTGGGCTTGATTTGGTTTTTTTTTTAAGTCAAGGATTCAATTTCTGTCGAGTTTTGCTCCAAATTCTTAACGGTTTCAGTGCCGTGTTTTGGTTTTAGACCCCATTTTGGCTTCCCACCTTCAGTCTGTGGCCTCAGAGGTAATCAACACTATGGGATAAAAGGACAGATGGGGTTCATTTCGTTGTTGGATCTGCAGATGTTAAAACTCAGTCCAAACTCCATCCTCTAAAACTCCGCGCCTGTTTTAATTTTCTCCTTTGTTCTTTCGACTCACGTTCACGTCTTACCTTCGCTTTCTATTTGTGATTTCCTGGCGCTTTTCTCTTTTTCATTTTCCTGGTTCTGCTCAAACAATACACCTGTCAGGACACTAACAGACTTTAATAGACATTGAACACCTTAGTCAGATTATCGAAAATGTTATAAAATTACAAAATCAGTGCAGATGCAGGTAACCCAGCACAGGGGATGCACAAACCAGCGTGTTTCTTCATGCCAGTCCCAAGCCCAGATAAATGGGGGGGATACGTCAGGAAGGGCATCCAGTGTCAGATTTTGCCAAATCAATATGCGGACAACAATACAAATTTCCATCGGTTGAGCCCCGGGTTAACAACAACTGCCACCAGTACTGTTAGCCAACAGGGTGCTGGCGGAAATTGGGCTGCTGTTGACCGAAGAAGAAGAAGAAGAAGAAGAAGAAGAAGAGGGGGGAAACATGTACAGAGACAGAAGGAGAGGAGGAAGGTAAAGAGAGTGGAACTGAGGGTAGGAACTGTGAATGATGGCAGTATGACTGGTAAGGGGAGAGAGTTAGCAGATAAAATGGCGAGAAGGAAGGTTGATATACTGTGAGACTAAATGGAAGGGCAGTAAGGCCAGGTGGGATCGGAGGGGGATTCAAACTGTTCTATCATGGTGTGGATGGGAGGAGAAATGGAGTAGGAGTTATTCTGAAGGAACAGCATGTCAAGAGTGTCAGGCAGAGTGAAGATGATGAAGGTGGAAATTGGAGGTGTGATGATGAATGTTGTCAGTGCATATGCACCACAAGTAGGGTGTGCGATGGATGAGAAAGAAGATTTCTGGAGTGAGTTGGATGAAGTGATGAACAGAAAGTGGTCATTGGAGCGGATTTCAATGGACATGTTGGTGAAGGGAACCGAGGAGATGAGGAGGTGATGGGTAGGTATGGTGTCAAGGAGAGGAATGAAGAAGGTCAGAGGAAAGTGGATTTTGCCCAAAGGATAGACATGGTTGTGGTGAATACATATTTCAAGAGGGAGGAACATAGGGTGACATACAAGAGTGGAGGAAGATGCACACAGGTAGATGACATCCTATGCAGAAGAGTCGATCTGAAGGAGATTGAAGACTGCAAAGTGGTGGCAGGAGAAAGTGAAGTTAAGCAACATAGGATGGTGGTCTGTAGGATGACGTTGGAGATCAAGAGGAGGAAGAGAGTGAGGGCAGAGCCAAGGATCAAATGGTGGAAGTTGAAAAAGGAAGACTGCAAGGTGGAGTTTAGGGAGGAGGTGAGACGGGCACTGGGTGGCAGTGAAGAGTCATCAGACAGCAGATGTAGTGAAGGTGACCGCAAGAAGGGTACTTGGCGTGACATCTGGACAGAGGAAGGAGGAAAAGGAAACCTGGTGGTGGAATGAGAAAATACAGGAGAGGATACAGAGGAAGAGGATGGAGAAGAAGAAGTGGGATAGTCAGAGAGATGCAGAAAGTAGACAAGAGTACAAGGTGAAGAGAGAGGTGGTGAAGGCTAAAGAAAAGGCGTATGATGAGTTGTATGAGAGGTTGGACACTAAAGAGGGAGAAAAGGACCGGTGGGCTACACAGAGGGGCCGAGCTGGGAAAGATGAGCAGCAGGTTAGGGTGATAAAGGATAAAGATGGAAACATACTCACAAGTGAGGAGAGTGTGATGAGCAGTTGGAAAGAGGACTTTGAGAGGCTGATGAATGAAGAGAACGAGAGAGAGAGAGAGAAAAGGATGGATGATGTGGAGATAGTGAATCAGGAAGTGCAACGGATTAGCAAGGAGGAAGTAAGGACAGCGATGAAGAGGATGAAAAATGGAAAGGCTGTTGGTCCAAATGACATACCTGTGGAAGCATGGAGGTGTTTAGGAGAGATGGCAGTGGAGTTTCTATCCAGATTGTTTAATGGAATCTTGGAAAGTGAGAGGATGACTGAGGAGTGGAGAAGATGTGTACTGGTGGGCCGATATTTAAGAATAAGGGGGATGTGCAGAACTGCAGTAACTACAGGGGGATAACATTGATGAGCCACAGCATGGAGTTATGGGAAAGAATAGTGGAAGCTCAGCTAAGAAGTGAGGTGATGATTAGTGAGCAGCAAGATGGTTTCATGACAGGAAAGAGCACCACAGATCAGATGTTTGCTCTGAGGATGTTGATGGAGAAGTTTAGAGAAGGCCAGAAGGAGTTGCATTGCGTCTTTGTGGACCTGAAGAAAGCATATGACAGGGCGACTGAGAGGAGCTGTGGTATTGTATGTGGAAGTCGGGAGTGGCAGAGAAGTACATAAGAGTTGTACAGGATATGTATGAGGGAAGTGTGACCGTGGTGAGGTCTGCGGTAGGAGTGACGGAGGGGGGATTACATCAGAGATCGGCTCTGAGCCCCTTTCTTATTTGCAATGGTGATGGACAGGTTGACAGACGAGATTAGACAGGAGTCCCCGTGGACTGTGATGTCTGCTGATGACATTGTGATCTGTAGTGAGAGTAGGGAGCAGGTTGAGGAGACCCTGGAGAGGTGGAGATATGAGAGGAGAGGAATGAAGGTCATTAGGAACAAGATAGAATACATGTGTGTGAATGAGAGGGAGGTCAGTGGAATGGGGAGGATGAGGGAGTAGAGTTGATGAAGGTGGATGAGTTTAAATACTTGGGATCAACAGTACAGACTAAAGGGGAGTGTGGAAGAGAAGTGAAAAAGAGAGTGCAGGCAGGGTGGAGTGGGTGGAGAAGAGTGTCAGGAGTGATTTGTGACAGATGGGTATCAGCAAGTGTGACAGGGAAGGTCTACAGGACGGTAGTGAGACCAGCTGTGTTATATGGGTGGGAGACGGTGGCACAGGGGACAGAGCTGGAGGTGGTAGAGTTAAAAATGCTAAGATTTGCATTGGGTATGAGGATGGACAGGATTAGAAACGAGGACATTAGAGGGTCAGCTCAGGTTAGGAGACAAAGTCAGAGAGGCGAGATTGTGTTGGTTTGGACATGTGCAGAGGAGAGATGCTGGATATATTGGGAGAAGGGAGCTAAGGATAGAGCTGCCAGGGAAGAGGAGAAGAGGAAGGCCTAAGCGAAGGTTTATGGATGTGGTGAGAGAGGACATGCAGGTGACGGGTGTGACAGAAAGAACAAGATGACGAGGACAGAAAGATATGGAAGAAAGATGATCTGCTGTGGCAACCCCTAACGGGAGCAGCTGAAAGAAGAAGAAGAAGAAGACAAAATCAGTGCAGGTAATAATCAGGAAAAAGAATAACAAGGCCTCTTGCTGAAGTGCAGCCTCTGAAGTTGCAGGAGGTGCCATTTTGTTTCTTGGATTCTCACATTGCAGTGTCAGTTCCATCGATTTGATTCTCTGCATGGACCAACTACACCTGCCTGCAGCCTGTGAAATGGGGAGGGGCCGGGTGTTTGAGGGCGGAGCTTATGTTTAGGGAGGGGCTGGGTATTTGAGGGTGGGGCTTTATGTTTAGGGAGTCGCTGGGTGTTTGGGGTGGAGCTTCATGTTTAGGGAGGAGCTGGGTGCTTGGGGGTGGATCTTTATGTTTAGGGAGGAGCTGTGTGTTGGTGACGTGTGGCGAGACAGTGTGGTGTGTTATGGGAAATTGAAAGAATTTTAAAGTGAAAATGTTTTTCATCATTTTTAATTACAGTAAAAAAATAAGGCATTGGATGTTTTGTGGTTGTTAAGGTTCACAATTAACTTTTTTTGTATTGTTATTTTGTAATATAAAAAAAAAAACAGTCCACGATAATGCCACCCTTGCCAGAGTGCTGCCTGAGGCCTGACTCCGTATAGCAGACTGTTATGAGCTTGGATTTCCAAAGCACTAAGAGAATCCCTCAACTCTGCAGAAAGACCACTGGGGGGGGGGGGATTTACCATCAAACCCTGACCAGATATTAAGGCAAACACAAAATGCTGTGATGCACAAAAGGAAGGCAGCTCCATGGGGCACAGAAATCCAAAGGAATGACTTCAAAAGGCAAAGGTAATCCAAGGCAAGCAAAGTGCCAATGCAGAAACAAAGTCAAAAGTTCACAAAACACATTTATGTTCACATGTATTTGCTTGACAGACGCTTTTATCCAAAGTGACTTACAAAAGAGGTAAACGTAATCAAGTAACATTAGGCGAGGACAGTAGAAGCACAAGTACACTCAGTGACTGCCAAGTGCATTGGAGGTGAGTCGCCAGAAACTGTGGGACACTGTGATGACATCCTCAGCTCCATTGTCAGACCCTACGCTGGCTCCTCCTGGTGTACGACAATGTCCACCTGGCCTCATGTGGCGAGAGGGTGAAGGAATTGATACCATTGACTGCCCCCCCCCCATGGTCACTCGCCTGACACCTCTGGGTAGGACATTATGTTTCAGTCCATCTGACGCTTCAGCCTGTCCAGGAGTTCAGTGATGTCCTGGTCCAGATCTGGGAGGAGATCCCCCAGGACACCATCCATCGTCTCATTAGGACGTTGTCAGGCGTTATACAAACTACTGAGTACGATTTGAAGTTACTGCAGTGACATTTTGGCCAAATGGATTCGCATGCCTGCCCGTCATATTTTCCCTTTGATTTTCGGGGTGTCCCTCTCTCTGTCGGTTGATCCTCTTCATTTCCATCCTTTCGTTCCTCACACATCGCCATACCAGTCCACACAAGTAGAGATGGCCAGCAGGATTTTTTTTTCCCATTGAGATCTGATGAGTTTTCAGTGTTCCTAATTGCATTAGTATTTTTTAATACATCGTGAGTTGAATTTATTATAATTTTTTTTATGGTGAGTCTCTGGCCGGAGGTCTCAGAAAATGACGGGCACTAATTAAAAATGCAGAGTCGGGACTGAGAACATTTCCTTTCTTATTTGTATTGTTTTCCAAGGAGAAGAGAGGATCTGCTGCGAACAATCGCCCTCTGTGTGCCCACCCGGAGCGCTCGATCCGTTCTTTGGCTGCCGGGCAACGCGCAGTCAGCCGAGTTAAGGAGGCTCAGGCTCGGCGTCCTGGGCGTGGAGGCAGCGGCTGTGCGCCCATCGGGCCTGCGAATGAACGAAGGGACACATTTTTGTCACAATTTATGAATTAAACGCAAGCGACACGTCGGGGACGTGCACACGAGCCGCCAGCTTCATTAGCCGTCCATCAGGGACGTGACGACAGACAGACGGATTTCAAAGGGGGGGCTGTAGCCTGTAGTCAGGACATTCGGCACACTTCAATGAAGCTGAAGTTGAACACAAAAGTGTTAAGTTTCCAGCCGAGGATTTGAAAGCCCCCAAGTCCCAGCCTCCTCCCCCCAATTCCTAATGATATTCGGCAGATTTAGATGACTTTCCAATTCCTTTCCACATCCATCTTTGTACGGCTTGGCAGGAGGACACGACCTGCTGTGGTCTGCGCTGGCTGAGCGGCGCTCCTCGTAAAGAAAGGTGTCCTGATTGCATTAACATAATCGATGCGCGCGCTCCGCGGGACATCAAAGCGCCGGGCGGCCACACTCGGGAGGGGCGGCCGCGGAAACGTCCCACCCTTTCCTGCTGGCCTTCTGAGAAATTAGGATGGGCAGCTTTTACAAAAGCCATCCAGACGTTTTTGTGCAAACTTTAATTCAGCGGTTGGAAGTTCCATATTTTGCAGTTTATTCCGACGAGCGCTTTAAGTGAACTTGAAAGTAAGCGCAGCTTTACCGGGGTATGTGGGGGGGCGCGGAGCCGAGGGGCTTTCACCGCGTGTTTGACATGTGGGCTCCTTATGACTGCGTCGAGAACCCAAAACGGTTACTTGCGTTCTGATGAAGTTGTCATTTCTTGGCCTCTGTGTAGTTTAGCAGGCGTTACATTCGAGAGACGGACGCACGCGTTTGTCTTCTGAGATTTCTCATTGCGTTAAAATCTCAACACTAAAATATGGTGGTGTCCGCTCAGGCCGATCCGCAGCCATGGCCCCCACATTCTAACGCGGGCCCCTAGGCCAGGATCTCCGGCGGGCCCTTCACCTATAGGGTTAAGGAAAACGTGATACCCAACAGGATTTAAAATAAAATAAGCGAAGTTAATGATGCGAAAACATAACAAGTATTATGCACATTTATTGAATATATTTATAAAGTAAAGATCCTAATGAAAAACTTACAATATCAAAAATTCATGCAAAATTGGTTTTCTAGCTTTCTTTGACAAAAAATTTTCAATGACTTCACTAAAATCAACATGTTTAGCTAAATCATTTATAAACTAATTGTGAATATAAATAAAATTGTTTGCGTTTTTTGCTTTAAATGTAAGAATTCAATTTAGTTGAACAGAGCCGGCCCTAGACAATTTCGGGCCTGAAGCAAACGAAGCCCGACCCCTTCAGCCAGGGGGTCCAGAGCAGAGCCCCGACCGCCAAGCGATTTCCTGCATTCTGAGCTGCAGAAATGCGTTTTCCCGACATCTACAACCATCACTTTTTGACGATTTCCGTTTGACACTGACAACCGTAACCATACAGAGCCGGCCCTAGACAATTTCGGGCCCGAAGCAAACTGATACCGAGGGCGCAGTGGGCCCCCCTCCAGCTGTGGGCCCAAAGCGGTCACTTTGTACGCTTCGCCCTAAGGCCGGCTCTGAGTTGAAGATCCGTACGGTTCTATGACGCTTAGTTTTTCATGTACTCTGGCATTTTTTATATACTTTTCAAATGTGGGGTTTCCTATAAGAAATTCTGCGACTAAAATGATGGCGGTTGTTGCAGGCCTCAATTTTCTTGCAAAAAGTCGGAAATTAGGATCTTTAGGAAAATGTGAAAAAAATCGAAATTTTAACTTTAACTCTTTATATCTGCGAAATTAGTGACGTAACTGTTTTATTTTTTTGTGTAATATTTCTTATTTAATTGTGTTTAAAACCATGTATAATTTAAGTTTATTGTTTATAATACTTATAAATAAAGAATATATAAAACTATATGACACCAAATCAGCAATTAATATCAAAATATTTGACCAGTGGAGAGGTCTTCATTTTATTTGGATTCTTAAAATGTCAAAGTGAGAAACTTGTAGAAAAATGTATGTAGAAATTTTTTAATCTGAAACTTTTTTTGATATTGTTTTTAGTTTTCAAAATATTTGATGCTAAAGTTGACACTCAACGCTGTAGGATTAATTCTTGCTTTCTGTTCATACGTTTTGTTTGTGTATAATAATATCTACTCATCCCGTGCCGGGCCCCTGTGATCCCCCTGTCAGCCCCCCCCACGCTCACTGGCGCATCCGAGCAGCACTGGGCGCAAGGCAGCAACACCGAATTTCAGTGTTCATTTACTTAGAAAAGGAGAGAATCCTGCCAGGCCCAAGCGAATAACAACCCCTTAGACATTTTAGTTTACTTTCAGTATTCCTACGGAGTCGGTGGGCCACATCGCCGTCAGTCCGGAAGTGACGCTTCATTGTCTGATGAGCATTTCCATTCACTTCACTCAATCGCTTGTTTTGTACGACCCATTACAGTGAATCGATTACTTTTAGGATCTGAGACTGGCACATATGTAAAGTCCAGGAGGGGCAGGTGGGGGGATTCTCTCCTGATGGCATCACAAAAATATCATTTAATAATTCAGACATTATCCTGAACACCCGACATATGTGTACTCACCGATCAGCCACCACACTCAAACTACTGACAGGTGACATGAATGGCACTGATGGGCCACCGCAGAGGTGGCATATACCAGGCAGCAAATGAACAGCCAGTTCTGGAAGGTGATGTGTTGGGCAAACATCACGATCTAAGTGATGCTGACAAGGGACAGACTGTGGTGGCTTGATCATGGGGTCAGAGCGTCTCCAAAATGGTGGCTCGTGTGAGGTGTTTCCAGCATGCAGTGGTCCCAGGAAGGACAACCAGTGAAGGGTCATGGTCTTCCGAGGTTCATAGATGCACATGGGGAGTGAAGGCTAGTCCATCTGCTCCGATCTCACTGAAGAGCTTCTTTAGAAGAAATTGCTGGACATGAGAGGAAGGCGTCAGAACACGCTGTGCATCTCAGGCCGGTCAGAGGGTCCATTCTGGCAGCTCTTCAAAGGGCACATTAGCTTCAAAACTGGACAACAGAGCAGTGGGAGAAGGTGGTCTGGTCTGACGAATCACGTCTTCTTTTAGACCATGTGGATGGCCAGGTGTGTCGTCTACCTGGGGAGGAGATGGCAGCAGGGTGCACTAATGGAAAACGGCTGGATGACTGGTAAAACCAAAGTCCCAAAAATTGGGGGCTGGCAACATGACTAGAAATATACAGAAAAAAAAAATAGCAAAAAGAAGAGGAGGGATGACGGAAAACCCCTGGCTTGTATAAAACTTGCAAACAGAAAATCTTTATAGACTGAGCATTTATCCATCCATCCATTTGTAGCAGTGCTACTATTAGTTAAAACCGCATCTCCCAGCAGTCCCTGCAGGGGCTGCTGGGGTCAAAGGTGGTCAGAGTGGCTTAAAAGGAGGGCAAGTGTCCAAAGAGAAAGAGGGGCTTTTGTTGTATTCTGTGTACCTTTCTGGCTGCCTTCTGTTGTTTTACCGTATTTAGTCGTTGTGTCCTGGATTGTTTCGTTGTTGGGGTCTGGATTGTCGTCTGTCTACCTGTGAGATGAGGACTGATAGGGGGGTCATGGCCTTCCAGCGAGAAAAGCAGCGCTCCTGAACCGTCGACCCATCTTCACCATTTTCAGGGACTACCGTTTTTTTTTTCATTCCTTTCCAACGTACAGATCTCTGGACTTACTATCGTCATCATTCATTACATCCAGTGCTGTTTTCCAAGGACTTTGCTGTGGGGGGCTGTTTGTGTTTATGTAATTTTGCCGTAAGGGTACAGGGGTCCATCCATTATCCAACCTGCTATATCCTAACTACAGGGTCACGGGGGTCTGCTGGAGCCAATCCCAGCCAGCACAGGGCGCAAGGCAGGAACAAATCCTGGGCCGGGCGCCAACCCACCGCAGACCTATTTATTTATTGATTTATCTTTATTTTTTTCTGTCTGCCCTGCCCAACTTACCTTTTCTTTGGACTATGCGTTAGGACATAACTATTTATTGATCTTATGTATGTAAGTGTGCAGTATTTATTTTTTTCTATACTATTTATGTATTAGTCTGTCAGTCACTCATTATCCAACCTGCTATATCCTAACTACAGGGTCACGGGCGTCTGCTGGAGCCAATCCCAGCCAACACGGGGCGCAAGGCAGGAACAAACCCCAGGGCACCACCGCAGGGCACACACCAAACACCCACTAGGGACAATTTAGGATCACCAATGCACCTAACCTGCATGTCTTTGGACTGTGAGAGGAAACCCACGTAGACACGGGGAGAACATGCAAACTCCACACAGGGAGAATCTGGGAAGCAAACCCAGATGGGTCTCCTAACTGTGAGGCAGCAGCGCTACCCACTGCGCCACCCTGCTGCCCAATCGAGCATTTATTTAAACAAAAATCTAAAAACAACAAAAAAAAAAGATCAATGAGCAAAAGGAGGAGAGCATGAGTTGTGATAAAGGAAGCCCGAAACAAATAAGTCTTAAAACACAATCCAAATATTCATTGTCCTTAAACCAGAGCACAATAAATGAAAAAAAAACCAGAAAAATGTCAATAGTTACAAAAGTCCACAGTGAAAGAATGACCTCCTGCTCCTGAGCCTTCTCAGCTCACTTACAGAAGCAAAGGGAGGGGTCAGGCAGTGGCGTCAAGGTGACCCCGCCTCCTATGGCTCCACCCACAAAAAGAACATTGAAAGAGACAGAAGAACATTTAACTACAGAATTACAAATGAAATCAAGAGGCATAGCAAAGAAAAACCCAAAATGAACAAAGACGACAATAAAAGAGAAAACACACAGAATATACAATTCAAGCAGACACATAAGAATCTCCACAATGACGCTCTGAGGCACTCGTCTCAACTGCTACAATATAAAGGCTGAGGGCAGTCCCAAGGTGGTGATGTCATGATGGCTCCACCTCTTGAGGGGCTCCACCCACCAAACACAAGCAATAAAGCTTTGATGTAACAGTGGACAATACATAACAATGAAAGAATATGAACAAATAATACATCCAAACAATTAAAATATATAATAATACTTCTAAACACATCAGAAATGGCAGGAGGCTGGGGGGCAGACCCAGACGGGACACCTGGAAGGACCGGGAGGCGGGTTATACATCCCTAGGGACACGAGGGGGCAACTGCCCTGGATAGTGTGGGGAGCACGGGGACTCAAACCCATTGGGGCCCGTGGCCACCGCCAGGGGGCGCCCTGAGCCTCATAGAGCCCGAGATATCTGCACTTCTGCTACACCTGGGAAGGTGGATGGAGGACCTTCCAGGGACGGCCGGAGTGCTTCCGGGTGCTCATGCGGCACTTCTGCCACACCAGGACATCAGCGAGCACCTGGAGCACATCTGGGTGACTATAAAAGGGGCAGTCGAGGAGCGAGAGTCGGGTGCAGGAGGAGGACGAAGCCCAAGTGATGGAGAGAAGAAAGGCGGCCCACAGACGTTTAAAGGTCCGTGATTTGGGGTGAATGGTGCGGGAGCACCGTGTGTGTGTGTGTGTGTGTGTGTGTGTGTGTGGGGATTGTAATTTATAAAGAAACAACGGTGTGTTTTATAGTACTGTTGGCGTCTGTCTGATGGCGTTCAGGCTAATACTCACAAAGCCAAGGAAGAAACTCGCATAACAGGCGGAAACCGCAAGGAAAGCCAACAAAATGGTGGAGGATGTGAAAAACATCAAAGCTGAAACAGCACAATCGTGCAGAGAATTCTTAAAAAGAAATCTGCAAATAGGCCTGTAGAGTTTTAAGAGACGCTGCGTTTGTTAAGCACAAATAACAGAACTGCCATCCTAACCCTAACCCTCATTTATTTTTCTTATTTTTAAATGAAGCTACCTTTGAAGGTTTGTTAATATGAAGAATCGCTGAGCAGATTCGGTACACCGATAGGACGCTGGTACTAAACGTTTACATTTAGGGAGAAGATGTTTGCCACGAAGCCATCTTGTTTTTTTGGGTGGGCGCTGTCATGTTGTTTTGGCATGCAGCCTGAGAGGTTGCGCCTGATGTTGTCCTGACGGTGACAAGAGACAAAGTGGCTGAGATGGTTGGCACACATCCCCACGGTGGGGTTAAGTAGAAGACTTTCTAGTGCATATTTTTGGCTTCGTTTTCACAGTACGGCTTAGCTTTCTCCCCTTGGTGTTAATAAACAAGTCACGCTTGCTTTCCTCTCACGTTAACAGTGCGAAGTCGAGCTTTTAGTTCCAGGGCCCCCCTAAACTGTGGGGTGGTCTGCCTGCTACTATAAGAGATGCCCCTTCAGTCTCAGCTTTTAAATCCTGGCTGAAGACTCACGACTTCAGTTCAGCACACCCTGACTAGAGCTGCTGATTAACTGTGCAGACTGTCATTAGCACTAAAACAGAAGTCACATGATAGTTAGAATTGGATACTCACCCTCACCAGTTCTGTTTCTCTTCTTGGTACTCAAATGTGGCACTTGGTGCCCACGGCCCACCTGCCAAGTTGTTCTGCCCGCCTCAGGTAAAGTCATCTCTGATGGAGGATCACAGGTATCGTGGGAAAGAGGAGTCCTGTCATCGGAATTAGCGCTACTTCAGCTGTCGAGTGGCCAAATGGGGGAGGCAGCTTGATGAATGAGGTCTCCAGGACTCTAAACAAATCCAAATCATATTATGGGATGTCATCTACTGTTAAATTCTACTCCGTACTTCTAAAATTTTCATTCTTATACTGTATTGAGGATTTGTTCTGTTCTGTCTATTGTATTGTGTTGTATTGACCCCCTTGTTTTTGACACCCACTGCACGCCCAGCCTACCTGGACAGAGGTCGCTCTTTGAACCGCCTTTCCGGAGGTTTCTTTTCCTGGTGTTTTTTCTTTGTCGTCTTAGAGAGTCAAGGCTGGGGGGCTGTTAAGAGGCTGGGCCTGTTAAAGCCCATTGCGGCACTTCTTGTGTGATTTTGGGCTATACTAAAATAAATTGTATTGTATTGTACCCCTCAGTTCTTTGCCCTTCATTTTGCATATCCTCATGGTATCAGAACAAGAATCCCTGCCATGCCCGACTTAGGACAGGGTCTAACCAATTACACCCCTTAAGCAGATCCTCTCTCAATCCCACTGCTGACACAAGTTTAAAACCTTAAAACCTGAACAGTCAGTGTGCCACGGCCGGAAGGGGGGCGCTGCATTGGCACACTGACCTAGATTTTACCCCTGTTCTCCGGAGCAGTGACGTGCCGACTCCTGCCGTCTGAACTTTCCCATAACAGTGAGGCCTTTTGAGCTCATGCTTTATATTTCTAAGAGAAAAGGAAAATATACAAAAGCGATTAGGAGGCACTGCTCTCACAGAGCACGTCGGCCCCTGCAGGAAACCCAAAAAGCCAAATCATCCACACAGGCAGGGACAGTCGGCCCGCAGCAGAATGCTTTTATTTATTTAGATTTGAATCTTTGTAAACTAAAATGGCCGGTGAACCTCCGTGAGGCCCACCACGCCGATGAGGACTTCTGGGCGTCCGCTCCGTCCATGAGAAATGATGCGAAAGTGCGATGGGCGGCATGGCAGCGGGCCGTCGCCTCGGCACAGTTTACTTGTTAGCTCGTGATTAATGTCACTTCCCACACGAGGCCATCTGCACCCCCCAGGCCTCTTTGAGTTCACGTCCCCGTCTCCGTGCCGTGACCCTTGCCTTCGCCGGGCCCAATGAGATGCTCCATTTTTCAGTTTCCGTCTTGATGGCCTGCTGTAAACACGACTCTCTCGTGGGTTTCCCTTGACGTGATAAGCCTGCTGGAAATAAAACAGGGTTTGAAAAGCACTTAACCCAAACTTGTGGCTGACCCGCCGTGCACATTATCTGGTGAAAGCGCCGCCAGGTTGCATCTTTATTGCATTGTCTCATTTCACAGCTGCTGATTTCAGATCCTTAAAGACGTGAGGCTGGCCGGTCGAATGTTTAAGCTCCTTTTTTTTATTAATAGGTGTGCAAAATCTGTGCCAGTGTCATCGATTCATGTGGCATTTAGGACTGCGGTGGCCCCAGGAAGAAACGGAAATTCAGTTTGGAGATGAGGAGCGGACGCTTGTTGGGCCGAGTGATCGGCTTTCGTCAAATTTGCCAGACGTCACACTGGAAACCGAGGAGGAGTGGAAGAGCCAGGCTTCATGCCAAGGCCCAAGCATTTCATTGTTTTAAATGTGTTTTCATATTCTGTTATTTGGCTTTGTTTTACAGTGCATCCGGAAAGTATTCCCAGTGCTTCATCACTTTTTCCACGTTTTGTTATGTTACAGCCTTATTCCAAAATGGATTAAATTCATTTTTTTCCTCAGAATTCTGCACACAACACCCCATAATGACAACGTGAAAAAAGTTTACTTGAGGTTTTTGCAAATTTATTAAAAATAAAAAAACTGAGAAATCCCATGTCCATAAGTATTCACGGCCTTTGCTCAATACTTTGTCGATGCCCCTTTGGCAGCAATTCCAGCCTCAAGTCTTGTTGAATATGATGCCACAGGCTTGGCACACCTATCCTTGGCCAGTTTGGCCCATTCCTCTTTGCAGCACCTCTCAAGCTCCATCAGGTTGGATGGGAAGCGTCGGTGCACAGCCATTTTAAGATCTCCCCAGAGATGTTCAATCGGATTCAAGTCTGGGCTCTGGATGGGCCACTCAAGGACATTCACAGAGTTGTCCTGAAGCCACTCCTTTGATATCTTGGCTGTGTGCTTAGGGTCGTTGTCCTGCTGAAAGATGAACCGTCGCCCCAGTCTGAGGTCAAGAGCGCTCTGGAGCAGGTTTTCATCCAGGATGTCTCTGTACATTGCTGCAGTCATCTTTCTCTTTATCCTGACTAGTCTCCCAGTCCCTGCTGCTGAAAAACATCCCCACAGCATGATGCTGCCACCACCATGCTTTACTGTAGGGATGGTATTGGCCTGGTGATGAGCGGTGCCTGGTTTCCTCCAAACGTGACGCCTGGCATTCACACCAAAGAGTTCAATCTTTGTCTCATCAGACCAGAGAATTTTCTTTCTCATAGTCTGAGAGTCCTTCAGGTGCCTTTTGGCAAACTCCAGGCGGGCTGCCATGTGCCTTTTACTAAGGAGTGGCTTCCGTCTGGCCATTCTACCATACAGGCCTGATTGGTGGATTGCTGCAGAGATGGTTGTCCTTCTGGAAGGTTCTCCTCTCTCCACAGACGACCCCTGGAGCTCTGACAGAGTGACCATCGGGTTCTTGGTCACCTCCCTGACTAAGGCCCTTCTCCCCCGATTGCTCAGTTTAGATGGCCGGCCAGCTCTAGGAAGAGTCCTGGTGGTTTCAAACTTCTTCCACTTACGGATGATGGAGGCCACTGTGCTCATTGGGACCTTCAAAGCAGCAGAAATTTTTCTGTAATCTTCTCCAGATTTGTGCCTTGAGACAATCCTGTCTCAGAGGTCTACAGACAATTCCTTTGACTTCATGCTTGGTTTGTGCTCTGACATGAATTGTCAACTGTGGGACCTTCTATAGACAGGTGTGTGCCTTTCCAAATCATGTCCAGTCAACTGAATTTCCCACAGGTGGACTCCAATGAAGCTGCAGAAACATCTCAAAGATGATCAGGGGAAACAGGAGGCACCTGAGCTCAATTTTGAGCTTCATGACAAAGGCTGTGAATACTTATGTACATGTGCTGTCTCAATTTTTTTATTTTTAATAAATTTCCAAAAATCTCAAGTAAACTTTTTTCACGTTGTCATTATAGGGTGTTGTGTGCAGAATTCTGAGGAAAAAAATTATTTTAATCCATTTTGGAATAAGGCTGTAACATAACAAAATGTGGAAAAAGTGATGAAGCGCTGTGAATACTTTCCGGATGCACTGTATTTGTATATGTAAGTAATATCACGACTTGCATTAATATCGGATTGTTTCTTAATTATTCTTCAGTTTTGAACTTCTGCCCTGTCTGAGTCTGAAGGGGTGGAGCCTCCTGATGATGTAACGAGGGGGTGTGGCCACAGCGCTATAAAAGGGCCATTGTTCTGCTTGGGGTTCCTGTGTTTTGTTGCATCTTTCGGATATTTGGACTTTCTGGATATTTTGAACCCCTGCTCTCGTTTGAAGGTGCTGTTTGTGAGGAGTGATAATCAGATTTAAGAATTTTCTGACCTGTGTTTGCCATGAAAACATCAAATTAAACGTTCTTAATTGGCCATCACTTTAAAGAACATGTGGTGAGTAAAAAGTAAAAAATCATTTTTTGAGTAAATTGTTCCTTTAAGCAGATTAAATGTCAAAAAATTCCAATAAAGCAAATGCGACAGCCTATTGATGATGGTGGACCCAATAGAGAGGATTTATTATCCTTCTTATGCTAATCGCACGTGCAGAGCATCTTCATGAGGAAAAAATTTACAGTCAGCTCTCATTATCTGGAGGTGTAAGATCAAGAAATGTCCCCATGGGTACTTGGATGGATGGATGGAAAATGGAGTTAGGGTCCGGCAGAATGCTGGAGAATATCAGGGAGGGTAAACCGGGTGGGGTGGATGCGCCGGCCCCCACAACTCTCACTCCTCCTCCTTCGGCAGGTTCACCTACAGAAGTCCTGTTACGACTTTTACTTCCTCTGCTGTCGAGTTCGGTCATCGTCTTCTAGGTGGTCCATTGGTGGCCGCGAGTGGCAGGACCTCACTAGACCATCTAACAGGAGCAGCGTTCGGTGTGTACAAAGACCTGTGTGATCATACAGCCCACATTTACTGGGGGAGACCATTGCAGTTAGTGGTCCCCAAAACACATGGGGCGCCTCGGCTTACTGACCAACTCATCTCGGACGCACACTGATCTGTGCAGTTTGGCGCCCGTGCAGCCCTGAATATCTGAAGGCCTCACAGGCCCCAAATGCGACCCCCTGATCCCATGGGCCTGCAGTGAGGAGCAGATCTGTGGAAAGATGCCATGTTACGCTCTTGCCAGGTCATTTTGTGCCGTAGCGCCAAGCTTGTTAGTGTGCCAACCAGCTGTTCAGTAGTTAACCCGTGCGAATGGGTCCCCTCCCCAGGTTGCCTACCCCGTGATGTGTGCCCTACGTGAATGCTTCATTCGCCTTAATGGTGATGTTACACTCTTATCATAGTGGATAAGCAAATCCACGGGAACAGCATGTGTGGATATCTGTGGGTTTAGTACCCATACTGCCAATTAGACATGTGGGCACAGCGAGTGTTTCACAGACGTGTTCAGAGCAAATACAGAAAAGGAACTCAGGGCCACACCTGCCTTCATAGCTTAGAAGATGAGAAAACCCCAGCGGACAACTGCTGTCAGTTCCCCACCGGAGCGAAACCCGCGCCCCGTCCGGCCCCCGTGGAGGCTGCCGTCCCGACGAGGACAAACTTTGGAGGAATCTGGAGCTGCAGGCCTCCAGAGATTTGTTTGTCATGCTGCAATAACTTCAAGAAGGGTTGGGACCCCAACCCTCATTTTCGGTCCTCGTTTTCCTTGTTACAGTATATAATTATATGTTTAAGTCCTTCAATGAGCAGAAAAAAGATTTTTTATTTTTTTACGCCCTGCCCCAAGAGTAATTAAAAGGGATTACAAGAAAATTAGAGCACTGGGCGGCCTTTTGTTTTGACAGTGGCTCAAGAAAAGAGTGCGAGCCCAGCTATCCAGTGACACCCGACCTTCTCAGACGGAGGATCTCAACGACGCACTCAATAAGCACAAATCCTCATGGGGAGCAGGAGAATGCAGTCGATCAGCAGTGCTGCTTGGGACAGCCACTCCGTCCCATCGAGCCCTGAAAGAGCATCTTCAAGAATCTTCACAAAGGCTGTTCAGTTAAACAGGCCGACCCGTCTGGTGTCCCGACTGTTCTACTCTTTTATGTCTTGCGATTCCGGCACTCGGTCACATGGTATGTTATTGTTATTTTATATTCTAGTTATGTGGAGATTCCCATGGGCTCACCACCTCTGGGAGGGGCCATGGAGGTCTGGTGCAGTGTGAGTCGGGTGGTGGCCGAAGGTGGGGACCTTGGTGGTCCGATCCTCGGCTACAGAAGCTGGCTCTTGGGACGTGGAATGTCACCTCTCTGAAGGGGAAGGAGCCTGAGCTTCTGCGCGAGGTCGAGACGTTCTGGCTAGATATAGTCGGGCTCACCTCGACGCACAGCTTGGTCTCCTTGAGAGAGGTTGGACTCTCTACCACTCTGGAGTTGCCCCCGGTGAGACGCACCAAGCAGGTGTGGGTATACTTATTGCCCCCCGACTTGGAGCCTGCACATTGGAGTTTACCCCGGTGGACGAGAGGGTAGCCTCCCTCCGCCTTCAGGTCCTAACTGTTGTTTGTGCGTATGCACCAAACAGCAGTTCAGAGTACCCACCCTTTTTGGAGTCCCTGGAGGGGGTGCTAGAGGGCATACCTTCTGGGGACTCCCTCATTCTGCTGGGAGACTTCAATGCTCACGTGGGCAATGACAGTGAGACCTGGAAGGGCGTGATTGGGAGGAATGGCCCCCCTGATCTGAACCCGAGCGGTGTTTTATTATTGGACTTCTGTGCTCGTCACGGATTGTCCATAACGAACACCATGTTCAAGCATAGGGGTGTTCATATGTGCACTTGGCACCAGGACACCCTAGGCCTCAGTTCAATGATCGACTTTGTGGTCGTGTCGTCGGACTTGCGGCCACATGTCTTGGACACTCGGGTGAAGAGAGGGGCGGAGCTGTCAACTGATCACCACCTGGTGGTGAGTTGGCTTCGATGGTGGGGGAGGATGCCGGTCAGGCGTGGTAGGCCCAAACGTGTTGTGAGGGTCTGCTGGGAACGTCTGGCAGAGCCCCCTTTCAGAAGTAGCTTCAACTCCCACCTCCGGCAGAACTTCGACCACATCCCGAGGGAGGTGGGGGACATTGAGTCCAAATGGGCCATGTTCCGTGCCTCTATTGTTGAGGCGGCTGACCGGAGCTGTGGCCGTAAGGTGGTCGGTGCCTGTCGTGGCGGCAATCCCCAAACCCTTCGGTGGACACCAGCGGTGAAGGATGCCGTCAAGCTGAAGAAGGAGTCCTACCGGTCCCTTTTGTCCCGTGGGACCCTGGAGGCAGCTGATAGGTACCGGCAGGCCAAGCGGAATGCGGCTTTGGTGGTTGCTGAGGCAAAAACTCGGGCATCGGAGGAGTTTGGGGAGGCCATGGAGAATGACTTTCGGACGGCTTCGAGGAGATTCTGGTCCACCATCCGGCGTCTCAGGAGGGGGAAGCAGTGCAGTGTCAACACTGTATATGGTGGGGATGGTGCGCTGCTGACCTCGACTCGGGACGTTGTGGGTCGGTGGGGGGAGTACTTTGAAGATCTCCTCAATCCCATTAACATGCCTTCCAATGAGGAAGCAGAGCCTGGGGACTCAGAGGTGGGCTCCCCCATCTCTAGGACTGAGGTCACCGAGGTGGTCAAAAAACTCCTTGGTGGCAGGGTCCCGGGGGTGGATGAGATACGCCCGGAGTTCCTCAAGGCTCTGGATGTTGTAGGACTGTCTTGGTTGACACGTCTCTGCAACATCGCATGGACATCAGGGACAGTGCCTCTGGATTGGCAGACCGGGGTGGTGGTCCCCCTCTTTAAGAAGGGGGATCGGAGGGTGTGTTCCAACTACAGAGGGATCACACTCCTCAGCCTCCCTGGAAAAGTCTATTCAGGAGTCCTGGAGAGGAGGGTCCATCAGATAGTCGAGCCTCGGATTCAGGAGGAACAGTGTGGTTTTCGTCCTAGTCGTGGAACAGTGGACCAGCTCTACACCCTTAGCAGGGTCCTGGAGGGTGCATGGGAGTTCGCCCAACCAGTCTACATGTGTTTTGTGGACTTGGAAAAGGCGTTCAACCGTGTCCCTCGGGGAATCCTGTGGGGGGTGCTCCGAGAGTATGGGGTACCGGACCCCCTGATAAGGGCTGTTCGGTCCCTGTACGATCAGTGCCAGAGCTTGGTCCGCATTGCCAGCAGTAAGTCGAACCCGTTTCCAGTGAGAGTTGGACTCCGCCAGGGCTGCCCTTTGTCACTGATTCTGTTCATAACTTTTATGGACAGAATTTCTAGGCGCAGCCAGGGTGTTGAGGGGGGTCCGGTTTGGTGGACCTCAGGATTGGGTCACTGCTTTTTGCAGATGATGTTGTCCTGTTTGCTTCATCAGGCCGTGATCTTCAGCTCTCTCTGGATCGGTTCGCAGCCGAGTGTGAAGCGGCTGGGATGAGAATCAGCACCTCCAAATCCGAGACCATGGTCCTCAACAGGAAAAGGGTGGAGTGCCCTCTCAGGGTTGGGAGCAAGATCCTGCCCCAAGTGGAGGAGTTCAAGTATCTTGGGGTCTTGTTCACGAGTGAGGGAATAATGGAGCGTGAGATCGACAGGCGGATCGGTGCGGTATCCGCAGTGATGCGGGCGCTGCATCGGTCTGTCGTGGTAAAAAAGGAGCTGAGCTGCAAGGCAAAGCTCTCAATTTACCAGTCGATCTATGTTCCTACCCTCACCTATGGTCATGAGCTATGGACCGAAAGAACGAGATCACGAATACAAGCGGCTGAAATGAGTTTCCTCCGCAGGGTGTCTGGGCTCTCCCTTAAAGATGGGCTGAGAAGCTCAGAGTAGAGCCACTGAGTCAGATGAGGTGGCTCGGGCATCTGATCAGGATGCCTCCTGGACGCCTCCCTGGTGAGGTGTTCCAGGCACGTCTAACCGGGAGGAGGCCCCGGGGAAGACCCAGGACACGCTGGAGGGACTATGTCTCCCGGGTGGCCTGGGAACGCCTCGGGATTCCCCCCAGAAGAGCTAGAAGAAGTGGCTGGGGAGAGGGAAGTCTGGGCATCTCTGCTCAAGCTGCTGCCCCCGCGACCCAACCTCGGATAAGCGGAAGAGGATGGATGGATGGATGGATGGATGGATGGATGGATGGAGTTATGTGGAGAGTCATGTTTGAGGAGCACTTACAAAGCTGACATGTGAATGACTGCTGATTGTCCTGAGCTCTGGGCTGATCAAGGAGAACTCCATGTTGGAATCAACTTTGCACTGGAAAGTCTCCAACAGTTTAAAGATAACTCAGAAATCTATTGGATTGGCAAATTATTACTGGGCAATTCATAAAGAATTTTATCTCAGTATTATCTTCTATGGCTTCTTTAACCAAAAAAAAAAAATCACCTCACAGATTCTTCTAGAATCTTCATCTCCTTAAAGTAAATGTTCACCTCGGGCCCAAAGCTCAAGTTCGACATTTTCCAAGAAAACTAACAACCAGGAGTTCAACAGCAAAAACTTTTTGAGAAAGAATCCGCAATCTCGGATGAACACGGACGTCTGCTGCCAGTTCAGATATCGCCCTCAGGCTGATGGCAGTCATCACAGCTTCTGAAACGCGTCACCTCACTAACTGTATGGATCATCTGCTGGAGGTAAGAAAGCCACAAACAAATAAAATAAAAGAACCAACACAGCATTGTGACAACCCAACATCATGAAGTTAAGCCAAAATAGCGAGTCAACTACAAAACGATCATTGAATCCACAAAATTGAGAGTTTAGAAGAAAAAATAAAATATGAGACCAAGGAGAGGAAAAAAGATCTGAAAAGCAGCGGGAGACCCTCAGAGTGAGGGCGTTGTGTGATCAGGTCATGTCTTGGACCCTAGTCGTGTAAGCTGACATCCTCAAGGCCACAACATCCACCCGCCGCAGTCATGAAGTGTGAGATGCCCTCTGACTTGAAGTTGTGTGGTGAGATGGCAGCCTCAGTGACCATTAAAGAATCAAAATGGCAACCAAAGGTGAGAAAAGCAGAGCAGCTGATGTCATCGATGGCACCGCAATGACCTGTGACTTAAAAGGACCCCTCAGGTAACTGCAGTCCTAAATGTCAGCAGCACCTGAGAGTCTTAATGCAAAAAGAGACCCCTCTCAGCAAACACCGAGGGACATACGTTGTGATGAACAATGGGGTGCGGGGGCACAGGATTCCCACTGGCCAATCGTCCTCCAAGCCAACAGGTGGCTCCCTTATCAACACTGTGCATTAGCGTTATAAGGGGGGCTTCTGTCTTTAAGAGACGACTGATTTCCAGGATTTCAGGGGCGCCTGCCATCACTAGAAGGGGCTCTCACAGGACCGACACAAGACTTTCTTAGGCCATTCTTGACATGCAAGAGACTGCAGACCTACTGAGGAAGAAGTGCATGAAGGAGACATAAAAGTTCCATCCAGCAGCCACTATGACAGACTTGAAGGCAGTCGGGAGAAACAGAAGGAACTGACTGATGTAAGGAGATGAGACGGGCTGGGCACTGCACAACATGGCCACCATTCTGACCCTTAAAAGGACTTACAGTAGTCTTTTATTATTTTCAGTTTGTGTCTCCTAACTCCTCTACCCACTGTCACCTTTCTTTGTGTAATAAATTCCTTTTCGTTTTCTTACATTCTCCTCCTTGGCTCAATTTTTATTTTATTTTTTTTTTGTTTTTGGGATCTGCTCCAGACCACCCCCTACTGGCCACAAAGCAATAGAGTGGGCTGGAAGTCACTGGTGATGCCAGTGGGGACAGGAGACGCAAAAGACCTTTGAACTTCCTGTCTACAGGCTCCGCCTCCTGCGTGCAACTTTAGTAAAAGCAAAACTGCAGTGCCACCCTGGCGCCATATGTGAAGACATGAAGCTGTGGGTACTGCTGTCGCAATAATGGGGTTACAAGGAACAAAAAAGGAGCCATAAGTTAAAGGGGCACATGGAGAGCTCCTCTGAACAAGGCAGGGACCATCAGTGGCAGGACGCTTTATAAATGTACTTCAATGCCCAGGAGGGCATACTGTGGTGGGCATGGCAGGGCTATACCCCTACTCTGGCAAAACCACCACATGGCAGCACAGAGAGATTAACAAACATGAAAGGCACTATATAATAGATAGATAGATAGATAGATAGATAGATAGATAGATAGATAGATAGATAGATAGATAGATAGATAGATGAAAGGCACTATATAATAGATAGATAGATAGATAGATAGATAGATAGATAGATAGATAGATAGATAGATAGATAGATAGATAGATAGATAGATAGATAGATAGATAGATGAAAGGCACTATATGATAGATAGATAGATGAAAGGCACTATAGATAGATAGATAGATAGATAGATAGATAGATAGATAGATAGATAGATAGATAGATAGTTAGATAGATAGATAGATAGATAGATAGATAGATAGATAGATAGATAGATAGGCAGGACGTGTGCCAGTCAGCGAGCTCTGTGCCTTGGTGGCACTCACCCGCTGGTCCTGGCCGTGGTTCTCCCGTTTCCACAGATGCCTGGGCAGCGCTGGCGGACAGGAAGTGATGCTTTGGAGGTCAACGAGAGCTCAAGCTCCGCCCCCCCACGTTGGACTTTTTCTTGCACTCCCCCGAGATTTTTGATCGTTTTCTGTAAAGCTGGGGGTCCTCCAGGGGGCGCTCCGTTACAATAAGTCACATCACAGACCGCGGGGGTTTCGAGTTACCCAACTGTCGCTTTCGCCTGAAATTCAATTTCGTTTTCCTTGGCTGCAGCTGTGGTTGAAACTGCTGACTTTATTAAGACAGCAAATATTTGCCATAAAGCAGCTCATGAAAGGAAAATTGTTACGTTTTGGCTCTAAAACTCCAATTTAAAACACATGCAGCAGTCGAGGAGGACAGTGCGAGGAAGCCCGCGATTCTCACGATCTCTAATGTCTTCCAGACGCACACGGACCGCCTAACCGCAGCTCTCAAGGTCCCCTCGTGTCACCACCCTCTTTTTTTTTTTGCACCCTTGTGGTGATGGACGCCTCCAACAATATCTCGTGTACTACATTTCCCATAAATCTGTCAGCATATTTTCCTTGTATGATTAGAAGCCGCGGCCTTGTCTATGGAAGCTACTGGAATTTGACTTTCACCTCCAATAAGACGATTTGGCGTCGCTCTGCTGCACTTTGAAGGAGCGTCGGCGTGGCTGAGTGTGGCCTGTTCAGTGCCGTCTCTGCTCGGGTTTGCTCTGTGTAGCTTCTTGTGAGGCGCTCATGGTGTAGGGTGCTATACAAAACAATGGATGATTACTTCTTGGAAGACGTGCTGAAGTCAGCAGTTTAACAGGACAGCGTTGTCCCCCTATAGGTGACATGATGGACTGGAGGGCACAGAATGGATTGCCACTGCAGATTTGTTGTGTGACACTGAGCGGGTCAGTTCATCTCTTGCAGTTCCAGTTGCAGGGGCATAGCAACTCCTCCAATGTATCTGTGAAGGGTAAGGAGATGGCGGTCACTGCGGAAAGGCACTATATAAGATCTCAAGGTTCACTCCCACCATTTATTTAAGGCTGTATACTAAAGGAGTCTTTATAGCCTGTCAGGACAGCAGTTTTAGACACAAAGAAACAGCCAAACCTACACCTGTAAAGCATCAAGTGAGGGTGATCACAATGGAAAGGCGCTATATAAACCAGAAGGTTCAATCACATCAGTGGCACTCAATGGTTGTCTCAAAAAAAAAAAAAGATACTGAAATGATCAGGGTTCCAGTTAAAGAAATAAACAAACATCGATAAAGCATTAATGGTATGGCAATTACTATGCAAAGGCGCTATATAAAACCCAAAGTTCAATCCCACCAGTGGCTCACTGGGAATCTGTGAAAGAGACACTGAAATTGGCAGAATTTCAGTATGAAAAACAAAGGAACAGCAATAGAATAACCGTAACCGTGTATCAGAACTGGGGGAAAGGCACTACATATGCTAAGGTTCAACCCTATCACTAGCTGACAAGGTGAAGCGAAAGCAGACATGTTACCTGCCAGGTGCTGAAATATATAAACAGGCATATTACATCAGTAAAGCACTATGGACTTGTGACCACTATGTAAAGGCGCTATCTATATATGTAATATATATACAGTATATATGTATATGTGTAGAAGCCAAGGTTCAGTCCCACTATACAGTAGACTCTCTGCGTTAAACATGTCAAGGCTTCAGGTCTAGAAACACAGAAACTGCCATACTGTACCTGCAAAGCACCATAGGATGGTAAAGGCACTATATAATAAAAACAAACAGCAATCGCACCAGTGGCTGAGTCTCTAAAAAGACATTGAAACTGACAGGATCCCAGTTTGAGAAACACAGAAGCAGCCATAGCATACTGGGGGACACTGGTCACAGTGGAAAGGCGCTATATATATGGCAAGGTTCAACCCTATCACTAGCTGAATGGGTGAAGCCAAAGAAGACATGTTACCTGCCAGGTGTTCAGGTGTCAAAGTGTAACAACAGGCACTAGACAAAGGCGCTATATAATAAAAACAAACAGCAATCGCACCCGTGGCTCACTGGCTGTCTCAAAACATAAAGATATAGAAACCCTGAGATGGTGCAGAAACAGTCAAATCAAACCTGCAAAGCCCCGCCGGACACTAAAACACAATCAAATCTGCAGGTCCAGTCCCATCACCGACTTGAGCTGCCAGGCGTCCAGCTGTAGACTTAAATAAAGAGCCACAGCCCCCGTATAGAGCACTAGGAGACTCTGGTCACTTTGTGAAGGCACTATATCAAATCTGAGGTTCAGTCCCACCCGTGACACACTGTGTCATACCACAGGTCACTTTCTAAACTGTCAGGGCTTCAGCTGTCACAATACCGAAGCAGCCATACTACACTTGTAAAGCATTATGGGATGGTAATCGCTATGCAAAGTCAATATATAAAGCCTAAGGTTTAATCACATCACTGGCTCCAAAACCAAAAGAGGTTCAATTTATAGAAAAAGCAAGTGACAATATGACATCTATAAAGTACTATTATGGGATGGTGATCACAACGCGAAGGCACTACATAAAACCTATGGGCCAATCCAAGCAGAATCCCACTGGGAGTCTTTCAAAGAAGCACTGAAAGTGGCAGAATTCCAGATGTAGAATCACAGAAGCAGTCGTCCCGTACCTGTGAAGCACCGTGGGATGCCGATCCCTGTGGAAAGGCACTATATAAAATCTCACGGCTCACTCCCACCATTTGCATCTCACTGTGTTATACACTCAAGTGGACTTTTTAATCTGTCAGAGCTGCAGCTATAAAAATCTTACAGTCAACGTGTTATACCTTGAAAGCACCTCCGGTCACTATGGAAAGGCGCTATATATACATTAAAATCTGAAGGTCCAACAGCACTAACTCACCTGGTGGATGTAAAAGAGAAAATTAACTTCCCAGGGAACCATCTGTGGAAAAATCATACTAGCAAACTGAGCCGGTAAAGCACCATGGGATGATAATCACTATGGAAAGGCGCTATACAGTACAAAATCACACTACTTGGTGACTCTAAGAGAGAAATGCAACATCTGGATTGAGTTTTATTACTATAGAAACTATAGTGGAATTCATAGTCAAGTACTTTGGGATAGTGTTCACCATGGAAAGGCGCTATATACAATTCACCAACTCATTGCTGGGCCCTGAGAGAGTCACATAAGCAATTTGGGATTCAGTTGTAAATCTACATAAAGACCAAGAAGGCAACTGTAAAGCATTCTGAAGTGAGTGTTTATAAAATATGAAGGTTCAGTCCGCAGCTCTGCCCCCCTGTGTGACCCCGAGTGTGTCACCTCACCTGCTAGTCAAGTCAAGTGACATGGCCTTTACTGTCATGTGCGCTCAGTCTTCTTTTATGAAAGAAATGTGTGAAGAACTTCAAAATGGCATTGACTGCAGAAAGGCACTATATGCAGTAAAATCATCTGGTTTAGGTGCCATCACTAATTCACAGTCTGACTCTGAGCTGGTCATCCACCTGTGCCCTTATTATATACTTAAAGAAATAGTCAGATAAAGTGCCTGGCAGGGACGCCTGCTCTTGAAAGGCACTATATAAAGTCAGTCCCAAGGTCCAGCCTCACAGACTTTGTGCCCTTCAGAGACAACTGGGACCCTCAAGACTATAATTTTCCAGAAGCAATCCTAGCATGTCTGTAAAGCCCTCTGGGGTGATGTGTCCCCATGCAAAGGTGCTATATAAACTACCCCACTGCTCAAACTCTGTGTGACCCCGACTGGTTTTAGAGCACCACCCAGTGTTTAAAAATGGAAACACTGTACCACACCAGTCATGGTCAAAGTGGGGTGGCATTAGAGAAGTGCTTGAGGGGCTCACCCTTTGGGGTTCTGAGAGCACATGGACTCGGGTTCAAGTGAGGCAGAATTTGAGGTCAGGGTTGATTGGAATGGATCTGTTCAGTCCAAAAATGCAAAAGTCACTCAAGCGAAGGGGTGCCATTCACATGCTGCCACGAGGGCACTGCCCAACAATCCCCTGGGTGGGCAGCTCACTCGGTTGGTTATCTCGGGTGTCTTATCAGAGCTGATCCTGTGTAAACAGGGCCTCGACTGCAAACAGTGACGTGTCCTCTTGTCACCCTGGGATATGCTGCCCTTTGACCTCCAGGCAGAGCAGGGGGCAGCCAGAGCCATTCAGAGCTGACAGTTTTATCTCTTCTAAACACATTCTGGGCACTTGACACTCCTCCACCTGAGACCCCCTCATTTTTATAGCCACAGAGCTCTTATCATCTGTGAGATTCCACAGGCGTCAAAGTCTGAGGGTGACAAGGTGATGGGAGGAGGGGATGAGGACGGAAAGGTGACAAAGGGACTTTGATCAAAAAGCCTGGCACATTGGAGATGGGGACAGCCAGCTATGTCAATTTAAAGATAACACATAGTGCCCACCAGTGCTGTAGTCAAGACCACCTTTGCCAAGTCCAAGACCTAAATTGAAGGGGGCTGGAGACTGAGTCCAATTGAAAGTGAGACCCAGGGGTCCACTTGAAGGCGGGAATTCAGCTGGTGCCCACCCAGCCTGCCAGCTCTCTGATGGGGTCACTTGAGCAACTGAAGACCTGGGGGGGGGCACATAAAGAACACCAAAACGTGCCAGCAGATGTGAAGCTCTGAACCCCCCCCCCCCCCCACAACAAGGTGACCTCATTGCAAATGACACAAACGGAGCGATGCACGTTTAATGAACAGCTCATCATTTTATAGAGTGACGTGTGAGACTTGACAGACGACTGTGCAGCAACAGAGCAGGATCAGCTTAGACCGCCGCACTTACTGTATAGTGGGGCTTGTCACTTGCTGTGATGTGACACCCACCCTAAGGTGGGACCACACTGGTGTAAAAATCACATGAAGATGAGCCAAAAGTTTACAGTCTCAATATCAGAGTCCATTTAATACGGTGCACCAGCAACATTCACTGCAGCAAACATGTTTATAGGCTTCAGTTAAACTAGCTGAGCAGCTGAAAGGCCTCAATGTTAACATCGGCACTGCACCACCTGTTGGAATGTATAACATAATGCACCCACCTTAATAAAAGGATAAGTGTCTGTGTGTCTGTCCAGTTGCTATGTCATTCCAACAGATGGCGCATCACAAACATTAACACTGCTGTTACAAATCCCCTACCAAATACCATATAACAGAGACATATACAGTGCATTTTTCATTCCAACAGGCGGCACATATTAATGCTGCTTTAACATATCCCATAAAGAATGGCATATAAAGGACATAAGTACCGCATCTGTCATTCCAAACGATGGCATGTCACAAACATTAACACTGCTTTTATGAAACCCATACCAAATAGCATTTAACAGAGACTTATGCATTGCATTCATCATTCCGATAGATAGATAGATAGATAGATAGATAGATAGATAGATAGATAGATAGATAGATAGATAGATAGATAGATAGATAGATAGATGTGAAAGGCACTATATGATAGATAGATAGATAGATAGATAGATAGATAGATAGATAGATAGATAGATAGATAGATAGATAGATAGATAGATAGATAGATGTGAAAGGCACTATATAATAGATAGACAGGCAGTACTTTAACAGATGGTGCATCACAATCACATGTAGTAATCCATTTCATTAGTATGAATGTATGTGATGCACCATCTGTTGGAATGGCAGAGACACCACCACAGAACAGACACACAGATACACAGACACTTGTCCTTTCATTAAGGTGAAGAGCACAGGCGCTATATCACAGGTCTGTAGGGTCATTAATATCACAGTAAATTCTTTCTTGCATGTGGTAATTGACAGGCAATGTATTACTACTCTCCTGTGTCATGATTAGTGATAGACAGATATGAAAGGCACTATATAATAGATGTAAAGATATTTATTCCTTTCCTTGAAGATTCCTCAGGATTGTCTTGGTGTTTGGTTTTCTCCTTTTGTGTTAAAGCATTCAAATATTTTGTGGGGTCCATTTGTGAATACTGGGCCTAGATTTGGGGGGTCAGGCCTTGATTTGGTGTTTAGGTGGCAGGGGCTGCTGCTTGTTTCCAGTGCCCAGGTGACATCTTCTTAAACTGGCATGAGAGTCGAGCTGTGAAGCTCCTCACATTCTTTTTTCTTTTCCTTTTTTATTTTGCCTCGGAGTAAAAGCATCTGTGCTGAAGCAGCAAGTTTGAGGCGCTAAAGCCGCAGAGAGACGTGAAGCTGTCACAGCAACGGCAGCCAGTCATCTGCACCTCATTAGGGTTACGCAAAACCAGTAAGACGAACTGGCTGGGGCAGATGCCACACTGATACTCTACACGTGTTTCTCACGCTCACTTTGATTTGCGATGAATGCTCCTCATTTTTGAGGTGTAAACTGCGACGTGAAAGCCAAGAGCGTCGGTGTGGTGGTGTTAGTCCGTTGCGAGAGGAGGACTAAGAAGCTGACAGTTTAAGAATCAGTGAGGATATGGGACTGTGGCCGAGGGGGAACCAGCCAATGAGCTGAGAGCCCACCTGAAAGGGGCCGTCGTCTGCTCCTGTTCTCTAACTCTTACCACTCGTTAATAATCACTGATGAGGTGTCAGTCGGTCCGATAACAAGCCATCGGTGGCTTATCTTCTGGTGGCTGCACTCTTCATAGTCCTGGATATTCTTTTGAAATTATCCCACATCATCTTCCTCATCTCTCTGTTGATCTCACACCAGTTGTGATGTCAGTCAGTCAGTCAGTCTTTATCCAACCAGCTTTATCCTAACACAGGGTGGTCACAGGGGTCTGCTGGAGCCGATCCCAGCCAGCACAGGGCGCAAGGCAGGAATTAACCCTGGGCATGGCATGCACACACACACACACACACACATACACACCGAGCCCAACAAGGGACAATGTAGGACCGCCAGTGCACCTAACCTGCATGTCTTTGGACTGTGGGAGGAAACCCTGGCAGACATGAAGAGAACATGCAAACCCGGTTCTCCTTACTGCGAGGCAGCAGCACTACCACTGCGCCACTGTGCGCCCTTTGTTGTGATGTGGTCATACAAAATGGTGACAACTGGTGACAAAAACAGGTCTGACCTAAAATCCATCAGCAGGCTTCAAGGCCTACACAGGCCCAAAAGAACAAAGCAAAGCAAAGCTCAAATTCCACAATCCAATTGGCTGAGTGTTGTGGCTTTGCTGCGGTGCTGCTGCCCCCCCCCCTCCTCTTGACTTTTGACCTTAGTTGCTCATTCATTAAATGCTGTAAAGTGTTTTATTATTTCGGTTAACAATCCTGCTTTTACTCAATCAGGCGCAGGTGACAAAGGGAAACACAAAGGCGAGTTATGATGGTGGAGGAAGCACAGCAAAGAGTGAATGAAGCAGGCAAGAGCGGTGGCTCACGCAAAAGAGGGGACAAAACAGTCGGGAAAGGAAAAATCAACTGGGAAGATTTATGGGAAAAGGAAGGAAGAGAGAAAGATGAGCCTCCTTCTGTTACCATCTGCGGACCACTCGCTGGGCTCATCACAGGTATGTCATACCGTCTCAGGCTGACAGGGGGCGCTGGCGCTAACAGCACAGAGAAGACACCCAGCTGACTCTGCCCCTCTGGGCGCTGCTGACACCTTTCAGTGGGACCAGCGACAGGACGGCGTTACCTGCTGAGCCTCCATCTGCCCCGACTGGCCTGTTGGCGTGCAGGGTGGCCCTCATTTTTATAAAGAAATTAAATGGGGATGACTGGTTTGGTGCCCCAGCAGTTTCCAGTTCCTTCACTTGCCCACACCTCCCACCTTCCAAGGACCCGAATCACTGGCTTGGTGAAGACCCCACTTGTCCACTTTGTGAAACAACAGCAAACCACAAGCACATCCTGTCATCCTGCAAAGCGAGCGCCGCTCAGGGAAGACAAACGTAGAGAGCACATCTCAAATACGAGTTGGACTTACGGCTGAGCGCCATGAAAACGTAGTAATGTTCTAGAAAGTGCCAGATCCATCCACAAGAATAGATCTTTCCTCATTATTCTTATTATTCTTATTTCACCAGGTCTCATGTGTTTCCTGACTCTTGGAAGGTCCATTAGGGTTTGTTTTCATCGGCGCCTCTCCTTGTGGCTCATTCTTATGCATTCGTCCCACGCTGCCTTCCTCACGCCGGTGTTTGTGGTCCTGTGATCCAGTTTTGCTTTTTAAATATGAGTTTAATGGCTCATATAACTGTAATTACACTCCCAACCAGGGGGTGGCGCTGTGGCCTACTGCATTTTCTCTTCCTCCCTCTGCAGGAGCAGTCATTGATGGTCACATCCCAATTAGTGTCACTTCCAGTTCCCAACCAGCTGGACTTGCCTCTTCCCATCCACTCAAGTGAAATTTGACTCCATCGCCATCTTGGATCCAGATGAAGATCATCTCATGTCAAATTGACGTTAATTCATTTTCCTGTGCTTTATTTTTTGGACTGCCAATTATATGTGGTTCACCACTGCACCCCAACAGTTTACCTGTGTTTGTTCTCATTCTTACTATATATATATATATTGTGACGGATGGCCAGGACGCCAGCTGGGTGGAAGGACAAAGGGGGAGACCGTATTTAGGACATTGTCTCCCCCGAGGGCAGCTTCCCTGGGTTGCCACAGCACCACTGATTCTTGCCTGGGATGCCAGGACTTGTAGTTTGGAGCAGCCCTGTTGGGTTCCATGGGTGCTGCCAGGGGGTGCTGTAGGTGCAGCTGGGTCCTTGGAGGAACCTCTTCCACCACACCCAGCAGTGCAGCCAGAAGAAGGCTGAGAAACGCCTGGAGTGCTTCCGGGTGTGCTATGAAAGGAGCCGCCTCACCAGCAATCAGGGAGCCAGATTTGGGTGGTGGAGGACAAAGTCTGCGAGGAGGAGGAGTGGAGGTAAAGAAAGAGAGAGAAGAAGAAGAAGAAGAAGATAGGACTGTGTTTACTTGTATTTGGTGCTTTGTAGTGTGTTGTGAAGTGGGAGAGCAAGAGAAAGACGCTTCCCCACCGAAGGATAAGCGTGTGCTGTTTTGAACTTGTGTCTCAGCCTGTCTGTGTTGGGGTTTGGGGAGCGGTACGCCCCCTGGTGGACCACAATATACTGTATATAATATATAGATCATCTATAACAATATATACAAAATAAAATTAAAAAGAACAAAAGAAATAAATAAGAAGAAATCAGACATGAGGGGAGGGCCATTTCTTAACAATCTCCTGACTAGAATCGTTGGCTCCCATTTTCCGGAACTTCTTTTTCAGTTGTAAATTCTCGTTTTTGATTCTTTTGGTATTTTTAGTTTTTTTTTTGTTTGTTTTTGCCTGTCGTGAGTTTTGCTTTTCTCATTCAGCTGGCGATTTTGTTCGGATTGCCTCTTGAGGCCACACTTTGCACACTCCTCACCTTTTCGGGAGTCCATTTTTGGTATTATAGGTAACTTTGTTGGGTTCCATGGGCCAGGGGTTTTACTGTGGTCCTCTCCCTTTGTGGAAGTTCCAGATGTGGCCTTTTTGAGGGTTGCAGAGATTCAAAGCCCAGGCCTACGCTGAGTATTTTAGGCCTGCTTTGGAGTTTCTGGTCCTTTTACGCCTCTGAAATGGGTAACAGTCAGTGTGGACCTCGGCCGTATTCTTTGTTTAGTTAAGCATTGATGTCTTCACCGAGTCGTTCAGTTATAGTTTGTTTGTTGTCATTTTTGTTGTTTCTTTGTTATTTACTTTACAGGATGCTGTTTTGCTAATGTGGTTGTTAGTTTAATCACTTCTCCCCGTGTCAGACGCTCCGCCGAGACTGTAATGCACATTCCCACACAACAGGAGGCGCAATTGCTGACCCACAGGCTTGACCAGATGCAACCAGAAGAACTTCCATCCTAACCCTAAAACCCCGTGACCTTCACCTCCGCTGCCAGATAGCAACGCATCAACCTGGAAGGCAGCAACAAATGGATGGAATCCAAAACAAGTGGAAACTGGCATGGTGGACTTTGGGAGTCTGCTGTCTTTGAGTCGGCGACTTCAGAGATGTCGACTCGCAGCTGTAGGCCGACTTCCAGGTGATGTGATTCTTACAGGGAAGAGGCGGGAGCTCCGGTGACGTCAGAGGATGTGACATTTCAGTTCTTCCGACTCTGCGCTAGCCACCCCGAGGGCTAAAGGGAAGACGGTGCTACTGAGAGTGCCCCCTCTCTGTCTGGAGGTGAATTACTCCCTACTCGTGCGGGTCCAACACCACCTTGAAATGTTTCCTTTCAGCTGGACATTTTGTGAACATATCCGCCTGTCCTAAACATGCCATTTAACAGAAGGGGTAATATTAACAATAATATTTATATAGCGCCTTTCACATGCTCAAGGATAATAATAAATAATAATAATAATTAATAATAATAATAAGGATACTCTGTGTGTAGGCCATGGACATGGGAATGTGTGCCATGAGTTAAATTTGGTCATAGCTGTGCATATACAAGATATCTACTGTACAAAAATGAGAAAAATAAGCTGGATATTCTCTGTGGACATAGGAGCGTACGAAGAACAAATTCAAAACAGGACTTGTGTGCCATTCTGCTAGCTCATCTTTTAGCCCCTTTTCATGTTGTGCCGAGAATCTGTCCAAAGCGGAGCCAAAATCCTAGGATAACGTCTGAGTCGGCCATCCCTCCCTGCAGCCACTTGCAAGAATATTAGGAGAGCATTTGCTGCGGTTGGGGTTTTCATCTTCTGTCATTAAAATGAAATCTTTCATGTTTGCATGTTTATACCTGCTATCAGTCATAAATCACCGATTAACAGGCAGACGGGCTGCAATTACACAGGCGCGTCTCTCACACAAACCCACGGCCGGCCACGGTGAAAAGCGGCTTTGGGAAAGACGAGGGCTGAGGAAAGAAACTTGGAAGGAGAGACGGGAAAATGTCATCTCGTCTGTTTTTATGGGCAGCGTGCGACGGGATGAGCTGACGCCGTGAATGTGGCTTCTGCTGCACAAGCGACGCTGATCAGCGTTTGATTTATTTCTCTTCATAAAAGTAAATTACGGGTGTTCTTGGTTATGGGTGGATTTGATGATCTTCCTCTAAGGAAGACGAGGACTTGTCTGTGGTAATTTGATCAGACTAAAGCTAACTTGTTACAGGCCCGCGACTTCATCTATCAAAATTACGTAAGGAAAATGAAACAAATTGTACAAACCCAGAGGAGATCATTCAATCCGTCAGGTGTGTCTGCTTTGCTAAGAGCTCAGTAGTCCAAATATGTCATGCAGTCCAGCGTACAAAATCCCCAGAGGTAATCGGGGAGACCTGTTGGCTAAACACAGAAATCTTACTCTGGTACTACGCAATAAGCAAAAAATCTGGATATGCATTTCTTAAATAGACAAATCGCATTATGTTTGTGATGCGCCATCTGTTGAAATGACAAATGCAGTCCACTTTATTACTACAAATGTTCATGATTCTCCATCTGTTTGAATGACTCATGCAATGCATTTTATTATTACTAATGTGTGTGATGTGCCATTTGTTGGAATGAAAAATGCAATCCATTTTATTACAGCAAATGTTTGTGATTCATCATCTGTTGAAATGACAAATGCAGTCCACTTTATTACTACAAATTTTCATGCTTGGCCATCTGTTGCAATCCATTTTATCCAAAATCCAATCCATTTTATTATTACTAATGTTTGTGATTCGCCATGTGTTGGAATGAAAAATGCAATCCATTTTATTGCAGCAAATATTTGTGATTCGCTATCTGTTGGAATGTCACATGCAATGCATTTTATTACTACTAATGTTCATGATTCACCATCTGTTTGAATCACAAATGCAATGCATTTTATTATTACAAATGTTTGTGATGTGCCATCTGTTGGAACGAAAATTGCAGTGCACATGTCTCTGCTATATGCCATTTTGTGTGGAATCTGTAAAAGCAGTGTTAATGTTTGCGATGTGCCATTTGTTGGAATGACACATGCTATCCATTTTATCACTACTAATGTTTGTGATTCACCATTTCTTGGCATGACAAATGCAATGCATTTTATTATTACTAATGTTTGCGATGTGCCATTTGTTGGAATGACAAATGCAATCCATTTTATTGCAGCAAATGTTTGTGATCCCCCATCTGTTGGAATGATAAATGCAATGCATTTTATTACTGCAAATGTTTGTCATGTACCATTTGTTGAAATGACAAATCTAATGCATAAGTCCCTGTTATATGCCATTTGGTGTGGGATTCATAAAAGCAGTGCTAATGTTTGTGATGTGTCATCTGTTGGAAAGAAAAATGAAGTTCATACAGTATGTCTCTGCTCTTTGTAATTTGGCATGGGATTTGTAAAAGAAGTGTTAATGTTTGTGATCCACCATTCATCGGAATGACAAACTCAATGCATTTTATTACTACACACGTTTTTGATGTGCCATCTGTTGGAATGAGAAATGCAGTGCATTGGTCTCTGTTATATACCATTTAATGTGGGATTTGTAAATGCAGTGTTAATGTCTGTGATGTGCCATCTCTGAGAATGATAAATGATAAGCATTTTATTGGTACAAATGTTTGTGGTGTGCCATCTGTTGGAACGAAAATTGCAGTGCACATGTCTCTGCTATATGCCATTTTGTGTGGAATCTGTAAAAGCAGTGTTAATGTTTGTGATGTGCCATCTATTGGAAAGACCAATGCAATGTATTTTATCACTGCAAACTTTGTGATGCGCCAACTGTTGGAATGACAGAGACATTGCAACTGGATGGACACACAGATGCACAGACAACTTGTTCTTTTTCTAACATGGATTTGCAGCATCCTGCAGAAGTGCCAGTTGTCATCAGAGACACGTGAGTGGAGAGCAAGCACAAGCCTTTGATGATGTCGGCAATGTCACATCTGAAAGGACGCTGTTGGTAACTCTGTCTGCTCTTTTGCTTCCAGGACAAACCACAAGTCCTGTCCCTTCCTCCTCAAAAGGAACATAAAGAAGGACAAAGCTGGAAGTCAACGTTTAGTTGTGGAGCCCAAACTTTGGCGGACACTTCAGCTTTTCAATAGCGATAATTTAATTTACTTTGTCATCACGATGGCCTACATGCTCACTTACTGTTACCTGATTCGTTTTTTCCCACCATTATACAGGGCATTCCCTCATGGGACCCCAAACCTCCTTTCAGTGTTCCTCATTTTTCTGGAGCAGCGTTCCCAGTGGGCCCCTGTGGCTGCAGGTTGTTATTTATTTCCCAGTTTCTTTGTTTTTTACGACCATCTGGGAATCACCAACTGCTTTTCCTATCCAGTACGTGTAAATCTGAGTCTACTGCTTATGTCCGGGTTCGTCCCCGGCTCATCATTAAATCTCTTCGTTGCTCATTTTTCATTTTGGCTCATTGTGTTCCATCCTTTCTGATAATATTGTTCTCTTCATTTATTATTTGTCCGACTTTCACAGGAAGACATTAAAACCCGCGAGTCCCTGCTGCTGGTCGCGCCTCCTCCTCCTCCTCAGGTGCTAAGATACCAGTGGCAGGGTCATCAGCCGGGATCCACCTGGCACAGCTGTGGGTGGTGGTGTGGCGGTGGTCTCACCACTCGCTGTCACTCTCCCTGCCACTCCCTGCAGCTGGATTTAGATCTGCTGGCAGGGCCGGTCAATCCATTAGGTGACCTAGGCAGCCTCGTAGGGTCCCGTCATCTGAGGGGCGTGGGGACGGGGGGTATCTATTATATTTCTGAAGGTGCATGTGCTCTGGAAACCAAAGGGAACCCCCCATCCCAACCCTGTCATTGAATACTTAGGGGGCGCTGTTACCGCTTGGGTGCCGTTTATGAAAGTAAAAGAGTGCATGCTACGTGCATCAAGGAACGCGTGATCCTTAAAGGTCTCGATGTACACACAGAGGGGTGACATTTGTGTAACCGAAGGGGTGCACAACCTAGGCCATCGAAGTCTAAAATGCTGACCACCCGCTCTGGACAACAAGGGGCGACCCACTTCAATCACCAACTCCACCCCACTGATGATATCCTGCTCCCTGATGTTCCATCTACGTTGCTGGTGGATTCTCAAGAGGTGAGACCACCCATTCCATCTCCTTTAAGGACCCAGCGCTTAACCAATAAAGGCAGGCTGGGAATTGCAATTCCTCGGTGGCTCACTGAATGTGATTTGGAGGACTTGTGGGTCTGTTATCTTAACGTTGTTATTTTCATTAGATTTTCTGTTTTATTCTCACCCCCCCCCCCCCCCCCCCAATGTAGAGCTTTGTGCTGTGACATTTTTGCGTTCACACAGTCTTGTTGTCAACTCCTTTTGCCTGTTCTTTGCTCTCCTAGTTATATCTTCTTATTTTTATTAATAAGTCTCCTTTATAAAGAATATTCTGTCACTTATCTCTCTACCAGCCAGGGGTTTATGGTAATCCTCTTTCTTGTGATGGTATTTTCATTTGATTTTGGGACTTTATACACATATCTGGAAACTTCTAAAGCCAAAGTCCATTTGGCACGGTGTAGGCTGAAGCCAGCCAATCAGAGCAGGCAGTCAGGCTGCCCAGGATGCAATGAGAAGTGAAGATAAACGACACGTCTCATTGGCTGACTGAGCAGATTACAATGTGCCAGCCTCTGAGGCAGTTCAGGCCCCTTCCTCAGGTGAAGTGTAATACAGAAACTGGAGTGACGTCTGCTTACATACACACCATGAAGGAAACACACGACGTGAGACATCTTTAGGGTCAAATATTAACAGACCTCTCCATCCTAAGATTCACTTACTTAGGGAGGACAACAACAGCAATGTATGATCAAGAACGCCTGACAAGATGGCTGCCCAACAAAGACGTCTGATGTTTTTGATGAGTTCTTCCTTTCAGTGTGGATCTGTAATCAAATCTCCCGGGTCAGTCGGAGTGATGCGCTCAGCCCTCATCTCTGGTCATGAAACTCCTTTCTCCATTCAAGCCACGTTCAGCTTCAAGTTTAGCTTCCCATTCCTTTCTCTCCTGTTGTGTTGCCCATAAACACTGCGGCTTTAACATCATTCTTGCAGTGGCCGTTGCTACAGGAACTTCTCTGATGCCATCCTTACTGTGGGACCTGTGCACATTCATTCTTTGGCGCAGTGTTGGGACATGTCATGCACAGAATAGACCTTATTAGATGATCTGCAGGAAAACAGTCCCTTCTTGTTGGCGGTGAGGTTTAACTTCTCGATCTGGAGGGCAAAAGAGAGTTCAGGATTCAGAGTGTGACGGGCGGCCTCAGACATTAAAGGAAGGACCAGGGGAGAGAGAGCATCGCTCAGGCAATACCTTCCCTGGGACACTAGAGGGCAGCCCTCCTGGGCGGCCGTGGCAACACAGATTATTCCCGCAGGGCATACTGGCAGCTGTGTTTGGTGCTGCCCTGTTGTGTTCCGTGGGGGCCACCAGGGGGAGCTGCAGAGCCCTACAATGGATTTCCATCACACCTGATGAACCAGCTGGAGCATCCCAAGGAGCCGCCTCACTCCATTAGGGGAGCCGGAGTTGGGAGGAGGGGGACGAAGAAGGAAAAGAAAAGGACGGTGCTATAGACTGGCGTTTGGGACTGCACTGTGCTGGTGGGAGCAAGAGGACAGCGCACCCTGACTGTAAATAAAATGTGTGCCCGTGTGGCGAAGTCGTGTGTCTGCCGGTCTGCGTCAGGTTAGGGCGGCTGTACGCACCCCGGTGGTCACAACATCTTGTCTGTGGGCAGGGAGATTCGCCATTTTCTGTTGGTTCACTCAGGGAGCTTGGCACAGGGTGCCCGGTTGTCTGAATGCCTGGAGGGGAAGTTCTGGGAATTCGTCTCTCAGCTAGGCGTCCACTTTTAGGTTTTGGGCTGAAGCTCCTTTATAATTTTGCAAAGTACCTCCAGATGGGGTGGGGGGGGGGTGGGGGGGGGGGGTTTGTGGCTCTTGTTGTCCTTGTTTTAATTGGCCAGCCGGTTGTCTCTTTAGATTTGAGGGTCCTGTGTTTCAGGAGGAGGTCCTTGTGTGAGCCCCCTGCAGTCGTCTGTCAGGTCGGAGCAAACGCAATTGTGTGGCTGAAAATGACGGATGGGAGTTGCCACTTCTAAGGTATGATGATCTGTGGTGTGGTCCGTCCGGTGAACGGTGGGGTCGAGGCCGGCTACTTCTGTGTCCCAGTAACGTTTGTGTTTATCACTACGGGCTGCCTGCACGTCGGCTTTATCCTCACACCCTCTTATTCTTCTTGTGTGTCTGAGACCCTTCACCCAGAAACACACCACTTCTTGACAAACCTTAACAAGGATCTTCTTCTGAACTCATATCCGAGTCTGTTTTTTTTTCTCCCTACCCCGTGGCACACACTGATTGATCGATAACTCGTGCCAAACACATTGGCCCATCTAAAATACTTACGGGGAACGATGCAGCCGTTAGCACAATCTCTGTTTGCTCAAACATGGAGGAGAACCCTCTGAAGAAGCACTGATGTCACTTCCTCTCTTTGGTCCATCGGCACCGCCTCAAATCCCAGCAGCACATTAAGAGCGACGTCGCAGTGGAGCAGACATCTAGTCAGACACGATCTCCTCCCTGAGGGAACAACTGTGAAGAGCTCAATATCTCGCTAGTTCCAGGTGTTCTGCATTGCTGGCTTCTAATCAGCCATACCGCGAGGGTAGCCATTGCACCGAGACAGCCGTTGTTGACTTGTTACAGCAGGCGGGGGCTACCAACATGTCTGTTCTCCTCCACCATTCAATGTGGCCAACCACCAGATCCTCCCTGCAACTCTCTCTCTCTGACCTTGGCATCACTGGGACTGCCATCAAGGGTGCACCAGGCAAACATAGGGGTGCCCCAAGGGTTGGTGCTGGGTCTTCTCCTCTGCTCACCGGGACACACCATCCACTCTCGTGGTTTCTCTTATCAGTGCTATACTGATGATGTGGGGGTCCATCTGTGGTCATCTGCAAATACCTTTATGAAAGACCACCATCTCCGGCTCAACCTGGCAATGATGGACCTTCTTGTTATGGCAGGGGGTCCATCTTTTCAGCACCCCATCTCTATTCAGCTGAGCTCTCTATTGCTTATACCCCCATCAGGTGGGGTGAAGATCAATGAGCAGATGTCCATCGCTGACCAGCTTCACTCAGTACAACATCCACAAAGTGAGACCACATCTGACCGAATACGCCGCACAACTCCTGGCCCGTGCTTTGGTCTGGTCACATCTGGACTCTTGAAACTCTCTGCTGCACAAAGATGGTTCACAATGCAGTGGCACGTCTGGTGTTCAACCAGCCGAGATGGGCACATGCCACTTTTCTCATCACATTACTCCATTGGCTCCCTTCGGTAGGACATCCATCCATTTTCCAACCCGCTGAATCCGAACACAGGGTCACGGGGGTCTGCTGGAGCCAATCCCAGCCAACACAGGGCACAAGGCAGGAACCAATCCTGGGCAGGGTGCCAACCCACCGCAGGGCACACACAAACACACCCACACACCAAGCACACACTAGGGCCAATTTAGAATCGCCAATCCACCTAACCTGCATGTCTTTGGACTGTGGGAGGAAACCCACGCAGACACGGGGAGAGCATGCAAACTCCACGCAGGGAGGACCTGGGAAGCGAACCCAGGTCCCCAGGTCTCCTAACTGCGAGGCAGTAGTGCTACCTACTGCACCACCATGCCACCTCGGCAGGACATATTAAGTTTAAATCCTTGATGCTCGCCTACAGAGTAGTCAGTGACAGACGGTGATGGGGTCCTCTGCTCCTTCTCGACCACTCAGGTCAGCTGATGAATGGCGTCTGGTGATCCCACCTCTGCGTGGTGTCACAGCTCTTTTTTCCATGTGCAGCTCCCAACTGGTGGAACGAGCTGCCCACCGGCACGCGAACTTCTGATTCCCTTGATGTGTTCAAGAAGCGCTTGAAGACCCCCTTGATTGGTGAATTTCTGTCTGACTGATGATGGTTTTGTACGCTGGGAATCGTAACTCGCTGACTCCTGTCATGTAGCAGGCTTGTGGCTCTGAACGACTGGCCAGTTTTTAATACAATAATCCGCTTGGCGCACTTGTTCAACTGCGGAGAGTTGATGAGACAATGGGGGCGAGACGCACCTGCACATGAAGGGGCTATCGTTCTCCATTGCTTCATCGGCTTCCTAAGGCACGTGGTTGAGGCCCTGCGCCCACGGAGCTGTATAAGTATAAGCTGGCACAGAAGGACGAGAGAGTTAAAATGAAGAGAGGCTTGGAGAACGAGAGTACGGCATTGGGGGAACAAAGAGGATGAGCCAGCCGGAGGGCAGCACAGTCAGGGGTCCCGCGATGGAGCGCCCACCGATTGTGCTGAAGAGTGGGTGACATTGAGGTGACGTCCTCTCCAGGGATCCGATGATGACGAGAGGACAAGTGACCCCGAGCGGTCGGGATTGAGAGGAGCGCGATGGCTGAAGTCTCCGCCTGTTGAGCGAGCTGTGGGTGAGCCGTTTGGCCCAATGACTCTTGCTGGTTTTTATTTTGGATTTTTCGCTGTTTTTATGGATTATTTATGAACTTTGAGATCTGCATTTTTGGGCACAAACTGTTTTGATTTTTACTGTTAATAAAAGCACATTTGCACTTTGCACCATCCCGTTGCTTAGCATGTGTTCTGTCCCCATCTGTCAGCTCATTCGGTTCCGTTAATCAACGGTGTCGGGTTCGAGAGGCTCCCAGAACTGGAAGAGGGAGCGTGGAGTGTACCCGCACTGTCACAGCGCCTCACTTGTGATGACGAATTCTGTCCCCTTGTCCTGTCCCACCTCCTGACTGTTATGTTGACCTCTTTTATCAGTCGCTAAGCAGATAGATGGAGATGTAAATGTTTCCGCCATCTCTTTGATTTGATTTTTATTTCTACCTGTGGTACCCCAAGCCTTCATGTGTTTCTGTTCTCCCGTTTACACTCACAGCATCTTCTTAAAATTTATCCCCACAGTTTTGATTTGGAAAGTTAAAGGGGGTCCTGAAGGTCTCATTACGTGGACCCCTTTGTATTTTGCACTTCCTCTGCAAATCAGTCCAAGAGGAGAGTTTAGGGTTAGGGGCCGACAATAAACTGGAAACACAAAACAAAATGGGGAATGTAGAAAAACGACCCAATCCAAGAAAAACGTAAACGCAGACATGCGACCTTAACGTGCTCGAGACGTTCCATATGAATACACCGCGTTAACTACAAGACATCGTGGCCTTTAAATAGCCATTACAGCCTCCTTCATTTGAGCCCCTTTATTAAGTCCGCCAGGACCACCTCCTCTAGTGAAAGTGGAGCTGGAAGCCCCCAACATCTGGTTGGTGCAATTTAATCTTAATGTACAGGAGCATCAGAAAAATTACACCCACATGCTTTCTACTCCGGCCAAGAATAACTGTAATGGTGGTGGTGGTGGTGGGGGGGGGTTGGCAGTAATTGAGAGCAATCAAGTGAGAATTTTGAAGAACGGAGGGGCTGCCTGGAGGGCACAACGTACCCATTTGTGGCTTCTGCCGACCGTAAAAATTTGCCTTATGTAAGGAGTGCAATAAGATTTAACCGAGACAAAGAAGATGGGCAATTTTCCGTGGCCAATGGAATTTTCAATGCGGCAAAAAATAAACGGATAATTCCACCCAAATGTTCAAAGTACTGTAGGTGCGTCAGGGGAAGGGCCACAAACAGGGGAGCGGACCCCAGAAACCCACATAAACGCCAGAGCAGCGCTTCAACCAGGGCCCACGTCCCTGAGGAAGCCTCACCCCGGGCAGCCTGCTGTTACGGTTCTTGTCTTGGCTCAGGTTTATTTATTTATTTATTTTATTTTTGTTTTCTTAATTTTCAAACATTTTTTGCCTTTTGATGTTAATTATGTTTTAGGGATTTGTTTATGGCGGCACAGTGGCACAGTGGGTAGCTCTGCTGCCTCGCAGTAAGGAGACCCATCTGGGTTCACTTCCCAGGTCCTCCCTGCGTGGAGTTTGCATGTTCTCCCCGTGTCTGCGTGGGTTTCCTCCTACAGTCCAAAGACAGGCAGGTTAGGTGCATTGGCGATTCTAAATTGGCCCTAGTGTGTGTGTGTGTGTGTGTGCCCTGCGGTGGGCTGGCGCCCTGCCCGGTGGTTTGTGTCCTGCCTTGCACCCTGTGTTGACTAGGATTGGCTCCAGCAGACCCCTGTGACCCTGTAGTTAGGATATAGCGGGTTAAGTAATGGATGGATTTGTTTTATCTTTTTTTTAGAAATGTACACTTTTATGAAATTTGTTACCACAAGCGTAACGTCTCAGCTGGGGGTCCTCCCAGTTTGACTCTTTGATTTGTGTTGGATTATGTTACTGTCACTCTTGTTGTTTATGCTGATTACTCTGTGATTTGCAGGTGGTCCCCCAAGAGCAGGGCCGACTTAACAGCATTATAGGCCCCCCCGTCAAAGCAGTGCACTGGGACCCCTACCTACACAACCACTCAGCAAGTCACAACATACAAAGATTAGCAACTGCCCAGCGTGCCCACGCATTAAGATGGCTACCTGTCCATCATTGCCTGGACCCGCCCTCCTCCCTGTAAATCTGGAGGGTCTCCCACAGTTCCCAGTGGCTCATTTCATGATGAGTTACCTTTTAGCGTTTTGCGGTGCTTATTGTCATCACGGATTTTTTTGACTGCTTGCTCCGGTTTTGACAGACGCTTCCCATCCAATCAGATTGAGAGGATTGGCTAGGAAGAATGGGATAAGCTGCCCAAATCCAGGGTCACTCAAGAAGACACAATGGCTGGAATTTGTGACAAAGGGATGCCTACAACAATAAGTTGTGATCGCTGCCCAATGGGGTGAAGACGTTTTCTTGGCACCAAATTCCATTCTTGGAGGGTCCAGCCCTGGAGGTGAGGCCTGTTTATCACAAGTCCGTCAGTTATATTAACAGGGGGAGTCTCTGGACATTGGATTACTGCGTAAGTGAGAATGGAACCCAAATCCCTGGAGAGACAAACCGCTCATTCCTGCTATTTTATCATATTTTTTATAACAGTGCTGGCATCATTGCCCCCACCATGCCACACATGCCAACGTCACAGATTTTTCACGTCCTTACTGGTAGGAATGGATTCACTTGCAACAGCTGATGGAAAAATCAGTGGATTGATGAAAAAGCACCGTTGATTAAAGCAGAAAGAGGGCGAGAGAGCAGATTACTGGGGTCTTGTTGTGTTTTGGGCAAATCCGAGCCCAGCGCTGAGCCGTTTGAATTTGCCCCTTTTTCCTTTTCCTTTCTTTTCTTTTCGTTTCTTTCTTCTTCCCCATCTCTGACTGTGCCAGACCTTGGGAAAGTGAGCTCCACATGTTGACCGTCTCGCAAAGGGCATTGGAGACGACACAAAGGCCGCGCTGCGATATTTATTAGAAGCAGCTTACGCCTGGGGGTCTTTGATTAAGTTCATGCTAAGGTGCTGCGAGGCTCTTGTAGGGTCAGCTTCCTGTCGTTCGGACCCTCTGGATGTTTTCTTCCCCGCTAATCCACTTTCGTCAGCGTCCCGCCGAGCTACATGGCCCCGAATTAGCAGCTTTTATTTTTACTAGGCCTTCCTGCCGCGGCACAATAATGGCCTCTGACAAACCGTCTCTGTGAAGCCATCCGAGTTTTCCTTCTCCAGGCGGATTACGAGAGGAGCGAAGCCCTAAAGGCTGCTCGGCGACCTACTGAGGATCCGTCTGCAACTGTGCCGAGGAGCTCTGGGAACTGTTTACTTTTGGGATGAACCCTGTCCATGAAAACATGTGTTTCGAGTTCCGAGGGGGGCAGCTCCGCCATGGATATGAGCTGGCAGCAGCTGGAGGTGGGAAATGCTCGTCGCTCCCGCTTGGTCGGGCCTTGTGTTGGTTTTGATCTGCGCTCCCAGGGCATTCTCAGGGAATTCACATCAAGTCGGAGAGGGGAGGTGAACGACAGTTCAGGAGAGGGGGCACACGGCGCACACTTCACTGGGACTGGGAGGGCAGAATGAAAAGATCAGTGCGGCCAGGCTCGGCAAAGAAAGGCAACCAAGCTAGAGGAACAGGACGGAAAAATCACAACGCCGACTTTCTTTAACACACTTTGTCGTCATTTGGAAACAACGTGCAAGTGGTCAGGATTCACGTGTGTCCACCTCTGGACACCACGACACTGTGGGACAGATGGGGACATACGAGGGGGACATTTTACAAAGTTAAGGACAAACTGGAGAACAAAGTGCTGTGGGAATTAGCCGAGCTCTTCAGGTTCAGGTTCAGGTCTGCTCAGTGTCTCCTTCAACATCACTCGAGTAACAGAACACCGACAATGGGACACAACACACACACAGAGTCCAAGGCCAGACGTCTGGACCCCTGACCCTCACACTGCTATTAGCCTGCTGCACATCCTCGTCCAAACCCAAGGGCTTTAATATCGACTTGTCCCACCTTGCAGCCTCCAATCTTCTTTCCATAGGATTTCCAGAGAGCCCATCGCTGATGCTGGATGAGAAGACCAGGCTCGCCATCGCCATTCTAATTCATCACAAAGCTGTTCAGTGGAGTGAAGGTCAGGGCTCTGTCCAGGCCACTCAAGGTCCTCCACGTCCTTATGGACCATGCTGGCACAAAGGGCCTCACACAAACCTGGAAGCACACGATTGCCCAAAATGTCTTTGTCTGCTGTAACAATAACAGGACCCTTCAGTGGAACCAAGAAGCCAATCCCTGCCATTGTCCCTCCTCCAGCAAAGTCCAGAAGGGTGGTGTCCACCAAACCCGGATTTGTCCATCCGACTGCCAGATGGTGAAGTGCAACTCCCTTCTCCGTGTTTCTCCTCTTCAATGGCACCCTGTTTTCCACCCCTCAGCAGACGTTTGGCGTCACACACAGTAATCTCAGGCTTGGCCCGTTTCAGAACACTCGTGACGCGCCGTCCTCATGCTGAAGTTACTTTCAGAGTCAGTGACGCCACAGACGAGAGGCCATTTTTAAGGACTTCAGCACTTGGTCACCCTGATCTGTGACATTACGTGGTCTTCCACTTCACGGCTGAGCTGTTGCTGCTCCTCAAAACTTCCACTTCACAATAAGGACACGTCCAGGTGACCACAGCAGATGGAGCAGAGCAGACATTTTAGAAACAGACTTGTGGCAAAGGAGGTCACTGACCTCTTCAGTACGACTCAATGGGGACTGCATGGCCGAGTGCTCGTTGATGGCACCTGATAAGAGCACCCTTAGGTGGGGCCACACTGGCGTAACAATCACATGAAGATGAGCTGAAAATTCACAGTCTCAATGTCAGAGTCCATTTAATGGGGTGCACCAGCAACATTCACTGCAGCAAACACGTTTATAGGCTTATAGGTGTCTGTGTGTCTGTCCGGGCACTATGTCATTCCAACAGATGGCACATCACAAACATGAATCTTCTACCAAATACCATATACATTGAATTTGCCATTCCAACAAATGGCGCTTCACAAGCATTTGTAGGAATAAAATGCATTGCATTTTTTATTCCAACAGACGGCACATCACAAATATTAATGCTGCTTTAACACATCCCATACCAAATGGCATATAAAGGACATAAGTACTGCATCTGTCATTCCAAACAATGGCATGTCACAAACATTAACACTACTTTTATGAATCCCATACCAAATAGCATTTAACAGAGACTTATGCATTGTATTCATCATTCTAATAGATAGATAGATAGATAGATAGATAGATAGATAGATAGATAGATAGATAGATAGATAGATAGATAGATAGATAGATAGAAAGGCACTATATAATAGATAGATAGATAGATAGATAGATAGATAGATAGATAGATAGATAGATAGATAGATAGATAGATAGATAGATAGATAGATAGATAGATAGACATGAAAGGCACTATATAATATAGATAGATAGATAGATAGATAGATAGATAGATAGATAGATAGATAGATAGATAGACATGAAAGGCACTATATAATAGATAGATAGATAGATAGATAGATAGATAGATAGATAGATAGATAGATAGATAGATAGATAGATAGATAGATAGATAGATAGATAGATAGATAGACATGAAAGGCACTATATAATAGATAGATAGATAGATAGATAGATAGATAGATAGATAGATAGATAGATAGATAGATAGATAGATAGATAGATAGATAGATAGATAGTTTTGGTCCCTCTTTATGTACTGAAGCCAAGGAGGGGTATGCCCACTATATGCCCACTTATACGGGTGGTGTTGGTCGTCTCTAAAGCCATCTAGATGCTTTCTCTGCTGCGACTCTTTTCTCACAGGTCCTCTGCTCCACATTCCTACTGGGCTGCGCTGTAGGTTCCCTCCTGGAATGCCCACCCCCTCCACACCTGACATTGTCCAGCCGTTCCCGCAGGACCCTCCACTCTGCCCACCCTGACCCAAGCCCACTTCTAAACAGATCGCCTTGGCTGTGATGGCAGGCAGGAGATAAGTGGCTACTCTGCAGTGCCCGCCGGCCCGTCTGGAGTTTACAAATTGCAGATAAGACATTTTGCAGCCTGAGAGCTCCTCGAGTGACCTGGCAGACCCCACTCATTATTTCACTGGCTGCCCACCATTTTGTTGTGCCTGCACAGGAGGGCTGGCGAGCAAGCAAGAGATCAACATGGCCAGTCAGTGTCTGAACAGTGCAGTGCTGCCACACATTTGTATTAATCTCTCACTTGAAAATGTTATTCCAGAATAGTAAAGCGTCTTTAAAAGGGCACTTTGCGTTTTATAAGCTTACATTTATTTACACCCTGTGACCCTGAACTGCTTAAGGGGACACAAAGAGGGCGGACTGACGGACAGAGCGGTGGGTGGACGGACATGATTTGACATGTTTAGTTCTGCTTACGAGTATCTGGGCCTCTACTGATAGCGCTTTGAGTACTGAGAAAAGTGCTATATAAATGTAATGAATTATTATCATTATTATTACTCTGTTATATGATGGGAAACAAAGAGTAGGAAAAAAACAAAAGTTTTAAAATAAAAGAAATGACATCACATGAAAGATGGGGACAATTGCAAGTGACATTAAGGCGTCCTGATTAATAAAAATAAACAGAAAAATGGACGCACGTGATTAAAACACAGTTGAGAGGAGTCAAACAGTAATGGTCACGCTGGCCAATTGGCAGGAAGCCCACGCCTGAGGTGTAAGTGACAGACGTATAGAAACAGAAACTGAAGAGAAATCAGACAGACAGCAATGAAGGGAATGGTAATGAGTGGAGTTAGCAATGGAAACATAGAAAAACGTAACTAAAAACAAAAGAAAATGAAAAAAATGAAATAAATGGACACTGTGGTGAGCAGGGAAACCGCGGGTAGGACACCGAAAGTCATCTAATGTGGGGGTGAAGGGGTGACAGACTGGCAACAGCAGGAGACACCATGAAAGGTGACAGATGGTTCGAGGTCACAGAGACAGCAATGAGTGCCATCGGTGGGCACGTTTACATTCACTTTAATAACCCAGTTATTCACAGAAATTCAGTTTCTAAAATGTCATGTGAACCCTGAAGGGACCACGAAGGAAGGACAAGCATCCTGGTTTGGATAAATGAAGGATTCATACCTGACCAGGAGGCCATAATAGAAGGAGCAGGTGTACAAGGCAACCTGGAGCAACTCATTCCACCATACAGCAGGTGGCAGCGTTCCTCAGAGCCGGATCACTTTAGCACACCTGCAGGGAGACAAGGGAGTTGGAGTCCAGAGACGATTCAGAAGACTGAGAGGGGAAGCCAGAAGTAGTTTCTGGGTCGACTTTAAAAGAAAGCCTGTCAGAGTGGGGAGGCAGCGGGCAACACTCAACTGGAGGACAGAAAGAGGAAGAATTGGTTGGATTAATTATTACTAGCCAACCCGCGGCGTAGCATACGCCGCATAATTATTTATTGACGGGTGAACACTTCCTGAAAGACACAGTTGTCCAATTGGGGTGGGTTTGAGGATACGACTGTGAGTGAATGAAAAGATGGAACTCTGGAGAGAGCAACATACAATTGTCCATGACTGAAAACGGGATACGCACGACAGAGCCCCGCCCGCCAACTCTAACCCTCCTAACGCGTCATGCTCATGTGCCCGCATGCAACACCTCACCAAACACGTCTCAGTCGCTTTCGTCTCTGCTACAGTCCACATGCATCTCTGAGCCACGTTGACTTTTCATTGTTCTTTTTGGTTCCGGCTGCTTATCCCATGGTCTCTGTCTGGCGTGCCATGGTCGACTGCTTAGTGAATTATACAGGGAAATCCGGTGAATAAGGACAGTTTGTGAGGTAGCAGCTGCGATAGTTTTACACTCCAGTACATTGAGGTGAATGCTGGTAAGACTCAGGCGGGCGGGCAGGCGGGCAAGCCAACAAAAACACTACGCTCTTAGTATGGTATGAATCAGGTTTTTGAAGACAAAGAACCATCTGCAGAACCATCTAAGAAGAAGCATGTTTGTCGCGGATGGGAATCGCTGTATGCAGCGTGTAAAACAGTTTGCGAGGGTGGGTGTGGTCGTGTGTATCCCATGATGTGGGAGGATGGTTAGAGTTGGCGGGCGGGGCTCTGTCGTGCGTATCCCATGGTCTTAGAGTTGGTGGGCGGGGCTCTGTGAGTTGGAGGGCGGGGCTCTGTCGTGCGTATCCCATGGTCTTAGAGTTGGTGGGCGGGGCTCTGTGAGTTGGAGGGCGAGGCTCTGTCGTGCGTATCCCATGGTCTTAGAGTTGGTGGGCGGGGCTCTGTGAGTTGGCGGGCGGGGCTCTGTCGTGCGTATCCCCTGGTCTTAGAGTTGGTGGGCGGGGCTCTGTGAGTTGGCGGGCGTGGCTCTGTCGTGTGTAATCCATGGTCTTAGAGTTGGTGGGCGGGGCTCTGTGAGTTGGCGGGCGGGGCTCTGTCGTGCGTGCATCTTACTTGCCATGGACTTAAGTGAATTATATATATAGATTGATTAGTGATCTTTTAAAGGATGACTTTGTGACGGTGTTGTGGGTGAATAAATATCTTTTATTTTATCCCAGAAATGTGTTGGGCATTACTGTGTCTGCAGTTTGGGCTCAGGAGTGCCCTCTGGTGGTTACTACCGTATTCCACTTAGAGAAAGTGGGTTACTGGTGTCTAAGAAATCATGTTAATAGACGTAGACTTTTCCGTGATTAACCTGGTTATGTGGTCACCTAAACCCTTCACTGGGTTACAGTGAAAGATGTCGTATTCTGCGTATCTCCGTTTCGCTCCATTTGCCTGCATGTGTTAGCTTCGCGTGTGCTTTCATCAACCAGCAGTGGAAGTGTCCACAAGACCAACTTCATGAGAGAAATGCCCAGGTGGTCACATGATTCTTCTCCTGGTTGGAATCCTGTCTCAATAATTCAGAAATTGATAAATCTGCGTTGATAAGCTGAACGTGCAGTGCAAAAGATCGGCGGGACATGATAAAAGTAACGCGTGTGATGTCATCGGTTATTTTTTAAAGTAACGAGTAACCTAATGCTCTACTTGAAGTAAACATACCTGTGTTGTTATTCTTCTCGGTGCAGCAGCCCTTGTGTAAGGCCTGAAGCGCACGTGGCGTGTCGGTACGCCGCTCATCGCACAGTGAAGTGGTACATTTACATTTACAACATTTAGCAGACGCTCTTATCCAGAGCGACTTACAACAGTGCTTAGTAGTCTACGACTGTTCTTCAGTCTTTAAGGCTAGGATTAAATCTACTGTCATTAAACAAATTACCGCTGACCAAGTTGTACACAAAACCATGCTAGAAAAAAATAATAGTAAGTTGTTAGTACATTTTTTTTTTTTTTTTGAGAAAAGGGTAGAAAAAAAAAGTATGGTGACTTTAGTCCCCCAAGTGCTGTTTAAAGAAGTGTGTCTTCAGACGACGTTTGGAGACAGTGAGGGTCTCCGCTGTTCGTACAGCAAGAGGAAGTTCGTTCCACCACTGAGGAGCCAACACTGCAAAGAGTCTTGATGCATGTCGTCCTCTTCTTTTAAGTAAGGGAGGTTCGAGACGAGCAGTGCTTGATGTTCTGAGAGAGCGAGAAGTGACACGCTGCTTAACCGGTAGAGAGTGGGCGGAGTCTAAGCCAGTAAATGAAGCGTCAGTTTAGTATTCACTCAGCTATGGTGACTGGGTGACGCAGCGGCCAGTGTTCATACCGCACATCATCGAGATCTCACGGCAGGGATGTAAAAAGGGATGTTGTGGGGCAGCGGTTCTCAAACTGTGGGGCGCGCCCCGAAGTAACAAAAAAGGGGGTGCGAATGTTGCCATATGTGGCGTAATTTCGCTATTCGTAGGGAAATTTTAAACTTGTAGCGGTGCATCGGCAGTAAAAAATATAGGAATAAATTTTATTAGGTTTTCAAAAAAACGTTAGGGGAGCACGATTAAAACTGTTATGAAAACTCGGGTCACAAATACTTAAAGGTTGAGAAACGTTGTTGTGGGGTGAACGTTGATAAATATTCTGTATGTCTTTATTTGTAATTTAGACAAAGCAATGTGACATTAGTGTTATATCATTGATAACAACAATGGGTTAAAGCCCCCCGCCCCCCCTAGTCTTTAGGACTGAGTCTTTGTAATTTTATGACAGGGGTCAGGGGAGGGGCCAGTGATTCTCTGCAGGACTCTCTCAGTCAACCCCCTCATGGAGGCCAACTACCTGACTGGCAAACATCAGCTCAACAAATGGGTTTGGGGGCAGGGGTAAAACTATTGTGTCACACTAGAATTCTATTGGTCGAAAGTCACCTGTCTGGCAACATTAAGTACCATGACGCCATATTGGCTGTGGGGTTTGGACAGAGAGTCTATCAATTGGCTTGCTTTATCCCTCTCTCTCTCTCTCTCTCTCATACCATCTGATGAAGGAGCAGCTCACACACCATGAACTGAAAAAGACAACACAATGAAGAGCAGGAGCACAACACGGCAGCCATACTGAGTCAGGCATGAGCACAAATGAGGCCTTAACTGGAGACAAGTCAGTGGGCCGCCTGACACTCCACTCAGCATTTATCAGGCTGTATGGCTGACAGAGTTCACTTGTACTTGGCTCATTGTTATGATTTATGAATATTACCAATAATACATTCATATTTAAAGTGTAACTTAACTCCTGCTTGTCTTTTACTACACCTAATTGTCTGAGGTTATGAATGTAGAAGGGAAGATGAGGAGAAGTTATAAAGTACAATGGCTTAGAAAGAGTGGCGAGTCTGTGAGATTTGACACTATCTGATAAAGGCTACACATTAATAATACAAAAGGGGGACAGTCGAGGAATAGAGAAATCGACCGAGACAAAACAAGGGATAAATGTGATTTTCTTCACAACACATATTAATAATAATAATAATAATAATATCTCTGTTATAAAAGAAATCCTGAGATGAGACAAGACTATTTCCAAGAGATTTTTCAAGTCCCCCCTCCTCTCAGACCGCGCCCTCTCATTGGTGTGAATGTTTTTGTCAGACTCCCTCAGTTCCTGCACTCTCAGCTCTTATTAATTTTTACGTTTTCCTCACTTTAACTTTCCAATTAATGAAAACGTATTATGTCCAAATCTTATAGAAGAATTTCATCATGAAGGGTTATCAACAGAAAAAATGAGTACACAGGCAATCCTAGCACCGAGAAATGATGAAGTCAAATAAATTAACATCAAAATAGTCGATCGGTTACACGTCAAATTGCTTAAATGCGTATCAATAGACTCTGCTGAAACAGTTGGTGGTGATGGTGCTGAAGCTGAAAACATCAACTTACAAATTCACGAAGAATATTTACAACCGTTAACACCGTCTGGTCTTCCACCGGCCGAATTACTGTAGATGTATCGTAATGATGTCTGAGTGATGGGCTGTGCAATGGGACAAGATTAGTTGTATTCAAAATTAGTCAAACAATTCTGACATGTCAAATTTTAACAGGCAACAAGAAAGGTAATGTAGTCCATCTAACATGAGACACCACAGGAGATCTCGATATGACATTCGTATTAAAACGTTTACAGTTTCCCATTAGAAGAGCTTTTGCAAGGACAATTAACAAATCACCAGGACAAACATTCAAAAAAGTCGGATTATTTATTACAGAGAAAGAAACGAAATTCACTCACGGGCAGTTATACGTTGCGTTGTCACAATGAAAGTCCAAACATGGAATCAAAATTCAATGTGATATTGATCATCCATCTATCTATCCATCTATTAACCAACCCGCTATATCCTAACTACAGGGTCACAGGGGTCTGCTGAAGCCAATCCCAGCCAACACAGGGCGCAAGGCAGGAAACAAACCCCGGGCAGAGTGCCAGCCCACCACAGGGCACACACACACACACACACACACCAAGCACACACTAGGGACAATTTAGGATCGCCAATGCACCTAACCTGCATGTCGTTGGACTGTGGGAGGAAACCCACACAGACACAGGGAGAACATGCAAACTCCACGCAGGGAGGACCCGGGAAGCAAACCCAGATCTCCTAACTGTGAGGCAGCAGCGCTACCACCGTGCCACCTTGATACTGACGAAAAGTTAATTAAAAAAAAACTGTTTTTATTGACGTTTTACAGTAAAAGTTTTTGTGTGTTAATTTCAAAGCCAAACAGAATGAAAACGTATAACGTAATGAATACCTCTGACGCAACATGAAACATAATTTTCTTTCAATTTATTACGTTTGACTATTTTTTAAAATGGTTAATTACTCGCTTTAATGTAAAATAGGTCTATTATGTATATGTAACAATTCCCATGTAAATAACAATCTGTTTAAATTGTACATCCCATAGGCGAGTGGCAGAGCCGTGAAGTGACTAGCATGTAGCGCCCGCCTGGGGGTTGGTGAACAGGGGGCAGAGCTCCCTAGTAATAACAATAATAATTAATTACATTTACATAGTGCTTTTATATAGTTAAGACAGAGGGGAACCACTTCAACCACCCGGATGGTGCGATGGCAGCCATTTTTGCCCCAGTAACCTCACAACACATGAGCTGTTAAGGAGTGAAGTGGTGAGAGAGACAATTAGAGACGGCCAGCATATCTAAGCCATGGTGGGCACTGTAGTCAGCACGTCAGGATACACCCCACTCTTTACGAAGGACGCCACAGAGAGTCAGGACCTCGGGTTTATGTCTCATTTGAAGGATGGTGCCATTTTTACAGGCCGGTGTCTCCATCACTGCACTGTGGCATTGGGGTCCACATTCAGACCACAGGCTCAGCGCCCCCTGCTGGTCTCACCAACACCTCTTCTAGCAGCTTTTCCTGGATGATCTCCTATCCAAGTGCTGGCCGGGCTCAAATGTTCTTAGATTTTGGTTGATGGCGTGTTCTGAAGTGCAGCTGAACGACTAAACAAAAATATAAAATAAAAGAAGAAGAAGAAGAAAACGATTGCAGGCCCCAGTTCTTGTTTTCAGATTCCCGGTGGCCGATGATGACGTTTAACTCCAACAAAATAATATCTCAGCACCACGAATTAACTAAACATTACATTTAGAAGACATGATAATGTAAGAAAAGCATCCAGTGATTCCTCGTATATTTTTGTTCTTGAAAAAATTATTTTAAGAGAAAAAAAAAATTCTCAATGTGAACAAATTATAGCAATAGGGGCTGAGGGCGGGCCTTCTGAATGTGGACCCCAATGCCACAGTGCAGTGACGGGGACACCGGCCTGTAAAAATGGCGCCGTCCTTCGGATGAGACATAAACCCGAGCTCCTGACTCTCTGTGGCGTCCTTCGTAAAGAGTGGGGTGTATCCTGACGTGCTGACTACAGTGCCCACCACGGCTTAGATATGCTGGCCGTCTCTAATTGTCTCTCTCACCACTTCACTCCCTAACAGCGCATGTGTGGTGAGGTTACTGATTAAATGGCTGCCATCGCACCAATCAGGTGGTTGAAGGGGTTCCCCTCTGTCTAAACTCTACTGTGATGTCATGGTGACTCCGCCTCTTGGGAGGTTCCACCCACAAAGCACAAGCAGCGTAGGGAAAGGAGACAAACATAAATAGACCACTTAATACAACAATAAAGAAAATATACACATAACATATTAGTTTAGAATAAATAAAGAAGAAACCAAAAGGGAAAAATCATCATAAGTCAGGGAGCACAACCTGGCATCACATAACACCCATTTAATCCAATGTGGACTCTCTGGGGGTCCCAGCCCAGCATGAACCTTCCCTTTGACAAGACCCCAGCCCACCCGGTGCCCAGCTTGCCGCTGCCAATCAACACACCAACATGTCCCTGGGGATGAGGGCAGATTGAAGACGGTGAGAACATGCGGCCCCCCACACAGACAGTGACGAGGCCTGCAGATGAGGGGGCCACAGCGCTACCCCTTCTGCCTTCTCACCTGCCTGAATATTTTCTCCAGTGAGTGCGCCACGTGGGCAGAAGGCCAGAAGGCACCGGCTGGCTGCCCACCACGTGTTTGCGCTCAGCCGATGCTCAGTAAGGATTTCAGCAAATAGGAAGACGCACATCGGGGTCTCGTTTGTTTTCCTAATGTGCACAATAACTTTGGTGACCCCCGGCCAGCACGGGGGAGTAGATTGATTTCAGGCTGAAGGCAAGAATGTTAAATTAAAGTGAATACCAAGGATACTTTCAGCATCGGCGCTTTAGGGGGACGTGTGGCGTCCCGTCACTTTCTTTTTTTTTTCTGATTTCATCACTGAAGCTTTCCTTTTTTTTCTTTTTTTCTCCCCCCAGTTCAAATAAAACACGCAGCTTCCTGGTTTTGATTAAACCACATAAACAAGTGTTTAATTTAAAGCAGATTAAATCTGATGGGAAGACTGAGTAAACACCACCGCTAATACAAGAGAAAGATTAAGTGAGAAGAACAAAGGCAAAAAAAAAGGCAGTGCAATATTTTAGGCCGCAGTATGAAAAGCCATCAATCACATCTGTGTGTCTCCGCTGCCTCCGATTACACGCAGACTTGAAATATAATAATTAGGAACATTTGGGCGAACAAAAAAAGAGCTTTTAGTGTAAAGAAAATCACATTGCTGTTCAGAGAAATAAAACAGGAGTTGTGATTCTGGCACCATAAAATATAAAAAAACAGGCGAGAAACCTGACTGGCCAGCCCCAATATAAGCCTCTCTTACTCTGGCCTTACTCTAGGAAACTGGGAGGCTTCAAGCCAGACTAGGCCCCAAAACACAGAACAGGCGTTTAAAGTAAATAATGACAGCAAAGAGTCTCAAAAAGCTCCAAAGGGAAAAGAACTGTAAAAACTCCGGCTAGGGGAAGAGACAAGTCGGCAATATAATTGAAGATTTAATCACAAACAGTCTGAAAAATATAAGAAAAGAGCGAGAAAAAAAAGACAAAAAAAGTGATGCCAACAATGCAATCTGAAAGCAAACAAGTCCCAGTGCAAAATACAAAATTAAAATCCAAAAGCAGATACACCACCCACCGCCAAAGCGCATTCAACGAAGGGCGAGGGACTGCATTACCCATCAGCCTCTACAGGACTGGGGGCGGTTCCTCAACTGTGATGGACAGATGGCCCAGCCTCTCCTGGGACCACCCACAAAATATAAGGAACATAAAGACATTTAAAGAAACGGTACAAAAATCATCTTAAACATAAGAAAGACAAGAGTACTTCAGACAGGTCAACTAAATGATAAAAAAATGAGCAACAGTAAAGAAAATAAACACAATAATTTAGACTGGAAAAAAACCGAAAAGGATGAAAAACATAAGCGAGGGAAGGAACAGAACAGCATGGAGTAAGTCACCAGTTAGTTGCCCCGAGACTCGATGCTCATGTTTCTGAGTTTATTGTTCACTTTGGATTGTTCTTTACTGTCAGCTTACACGCCGCCATTTTATTTTACAGCCATCACTGTGTTCTCCATTTTGATGTTGACTCCGTCTCTCTCTTATATTGGACCTCTTACTGCGTCCCCTTCTAGTACAAGTGCCATCCTTGAACAACTTTATTGGCGGTTTTGGGCTGTTCCGGTAGCTTTAAGACGTATTTTTGTTTTTCTTTATTTTTATTACTATCACCGCCATTTTGTTTAGGAACAGCCAGCACCATTTTGTGATCTGGATGCTAAGGCCGCCTTTGTGTGTCTTCAAAGTTCATGAACTTTATCCGGATACTCGTGGGTGTTAAGAATCTCTTGGAGAGGTCACTTGTCACCCAAGCTGGCACACACAAAGTCAAACCTTTTATTGCCTACTCAATCTTCCAGTTCTTTGATCCTTGTGTATATTTTTCAGCCGTGAGTTTTGTCTCTCATTTTGGCTTTGGTAATGAGGCAGCAGGTTCTCAGTCCTTCTTCTCGTTTTGACTCCGTCTCTCCTCCTGGTTACCATTTCAAATCTTTTCTTACTGGCTTACTAGCATAACAGCTTCATTGCTATGCACACAAAGTCTGCGTTTGAAGAATATCCGGAATCTCGGATGAGTCGGTACTGGGAGACAGAGACATGTCTTTAATGAGGAGACTCAGGAGGTGACACAAAAACGAGCCTGCTTAGGCCTTCTGGGGCCTCCTTGGGCCAGTTGTGCTATTCAGCCCTATTTTACATTTTCTACTTTAACAACAAAACCCACCACAACCTACCATCAATGGGGGAGGCACATCAGCTTTAGATTTGTCACATTTCCAGTCTCCGGGTTTCGATGGATCTTATCGTTTTAGGGTCTCCTGATACCAAAAACACTGACATCTCGATGATGGGTGTCTGTCTGTCAGTGTCTGTGTCTCTGTGTGTCTCTCTGTGTTTATCTGTCTGTGTGTGTCAGTACCTGTGTCACTGTGTGTCTGTGTCTGTGTGTGTGTGTCTATGAGTCTGTCTGTGTGTGTGTGTGTGTGTCTGTGTGTGTGTCTGTGAGTCTGTCTGTCTGTCTGTGTGTGTGTCTGTGTGTGAGTGCCTGTGTCTCTGTGTGTCTGTCGCTGTGTGTCTTTCTGTGTATGTGTGTGTGTGTGTCTGTGAGTCTGTCTGTCTGTCTGTGTGTGTGTCTCTGTGTGTTTCTGTCTGTGTGTCTGTCAGTGTGTGTGTCACAGTTTCCTGAGGAATGTGTAAAGCTGGACAGAATAATACCAAACTCTCCTTGTTATGAGATGACGATGTGCTGATGAGTTTTTGAGCCAAATCGTGTCAGAGGAAGAGGCCCTCGTGAGGAGCCCTCAAATACTGAAATTCTGCAGTGACTTCTGAATTCTTCCCGTCCATTGCTAGCATAACGTCTCACTTTATGATCAGAAAGATCAGAATCAGAGCGGTAAACAACGGCCGAAATGTTAGAGAATAATTCCGGTAACTTGATTCCCACGGTGCAATGCCTACTGACGCTCACATCCAAATTTTTTGCCCTAAAATCATAATAAACAGGTAAAGCTAAATACAAATGGCAAAGTCAATGTAAAAAAAAAAAAAAAGGTCCTAATTCCATAAATGGATTTGAAATAATTAGAGAAACGAAGATTGTTTTTAGAAAGATTCAGAATCTTGCATGCTGAATGCGGTGCACTGTCATCTTAAAGATGTCAACTTCTGTGGGTCACATGACAGCAATGCCAGTTCACAGCTAATGACAAATTTAAGCTAAAACCGTATATGAAACACCACTTTGATGCCCCTCAGGACGCGGTGCCCCTGGACCGGTGCCTACTCAGCCTGTGCCCAGTGCCAGCCCTGCCTCCTACTCATCCCACTCTTGTCTCTGCGGCTGTGGGGGTCTTCTTTGAACCTTCGTCACAGCAGCTCACTACTCCTACTACTCCTGAAACTTGAAGCGGGTAAGTGGCATGAAGTTCATAACTGAAAAACTTAAAAAGGGAATGCGAGAACGGTAGCCCAGTGACACTTTAGTGACTAAACGTGTTCTCGGGGTTCTCGTTACACTAAACACAGCACCACAGCAGCCTTCTCTTAACAGTTTTTTGATTCTGTGTTTTTCTGACACTGAAATTTACACCAAAGCACAACCGTGAGCTGCTGCCTATCGCGTTTGGATGCAGTAATAATTTCAGCTTGAGCAGAGGTTTTAAATCTTCTTTGAAAACTTTTGAGTTTAAGAAATAAGCTGCAGAGCCTCAAGAATCAAAAACCAAGAGCAGCACAAGAATCTTTATATAACTAGAGGTGCAATCTGCAGTCTATGAAAGCAACGTCAGTCAATTTAATTTGTAAAATGGTATTAGAAAACAAATTCCTGCCTTCCATTAAAGTGCCAGCATTGAGGACGAGGCATGACCCCATCATGGACTGGTATTCAGACCATCACAGCGCCCACTCATGCATGGACCCTCGCTATTTTCCATCACTGCACAAGCATGCACCTTAGTATGTTATTATAAGAGCTAGCTGTGCCACCCATCTGAGATGGATTGAAATCTAAATAATCAACACAAACCTCAGCATATTCAGCGTTAATTTGCAGTGCACTGTCTATTAGAAGATATTTTGTAATGCAGGTGGAAATAAACTGCACTGCATTTTTCATTCCAACAGATGGTGCATCACAAACATTTGTAATAGTATAATGCATTATAGTTTGATTCCAACAGATGGCACATCACAAACATTAACACTGATTTTATAAATCCCATACCAAATAGCATATAACAGAGACAAAGGCTTTCCATTTGTCATTTCAATAGGTGGTGCATCACAAATATTTAAAATGCATTGTGATTTTCATTCCAGCAGATGGTGCATCACAAACATTTGTACTAATAAAATGCATTACAGTTTCATTCTAACAGATGGTGCATCTCAAAAATAAGCACTGCTTTTACAAATCACATACCAAATGTCACATAACTTAGACGTAGGCTTTCCATTTGTCATTGGAACAGGTGATGCATTACAAACATTTGAAGTAATAAAATGCATGGCATTTTTATTCTAACAGATGGTGCATCTCAGACATTAGCACTGCTTTTACAAATCCCATACTTAATAGTATATAACAGCGACACACCAACTAGACACATACACAGATATACAAACACACACAGACAGATGTTTGTCCTTAAGGTGTATAAATGGAGTTGGCGATGCTAAATTGACCCCCGATGTGTGATGGACTGGCACCCTGGCTATGGAATGCTCCTGCCTTGTGCCTGGTGTTTGCTGAGAGAGGATTCAGCTGCCCCACAACCCTGAAAAGGGTAAGCAAGTTTGAAATGGAAGGATGAATTTTATGTAACGCTTTTGATTACAATGTATTATGTGTTATAAAAAATATATAATGAAAAAAAATTGTGACAACTAATTCTTTGATGAACTGATTAGATATTTCAAACTGTCAAGTCTGTGACCGCACCGGACCTTAGTCAGCAGGACTGACGCCTTTCGGTGTTCACGACCGTTTGCGCCCCCGCTCTGCTCGTTATTTCTCATCATTGGGATAAAATGAAGGGGGCAAACTCGACGTTAAAATTACAAATGGAAAGGATAGAAACAAAAGAGAGTCACGAATTTCAAATCTATATATAGAAAAAATACAAACACGTCGAAATGTTTTATAAATGTAAAAATCACGGCTGTGTTTTCTGAATGCAGAATAAGAGAAAAGAAACAGACGAGCACACGAAATGAATTCAAGAGAAAATGACGCACTGGTTGGGAATCGGGCCTGACAGCCGCTGACATTATTGAAGAGACCCTGGGCAGTTTCAGACGCCCCATTTAATACCCCCCAGCACCAAAAAAAGCGCGACAAATCCAACGAAATTCCTAAACTGGAGTGCAATTAAAAACCTCAAAAACACACCGACATACAAACGTAACATCCGCACTGCGGGGATACCAGCGTTATCTCCTCCGTGATCGCGCATCTCTTCAGACCGCTCAGACTGACGACAAAGCAATCGGAGTTCAAGTTCACGATCGGAGCAGGCGGCCAGCTCCGTTTTCTGAGTTTTTATGTCGCTCGCCAGCTGTAATCATAACAGCATATAGTGCCTTACACTCCACAATAGAGCCAAACCTGAAGTTTCCCGAAAACGTCAATAGAATTTAGTTCAATTTTTCCCCAATTACGTGTATCCATTCATCCATCCATTATCTATCGATTATATAGTGTAGTGTCTGTCACATCTGCTAAATACAATCAAGTTCTGTATTTTCATACATTCTTGATTCTCAAGACGACGGAAAGTGGTGATTTGATACATGCTGGTTGGACATGCACGTAAGAATTACAAAACTTTGGGACAATACGACTATTATTATATAGTGCCTTTCATCTATAATATAGCCATGATCTATATATCATATAATGTCTTTCATCCTTAATATAGCGCCTTTTCTGTAAATAAATACAGTATAACAACACAGTGCATTTTTATTTATTATATAACGACTTTCAACTCTGTCTTAAAACTTATTACACTTATGCTTATTATATGTCCTTTATCTAAAGTAACAAACAGCATTTGAGACATAGCTAATGAGATTCGCTCATGGTCACACTGCGTCAGTGGCGGAGCTTGAACCAACAAACACAGGGTTTAAAATCCAAAGACTCAACCTTAAATCAGAACGCCACACTGCCTGCCATATCTATCTATCTATTTAGTACCTTTCACTCCATTAATCTTTTATATAGTGCCTTTCACATCTATCTATCCTGCCTACTATACTAAATTTAGGATCTATCTCTATATATCTATCTAGTGCCTTTCACTCTATCGATCTATCTATCTAGAGATAGATAGATAGATAGATAGATAGATAGATAGATAGATAGATCGATAGAGTGAAAGGCACTATATAATAGATTGATAGAGTGAAAGGCAGTAGATAGCTGTCTATCTAGTGCCTTTCACTCTATCAATCTTTTATATAGTGCATTTCACTCTATCTATCATATAGTTCCTTTCTAAACTATTTATCTCCATCCATCCATCCATTTCCCCAACCCGTTTATCCAGGGCAGTGCTTTCTTATCCCAGCAAGCATCACCAGCAGGACAGGACCACTTCCTGATCAGGGAGGCACTGCATTGCACATCAGGGGCCAATTAAGGACCACCAATTCGATACATTCTTATAAAAGAACAATATGACAAAAGTCAGTTTTTTTTTTTTTAGTTGACCGTGGGGGGGTTGTTTGTCTGTGATGGTCTGGCGCCCCGTCCAGGGTGCGCTCCTGCCGTGTGCCCAAAGCTTGATAAGGTGGGAATGACATTGTCACGTTATGTTATATAATGATGGTCGGACATAACAATTTCTGTAACCACACGATCGCGGCTGTTTTACTATGATGAGACTGAATCGGAAGTCCGGTCTTTTTTATTATGTTTTTTAATTTAAAGCTCATTATAGTGCCAATCATAAAAAACTAATATTCCCCGAAGTCTTCTTTTTATTATATAGCGCCTTCCGTCCCACATGTTGCTAGAGGGCTTTTATTAACCCCCCTCCCTCCCCCCCCCAAATCTGGCAGTTGAACAGGGATCCTGCACATGATTAGCTCTGCCCGCATCTGTTTAATTAGCCGGCCACAGGAATTAAACGGCTGTCACTTTCTATACATTCGGTCCTCGTCTTTCAAAGGCGTCTGCACCACCTGTTTAACTTGTCAAAGATCCAATGGAAAAAGTCAATAAGCCACTCAAGTCAAACACCCGGCCTATTAAAAGGGACCGACATGCGGCGGTACTGCGGAGCAGGGTGTAAGGGCGCCCTCTGCTGGTCCACGTCATGAACTTCACCTGCTTTTCATAAACGGTACAGGACTCCCCTGTGCAGGTGTCTACGGGTGGCAGCAAGAGGATGCGACATTAAGGAAACGTTCAAATGGATGTGGACACACAGAAAGCTCTCCGCTCGGCTGATGCGCTCCAAGGGTTTCTTTTTTTCTGCAGGGATCAGCTGTTTGGGAGGACACGTTACAATTTTCAGGCTACACCCCAACCTCACCGTGAGGTCCGTTTACGACTCGGATGGATGGAGCGGCTGCTTTTCTCTATTATCTAAATATTCAAAGAGAAGACCAATCAGACACGGGGCACAAATGGACAATCTGGATGTGAGTTTTGCCGCTGGACAATCAGAGACAACAACATTTATTTCTATAATAAGAGCGCGGTGCCTGACCACTAAGGGGCCCCCGTGCACACGAACGGTTTTTTACTCCTATAATTATTTTGCTGTATAAAAGCACGAGATATGGGAGGCCGGGATACAAATCTCGCATACCCACTGAAAACAGCTGATTGCTCTCAGGGGCGTTTCTAGGCTTTGATGGTATCAGGGTCTCAGCCCCCTCCTACTACTGTTTTGTACAGTCGAATGGCCGGGTGAGATTTGTCCCTTGCGGTCGCATTCAGAAACGTACATAACATCGAAGAGCGGGGACATTTAGTGGATTCATGAATAACATAAAAATCGGACTTGGGGGTTAAGCGTTTGAAACCCACCCCTTAACAACGCTGCCCTGTCCTACTGAACATTTGCATACGTGAACGTATTAGACCGACTGTGACTGGCATCACTCAGGTGGGTACAGAAATGGTCCAAGGGATGCCTGTCTGGATTTGGGGATCAGTGCCCACCACTCTTTGTGACCTGCACTGTGCCACCACAGGACATCATACGAACATGCGGGTACGATTCCTGCCTGGAATGGTGTTTACTGTGAAAGTCGCTATATAGGTGCAAAGCTACACTGGGGCCTAAGGGGACCCCCCCCCCCCCCTTCATCAGCCAGCCCCACTAACCAAAGCAAGTTTGCTCTTTCATGTTTTTATTTGATTTATGCTCCATCATCAATAAGCTGAGCTACTGAAAACTTCAAGGGTCGATTCCCTCCTAAACATAGACCCAGACTCACCCACTTTGCAATTTTTGTCTTCACTGCTGCCAACATACAACATTAATAAGGCTCAACTGCAGTCACGGTGCACCCCTGAGTGAGACACTTCAGCTCCTAGTGCCCCCCAACCACGTCTGTTTACATTTTTAAAGAATTTCTTAAAAGCGATGAAAAACTCCCTCCTGCCATCTTATAAATGCCCTTCATGTTTCCAAAAGTGTATGCGGACATTTCATGTTTTAAATGTGTAGATAGCTCTGTAGAAATAGGAAGCCAAAAACCAAAGATTATAGTTTTAAAATGGATTTTTTTCTGCATGCTTCACAGTTGCAAGTAACTGCTCGACACGGGTTCAAGGGTTTGGGTACCTGCCATTTAATTTAGAAATGATAAGCACAGGAAACAAACGGCTGCGGCTGTGGTTCAAAATTGTCATCTTCAGCTCTCTCAGAATGTGAGGGGCCGCCATTTAGAGCGCGGGACTTAGAAGGGGCGGGGCTTGCGGAACTACCCCGGAAGTGAGGTCAGACGTCTTCTGGGCTTTGCAAAGGGACAAGAGGCAGTTGGCAGCAGCGCCCTCTCTCTTTCCAGGGTGGAAGTGCTTACCTGGCAGGCGTATTCAAGATGTCCCCTAAGTGTGTAAGTGTGTGTAGTAACACAGGGGCGCAGGTTCAACTTTATTATACAGGTAGGTATCACAATTAAATACACACAAGCCCATGCCGTGCACACTTTATATGCCACAGTGATCTGCCTGCAATCAGAAAAGCTGCAGCTGCCAGTGCCATTTTGTGCATCTGTTCGCGTTTCAATATCCGCTCGACACACGGGGCTCTTTTGGAATGAGGGGCACCCAGGCTTCAGAGACAGCGATCTGCCTTTTCATTTACTACCCAATTCCTAAAAAATACACACTAGAACATATAATGTCCTCACAGGTGGTGCAGTGGTAGTGCTGCTGCTTTGCAGTAAGGAGACTGTGGAAGATTGTGGGTTCCTCCCTGTGTGGATAGCGCTTTGAGTACTGAGAAAAGCGCTATATATATGTAATGAATTATTATTATTATAAAGTGTCAGTGCTCAGGCTGGGATTTGAACCCAAGTTCCAGGTAGCGTGAGGTAGCAGCACTAATCACTGTGCCACTTTGTCTAAACTTATGTTTTGCTTGAGCAGCTTCATCAGCACCAGAAAATCTCGGATTTCTTCTTTTTGTGGTTTCCATTATCAAATGTGTAAAACATCCATTTTTATGATAAAAAAAAAAAATCTGGAACACAGTAATTAAAAAAAATCAATAAATCAATCAATCAATAAACGAGCTGCCACCCGAGGAAGAGAAAAACAAAACTGGAAACTAAAAGTGCTTACATCCGCAGGCACCGGCGTCACGTGACAGCCTGGCGTGGGCGTGCCCTCCGACCGACGAGTCCGGCGCGGTATGAGTGACGTCACCAGCGCGCGTTTCAACTCCAGTGAGACTAAAAGAGCCGCACGCGTCCCTCTCACCCGCGACAAAAGCACAACACCGACGACTGTCCATTGAAATGAATGACTACAGCCGGCATGGCCATTCCTGGATTCCTACACTTGCAACATTAGCAGGTGATAAAATTCTGACGCATCAAGCTAACATTCCTATAGCGCCTTGCGTGGTACAAACCTTTCCATGCCACTTCACAAGTACTCGGCAACTGACTCTGCTTAACGGCAATCTGAGCATTTTTGGCAAAAGTGAATTTCTCAGGCAGTCAAGTGAGAAGGTCTGATTAATTCCCTCCATTTTCTAATTTGCTTAACAACTGCAGTTCATGGAGTCGGCGCCTGGGAGCAAACCGCGGACTGGGCGACGGGCCAGCGTCAGTTCAAATACGCCACTTTACCTTTTGTTGTTACATACTTCTGCCACGAGGGGGCCACAATACACGTGAAGCATTAACCTTGTCCAGCGCGATATGAAACGAATCCACCGCGACCCTCACAGCTTCGGAGAACGAGAAGACAATAGGAAACGAATCCTCCTTACTTTAAAGTGATTATAAAATATTCAGATCCTATGAAAAACAAAGTCTGAATCGCAGTCGAGGAGACTTATAAGAGCCCTCTAGACAGGTAAGGCGCTGTATAATAAAGATAGACAGACAGACAGGAAAGACACTAGTTTCGGAATTGGACTTGGTGACGCTCCAAGCCAGGGGTCGCCAACTGCAGTCTTGGAGGACCACCGTGGCTGCAGGTTTTTTTAATGAGTGCCCTGCTGCTAATTAACTTCTTGTGAATTCACTTAAATTGAATTGCCTTTTTTTAAGATTTCTTCATTTGTTCCTCTTATTTGCTTCAATTCTTCTCTTAAACTGACACCCAAACAGAAATGAAATGTAAAGTGAGGGAGCCAAGAGAAGACCAATAAGTCAGGGCCTCAAACTCCAACCAATTTCACTCCAACCAGCTGCTTAGTGAGGCGCCAATTCTTGTCATTAATAAAACTCGTTCTTTAATTCCGTGGCAGACATTTCTGAAATTTGTTGATTTTCTCTTTTCTAAGAGCACCGTTCAAATGTTTTTTGGACCTGAGCAGACCAACATTCCTGAGACCTTCATCTTTCTTTATTTTCAGATACTGTATGATGGACACCAGTTGTTTTGGCTCATTTTGTATCTCATTCTTGTTTGGCTGCTAATTAAGGAGTCGGAGTCTTCAAGAGCAAATCGATTACATTTAATTCAAAAGAAGTTAAGTAGCAGCAAAAACAGGTCACTAATTAAGAAAAGGGTTAGAATGAAAACCTGCAGCCACGGTGGTCCTCCAGGACTGCAGTTGGCAACCCCTGCTAAGCTATATAAAGTCGGGAGGCCACTTGTTAAAAATAGCAAGGTATTTAACGTGAAAAATACAAGTTATTATCTAATGAATACATTAACTAATTACATATTTAAGACTATAGTACACATTAAAAGATAATAAAAGAAATATGACGTTTTGTGATTGAGAGGCTCTAACTTCTTTGCCTGTCCAGCATTGTCACTGTATTATAGATGGACAGGTAGCTAGGAAAGGCGCTATATAACAAGCAGGTAGAGAGAGTGCTGTGGGTGTGAACACAGAGCATCACATCTGCTGGATTTTGCTTGACTTTTTCATGTAGTCTGCATTGCAGAGTCTCCGCCATTTACTGTTGGGCGCTGTCCTTTTTTTTCCTCCATCCATCCATCCATTATCCAACCCGCTATATCCTAACTACAGGGAGCCAATCCCAGCCAACACAGGGCACAAGGCAGGAGACAAACCCCGGGCAGGGCGCCAGCCCACCGCAGGGCACACACACACCAAGCACACACACAATAGGGCCAATTTAGAATCGCCAATGTACCTAACCTGCATGTCTTTGGACTGTGGGAGGAAACCCACGCAGACACGGGGAGAACATGCAAACTCCACACAGGGAGGGCCCGGGAAGCGAACCCAGACGGGTCTCCAAACTGCGAGGCACTTTTTTTCCTCCAGACACTCACAAATAATTTAAGTGAAGACGATGATTAAGTTATCTGAGTATTTTTAAGTCATGAGACAAGGAAGGAAATCATGAAAATAAAAGAATAAAGTAAGCAGCACTTCAGTCTTTTGAAACCGCTTTATACTGTGAAAATGCAGCATTGGGCACAAGGCAGGTGGCAAACCCAGAATGGCAGCCCCTCACGCACACATCAGCACTTGAACTTATTTGAGCGATTTTTGGGTATGGGATGAGCACCACAATACAGGGGGAGAGCCTAACTCACACACCTGGAGATCACGGAAAATTCACACAGAGGTTGATGGGCTTGGGGTTGAACTGCCACCATGCCACCTGCCGTGAAATTCAATGAAATGGCGTATCGCATTGCTAGCGGTTTTTTTTTTTTTTTGCAAGTGTCTGTGTTGGGTGACATGACCCCCTCCTTATCCACGTGTGTATCGTCGAGGCGGCACTGGCCGACCCAGCCAGCTACAGCGGACCGTAGGATTTAAGATGCGTTTATACGAGGACATTTGATGAACTTGCTTTAAAGCAGCGTTTCTCAACCTTTTAAGTATTTGCGACCCGAGTTTTCATAACAGTTTTAATCGCGCCCCCCTCTAACGATTTTTTTGAAAGGAGAATACCAATTTGTATTTTTTTAATTAATGATATATCATAGATGCATATTTTATTATACCTACTTAACATTTAGCGACATTTATCTAACTTTATATTTATTTTTCTAGTATCAGAATGTAGTTTAAGTTAATTTGTTTTGGTTTCAATAGATGCATGTTTCATATTTTCGATTCTTGTTTTCTTTTTTCACATCTTCGCGCCCCCCTATAGGGGGGCCCGCCCCACAGATTGAGAACCACTGGTTTAAACAATCATTTGTGCTCTGCCCATTTCCTCTGCAAAGTCGAATGAGTAGAATTTCAGGCCCCCATTTGAATGTGTCAGGGGCTCCGGGCTAATGTCGGGCACGAAGCGCACGTAATGACTTGGAGGTTCCCGCTCTGCGCTCCCTCATTTCTTCCTGTTTAACTATCTGCTCCTGCGCTCAAAGCTCTCGTGCTTATTTTTCAACGATTAGCTGTACATCAGCATTACTACCACAAATCCACGAGTTTCACATCTAGCATTAAATGGGATGAATATTGATCTGCTAAAGAGGATTTATTTATTTCGTGCTCTATCCAAAGATCAACTGCTACCAGCTTTTGGGGGATCTGCTGAGCTCTTACAGCATAAAGCTACTGCATACATGACTTTGGACTTGACATTTTGGTTCTGGAAGAAAACCAAACAGTAAATTCAGTGCAATAATCCCAGATAAATGAGATGATCACTAGAAAAGCTTAGATAGTTAAGTGGTCTACAGCAAAGTGCAGAGATGAGAGAAGCAGAGCGACGGCGAGACCCTCCATACACTGAGCGGCACCTGCGCGCGAGAGAGGGACGCACGCGCACGGGCACGCTCCTGCCGGGGACAAAAAAGAAAGAAAGAAAGAAAGAAAGAGTGTCCCGGACAGACTTAATGGTGCAAAAATGAGTAAGACACAAACAGCAAATACGAGTTACGTTTTAAACCCGCATCTTTAATCTGCATAATCTGCACAGCGCCAGTCACCAGTCTCTTCTCAAACCCGATTAATCCATTAGTTCGGTTTATGGGCTCTGGATGGGACGGAAGTCGCCACACGCACATCCATACTAACTCATTTTGGGCTAATTTAAAGTAAATAATGAATGTCACAGGTGAGTGTTTAGGATGTTAAAGAAAACAAAGTACTCTGAAGAACAAACAGACAAACAAATAAATACAAGAATTCGAACCGAGGTTCTTGGGTAAATTAGTCTGGTGTGCTAATTACACTGCCACTCCTGCTTGTGTAGGTATAAAGGCAACCCTGAATATAATATTTGAAAGCATAGCCCCTTTTGAGTTAATGACTTGAGTAATATGTCTTCGGGAGGGCGTGGTTTTAAGTAAATAAACCAATCGGATATCAAACTCTTATTTTATTCTTGCTAGGGTTAAAATGACATGTCAGCCGGTGGCCATATTGTCCTCCTCAATATGCTGTTATTAGAACATTACAGCAATCTAGAGGGGGACTGGCCGTTCAGCCCAACACACTTCGCCAGTCCTATCCACTTAATTCTTCCAAAACAGGATCAAGACAATATTACACAATGTAGGGTATGTCAGACTTACTGACGGCATGGCTGATTTCAGCACTGGACCCATTCAATTTACACCAGTGAAAATTGCTGGGCATGTCAAATTATGTGACAGCGTGATGACTTTTACTACAAGGTCCTTCGCAACCATTTTTATGACAGCTTTGTACAATGGCCAAGCTGTATGAAAGGTTAACAGGTACAGCAAGTTGAGCTGCCATCAGATAGATAGATAGATAGATAGATAGATAGATAGATAGATAGATAGATAGATAGATAGATAGATAGATAGATAGATACTTTATTAATTCCAAGGGGAAATTCACATCACTCTAACTGTGCTAAACCCGGGTAGCTCCACGTTAGCATCTGGGATGGTGGTAGTTAGCCACGTTTCGCAAAAACACAACAAACTGCATTCTCTGGGGCGCCAGTTATGAAAGTTAAGGGAGCCGCGCTCAAGACGGGGGATTAAATACCCACCCCGTTTGTCGAACCCTGATGATACTGAGTGGGTGCCGTTTAAGAAAGTAAAGGAGTGCACGCTACGTACTACAATAAGGGGCACGCGCTCCGTAATGTACGCGGTAAACAAATGGACGCCATTTGTGCTAAAGAAGAGGCGCGCGCTCCTGACACCAAGCATAGCCCCAGCCCCACACGCAGGTCCCCCACCCCACCCAGATCGCCGAAGTGTCCAAGTTTATGGGCAACAAGAGGTGATTTCCGTCCCAAACCCCCCAGCTCCACGGCTCCAAATGGACTTCGACAGGCACGGGATGGCCTCACAATTTTGCTGCCTACGAGTCTCCTGGGCACCGACAATCTGTAAATTCTTCTAAATTAAAATCTTCCCCCCATTTCTGTTACAATTGCAGTGATTCTTTAGTAAGGATACGAAACTAATAAAGTTTGGGAACACAATTCTCCTTCTCTTCGGTGCAGGGCAGGACGATGTCATCAGAGTTCGCTGCTAAGGCGCCTGATTTCCAGGCTGAGTTTCTTGATGAAGTGTTAAGGACTTGAGTCACATTTCACACGCGCGCACGCGAAGCACCGTTTGCATTCTTCAAATGTGTTGGTGGGCATATTTTTTTTAAAAAAGCAGGGCTTTGCTATAAATGGGAGTAACGTGGGGGATTGGAGGGGGCGCAAGTCCGACCACCACACCATCGGGCGTCAGGTGCGCGCTTTTTAACAAAAGACGGCGCCACGAGCTGCGGGACCATCTGTACGTGACACGGAAAACTCAAAAAAGGCGTTTTAACTTCAGACCTTCCATTTTTTTATTTTTCTTGTAATTAAAAAAATTAATGAAAATGAATCCTTCAGATCACGACAAGCGTTTTTAGCAAACTACTCGATGGATAGATGGACACTATTATATCTTCATTTAATACACGAGGCCCTGACAATAAATGGTGACTCATTGTTTCAGAGTCTGATGCCAGCGTGCGTGAACAAGCAAACGGCCGCCATTGTCATCTGCACACTCAGTACGAGACCAACAGCTGCTCCTGTCCTCGACGTCGGAATGGAGGAGACCCAAAGCGATGTGTGCGCAGCCGCAACAGCCGCCGTAGGAGGCACAGACCGTCGAGGAGGCTGCAGGCTGACGGGCCGATGGATGAAACTCAAGTGGATCAGCGCGATTGAACGCACAGAGACGCAAGTAAACGTAACGCGCAATGCGGGCTCAGGAGCGCACCGCGCGCAAAATGCGGAAGGCAATTGGAATTTACACATCTGATAGGCAGTGCAACAGACACGACTACCACATTGCTTTCCATGCATTTGCTTTGTTAATGGGGCAGAACATTCGTTTCATTGCTCAAAGAGAGAAAGTGGCAGACAGGGCAATGTCGGAGGTGACTGGTGACAGACACGGCCGAGCAATCGCTTCACGTCAGTGTCCACATGTCATCGCAAACACAGCAGACTAGTCGAATCCTATCCGGGTGCATACTGGAACTTCCCATGCCTGTCAAGAGATATTCAATATTATTTAATAAATCCATCCATCCATCCATTTTCGTAGCCCACTTATCCAAAGCAGGGTCACAAACGCCGGGAACAACCACCGGACATGGCGCCATTCAGGGGCTGATTTAACATCACCAACTCAGTTTATTCTTATAATTTAAAAAAAGACACACCGCTGTGCAGTGATGGAGAACAGTGAGCGAGTGTGTACGTCAGCCTTGTCATACGTCTACTCGGCTGACGTCTTTATCCTTGCAGACATCCGTCTCAAACAACTGGAGCAGAGGCAGGTGAAGTGACTTGTGCAGGGTCACACAGTGGTGTCAGTAGTGGGATTTGAACCCACAACCTTGGGGTTTGCAGTTTAAAGTCATAGTGACACTGCCCGTCTTGTGCCCAGTGCTGGCACCTTAAATTAGATAAAATGGGAGTGACGCGGTCACATTATGTTATATAAATGGTGAATGGTGCATGTTGCTTGGTTCATGAAACAAAACCACAACAATTACTTCAGTAATAATATTAATAATAATAATGAGACTGAGCACTCAGGTGTTTGTATTAAACATTCAGCTAAATGCACATTAAAGCGTCCATCACAGAAAACACGTCACTTCCTGGAGGTTTTCTATTTATCTTACTGTGCCAGTCAGTCGCAGTTGTGTATACAAAAAAGGCGCACGCGTCACTAAAGAATAAAACAAAATGTCCATTTGGAGAAGAGACTGGAAAGTCACTGCGGGATCCACTGTGTGGTCAGAGTGAGCGCACACAGCATTACTGAGCCTGGGAAACATTCAAAGTCCAACTTTCAACTGAACGGCGGCCTGCAAATGAAAAAGGAAAACATCATCCGTCCATCCAACCAAACATTCTGTGAATCTGCTTATTGTAAGGCAAGTCAAGTTCTTATGAGTACATTTAGGAAGATCATTTGAATGCTCTTTGGTTGATGTCTACATACTTTTACACCATATGATATGAAGCAAAGATTTTCAGGAAATAACATTTTTATAATCCCATCAGCTTTGGAAACATCCTGTAGATACAGAACAGTTGTGTAAAGAATAGAAGATATTATATATATATATATATATATATATATATATATATTCACATCTACAGTATATATATATATCTATCTATCTTCAGTATATATATATATATATATATATATATATATCAGTATATGTACTGTATGTATATGTATGTATAAAAAACAATCAGATCGACAGAACATAAAGGTTTGAGGCCCAATGAGATCTGCTGCTAATATCCCAATAAATAAGAAAAGAAAAAAAAAAGTTGAGGACAGTTGCTGGACGTGGCTTTTCAGTCCAGTTGATTAGCTGCCAACTTGAGATTCGACCTCCCTGGTAGCTGCGGTGTCCAAGTGAACGTCGACTTCTTTAAATGTGGTGTGCAGGAGGAAGGGGCGGGGCTATCAGCAATTCTCCAGTTGTGATGTCAGAGCTCTTCCTGTGAGTGTTTCTCTATTTTGAGATAAGAAATGGAAGGGAGGTGTCGGATGTTGGTGTCATCTTATTCACCTTTGTTTCTCATGGAAGCCACCCGAGAGACACTCCCTATGCTTGCATATGAGGCAACAAGGATGAGTGTCTGTGTGTCCGTGCAGCTGCTATATCTCTGTTATTCTAATAGATGGCACACATTTGTAGTACTAACATACATTGAATTTTTCATTCTAACAGTTGGTGCTTCACAAATATTAACACTGCTTTTATGAATCCCATGCCATATGGCATAAAACAGAGACATAGATAGATAGATAGATAGATAGATAGATAGATAGATAGATAGATAGATAGATAGATAGATAGATAGATAGATAGATGGATGAAAGGCACTATATGATAGATAGATAGATAGATAGATAGATAGATAGATAGATAGATAGATAGATAGATAGATAGATAGATGCATTGCATGTGCAATTCCAACAGAGGGTGCATCACAAATTTGTAGTAATGTGTGTGTGTGTACACACATATACAGAGGTAGGCAAAGTATGCTTACTGATGTGAGTATGCAAAACACAGAGTTTATCCTTGTATTATTATTTGTCTTCTTATTATTAAAGTGTGCTTGAGTGTAGCTATTATAAACTGCATGTCTTTTTCCATTCAAACAACTGTAAACCTACTTTTGCCCAGCCTGTAATGTAATAATAATACATACGTATGTACATAGTCACACACTTGCACACAGGGGACAGCTGAAGTTCTCTAGTAACTTGAATTCTACTACTGCTCAAGGGGTTGGCACTGTGCCCCAATACCTTCTCTCTTCTGCCATCTACAGACCAGATGATTGATGACTATTACACTTCTGATGTCACTTCTGGTGCCCGTCCACCTGGACCCACCTCTTCCTGTCAGAAGGATGTAAAGCCAGAAGATCCACCATCTTAGTTAGTTCTATTGTGAACTTGTGTCTGTAAAGGCAGCTCCACAATTATTGTGTGCCTTCTTTTTTTTTTCTTACTTCCAATTCTAACTATACAGAGTGACCAGGCTGGCACTTCTACTCTTTTTTTTTTTGTTCTTTATGTCGCCTTATATAATTTCTTGTATTAGAAATTCGTTAGTTTTCGCATACCCCTTGGCATCAGAGAGCAATGTCAGCCATTGTACAGTGCCCCCTGGAGCAATTACAGGTTAAGGGTCTTGCTCAAGGGCCCAGAAGAGTAGGATCTCTTTTGGCAGTGACGGGGATTCAAACCGGCAACCTTTGGGATACCAGCGCAGATCCTTAGCCTCAGAGCCACCACTCTTTTTTTCCTCAAACTTCTCTAACTAAGCATATCAGTACAATAAACACTGTGTTTATAGGTGTATGTGACAAATAAAATTTAATTGAATTTGATTTTTTAGTTATATATATATATATATATATTCATGGCATTCGTAGTCTGAATCACAATCTGATTGTTTGGGTGGTTACCTACCAGGTAACGTGTCAGCCACAAGCGTTACCTGGTAGGTAGCCACCCAAACAATCAGATTGTGATTCAGACTACGAATGCCATGAATGTAATTACCCTGATCTACATGCTGTCAAATGAACGAACCACACGCCGTGGCACAACGTTAGGGGCTTTGTCTCTAGCGCTGACGTCCGAGGTTCGCTTCCCCGAGAGGGAGGTGCAGTGAGTGTGTAAGATGGCTGGATGACAATACTGACAACCACAAAAGGGCTCAATTGAGACTCTCGTGACTGGCGAAGTGCTCAGGTGACTTTTAATCCATTAGCATAGGAAACCCTTAAGAAACAGTTTGGTAAAGGAGACACTGAGTACAATGAACACATCATCCATCCATCCATTCATTATCCAACCCGTTATACCCTAACTACAGGGTCATGGGGGTCTGCTGGAGTCAATCTCAGCTAACACAGGGTGCAAGGCAGGACACAAACCCCGGGCAGGGCGCCAGCCCACTGCAGGGCACACACACACACACTAGGGACAATTTAGAATCGCCAATCCACCTAACCTGCATGTCTTTAGACTGTCGGAGGAAACCCACTCAGACACGAGGAGAACATGCAGACTCCACGCAGGGAGGACCCAGGAAGCGAACCCAGATGAGTCTCCTTACTGCCAGGCAGCAGCGCTACCCACTGCACCACCATGCCACCCTGAATACATCATCATCATCATAATAACAACAGTGATATGAACCACACTTGAACGGGGTGCTCACCTTGGACCAGTTTCCCTCGGGTTACCCAGTGCACTAAAGCTCTGTGGAGCCAAACTGTTAACACTAAAGGTGCCAGACTGACTCTTCAGAGCAATGCCACAGCTATCTCATTTTTCATTCCAAAAAGCCCCATCCACATGAAGGTTCCACTGAGATCCTTTTATTTACGAAGATCTCTTCACACAGTAAATTGCCAGGAGTGGACGGTAAACGTTTTGTGAAATACCAGTGGGTCTTGGCATTAAAAGGACCCTCACTGCATACAATAAACGGCTAAGTTCAGGCTTTCCTGATCTGTTAGTGCCCTGTAAGGTAGCCTACATTAGACAGAGAGATGTACATGATGTATTTGAGGTTTCTTCTACATATTAGGAAGTTTATCAGAGCACAAAGAACCTATCCTAGGATTAAATTGTACTTAATCAAACAGAAGTTCTACAAGGACCTACACAAGCAAGCCAAGAACTAACAAGTCAAATTACATAAATGTTATTTAAAAGAGTGCAGTTTGGGTATCTGACCGGGCACCTGGTTAGCATGGCTCCTGGACACCCCTGGGTTGAGTGTTTTAGACACATCCAGCCAGGACACCTCAGGACAGACCCCAGACACGCTGCAGAGGTGAAATCTCTCGGCTGGCCTTGGTATCCCCCTGGAGGAGTTGGTGGACGTCTGGGCAGCTTTCCTTCCACTGCTGCCCCCATGACTGGATGGACCCAGATAAGTGGCAAAAAACAGATGCGTGAATGGATGGATTATTATAACTGAATGTTGATTAAATATAATATTTCATTAGAGACAGCACCATCATGCAGTGCTAGTGCTGCTGCCTTACAGTAAGGAGACCAGGGATTGCGTCTCAGTCCTCCCAGTGTGGAGTTGGCTTCTTCTCCCAGTGTCTGGGCAGTGTGTTTCCTCCCACAGTCCATAGACATGCAGGTTAGGTGGACTGGCAATCCTAAATCAGCCCTCATGAGTGTTTGGTGTGTGTGTGTGTGCCATGTGGTGGACTGGCATTCTCTCCAGAGTTTCTTTCCTGCCTTGAACCCTATGCTTGCTGGGATAGGCTCTAGCAGACCCCCGTGACCCTGTTCAGAACAAAGCAGGTTAGAAGACGACTGACTAATATTTTACTTTTATTATTAATTATTATTATTATTACACCCCCAAGCCTCTTCAATCCAATTCAGGATCGCCCGTGATCTGGGGCCTATCCTGGCAGGACAGGGTGCAAGGGGAGAACTAACCCTGGCTTGAGTGCCAGCCCATCACAATTTGAAAGTGACACCCCCTTTGGGCATTTTGGAATCACCAGTTAACTGTCACGGGGGCGAAGCTGAACTCCCCGGAGAGAAGCCCACGCAGACACTGGAAGGTCATGTGAACTTTACAAAGGCTTGTTTTTCGCTGGAGCCATTAAGAAGAAGCGCTAACTAGAACGCCCCCTTTATTATTATCAATACTATGATGATGATGATGATGATGACAGCGGAAGTCTCTCTCCGGATGTATTTTGTGGCCCACAGCAGTTCAGGGTCATCACGCTGGCCGCTTCACCGCATCCTGACACGCACTCTCGTGTTTTTGTTTTTTTAACTGAGAAATCCGGCAGTATGTCATGTCTCCTGTCACTTTGATTTTATTACAGTTATTTAATTTTTCAATTTGCAATTCTTTCATTTGAAACTAAGCTGAGGGACGTTTGGCTCCGTGCATTTTATTAAACACACATGCAGCCGTCCGATAATTACAATTAAATAGAGCGCCTTAGGATTTGTTTACGTGTCTTAAAACTTGCAAAGGCTGCAAAATGAAACGTTCCAGAAGGCAAACGAATCCACGAATTGAAACCACTTAGGGGGTCACTGGTGTTACGGCTGTTGAATGAAACCCCATTGACTTCCCCCCATCTTTTGGTAAGCCGCTCTCACAGTAGCTGATTTTTTTTTCTTGCAGTTCGGGCCAAAGGGGCATCCCTTTCGGTAAATCCAGCGCTGCCATGACTTAAAACAGCCCATAAATCATTTCGAGTGAAGTGGCATCAAGCCAACGGCGGCGGAGTAGCAATAAAAAGAGAAGAGTGCGGCCAGATCGACCTGCCTTCTGTAAGATCCAAGACCCGCATGTGTATCTGACGAGCCGAGCCGAGCACGATGGTGAGCAGTTGCAGTTCTCAAACCCCACCATGGATGTGTCAGGATCGCCTTCCATGTCCGCCTTTAGGTGCATCGACAGGCGTGTGCCAGCAGGTGGCATCAAACTCCACCGATACGCATGGCCGACAGGCGCGTTCCCCGTCAAAAAAAAAAAAAGTCTGGCCAGAGAGCGCGCTTTTGTAAATACGAGCCATTAAAGTGTGATCCAATTAACAAAGCCATATTTGTTTCAGCAAACAGCTCGCTATTTCCCTCCAGGGCTTCGGACCAAATTAATGGCATTAGCTGAGTCAAGTCTGAATGGCGCAGGTAATGACGGCTGATAATTATTGGCAGTAATTACGCCTCACGTTGGAAAAGCTTGTCTGAGCCTTCGGTGTACCTGTCTGCACGTGTATTTAAAAAAAATGGAAGACCAAACATTTTATCACTCAGGAAAGTGCGACGGAATGCAGTTGGCCAACTTCCAGACGAAAAAGAAAAACAGCGGCGCTTATTCAGACAATTGAAAATCCGTGCGCGGGACGGGGCCGAACGTAACCTGCTCATCCTGAAAAACGAGCTGACATAGAGATCCGGGGACGAGTGACTGAGTCGTCTGCATACTGATCGGGGATATACCTTCACACACAAAAAAAACAAACAGAGACGGACAAATTGGTGCTTGAAACACGACCTCACATTCCCGTAATCACCGCAACCACAAAACACATCAGAAAGAAACAAAACGCGAGAAAGACGACTGCAGAGGAGCCCGCCACGGGATGGGGTCGCGATGTGTGCGCCCCGATTAATAATAATAATAATAATAAAAAGGATTACAAGGGAAACGCGCGTCCATCTTAAATAAAAAAAGGAAACAGCCTGGTAGGAGACACCGGCGACAATAGCGCTTTGGAATCGACAGGTGGCGCCCACTTGTTATGTACGTGCGGCGATTTCAGCCTCCCCTTCACAAATCGGAAATGTCCGTTCAGTTCAGTTGTGTTCTTCAAGGCTGCATTTTCAATCGAGTCCCAGCAATTAAGATATATTTACATCGGTGTGTCCGATGGGCAGCTTATCGGAACATTTAAAATGCGCGTCTTCAATTTAAGAACTGCGCTGCATAAAACAAACGCACAAAGGAAAGCACAATCGCTTCCAGTTAGAGCTAATTGAAACAAGCGCACGCACTGATAGATTTATATCTGCTATTATGAAAAAATAATTAAGAACACCATGCAGCTCTAAATACTGTTACTGTGTTCTGCTTTGGCAGTTCACACTTAACAGCTTAAAACTATGAAAATGGAATTAAAGAAGGGTTAGTGTTGTTGCTATTTGGGAAAAAAATAAAATAAAACACGAAGCGGACATAAATCACATAAAAAACAGAGCAACGTATTTAAAGATGGATAGAGCGATGCATGTAAAACGCACTATATAACTGAAAGATAAATAGAAAAGACACTAAATATAAGGCAGCAAAGAGGCTCTTTACAGCGATACCACACCCTTAGAAATGGCACTATAAGGTCCTTTACTGGGTTGTATACTGGGCTTTATGGTTCTTGCTTGAGAAGGCACCATTTCGGGGTTCTTTGCTAATGAAGTTGGTTCTTTGCACTTTGAAAAACTTCTTTGATATAAGAAGAAAAAAAACAAAAACCAGAACCCATTAATGTTTGACGGGACAAGAAAACAGAAACTCGTCCAGCGTTACTGCGCGTACACAGCGAGAGTGCTTTTAAAATCAGGAGCCCTTGGTATTTCACAAATCTGCTCCCATCTAGTCCTGGTTATTTACTGTATGCGGTGAGTTAAGGAGCTAAATCATAAATTACGTTTCTTTCTGGAACCTTCACGTGGATCGGGCTTTTTGTGCCCCTGGTATCGCTCAGAAGGACCACCGATACCTTTTAATGTATTTATTTTTTAAGAGTGCATTTGTGGGGTCATTTTTACTTCCCAAAAGATTCGTCCACGGCAATGTTCCAGAAAGATCTTTCATCTATTTAGAATTGTAATGCGTTTGATAAATGAGTAGAAGGTAAAAGAGTTGAAAAATCCCAATGGATTCCTGATTTTTAAAAGGATTCTTGACGCACACAATAACGCGGCCTCACTTCAGGTTTTCTTCATCTTTTATTGTCCTGCTAGGCAGCCCACTCGACATTAAAGACTTCTGGTTTGCCCACAAATCAGGAACGCTTTTGAAAGTCCAAAGAGACAATTTTATATGAAAGGGAACTGTCTAGAATAAAACTGTTATTGTTAAGAAATGGCGCAATCTAGTAAAGTGTCAATTTGGAATGTAGATGAATAGGAAAGTCACTATACACTAGATAGAGAGACTGGAAAGGCACTATATGACAGGACGACACGTAGATAAAATATACGATATAATAGACAGATAAATAGAAACGACACGGTATCATTTAAACTCATGACAGAACAGAGAGATTGAAAACACTATAAGATATGTTTTATATTTTGTAATTAAATTAGAGCACGTTGGAAAGATTTTCACTTTAACATTAAAGAGTCTTTTTCTGTTAGTGTCAACCCATCTTTAATACTTTTTTATAAACACTGTATTGATAAAGACGATATATAATAGCTAAATAGATCTTTAAAGACACTACGATAGATAGATTGAGTGAAAGGCACTATCTGTTATATAGTGCCTTTTACTATCTATCTATCTATCTGTTATATAGTGCCTTTTACTCTATCTATCTATCTATCTATCTATCTATCTATCTATCTATCTATCTATCTATCTATCTATCTATCTATCTATCTAAACAGATAACATTCAAGTATATGAGACAATGAGACAAACCGCAGACAAAAAAAAAATCCCCAGGACGAGTATAAACTAAGATTTTATTTTAGTTGCCGTACAAAAAATACAAAGAGAAAAATCAGTCCGGCTGAAGTGGCTCCGAGTCCTGATCTGAAATGTTTATTTCTAAATGTAACATAAATGCTCTCTGTTGGGAATCGGGAAGAAGATTAAATAAATTACACTTCAGCAATAAGTACAGAATCAGTGTAAAAATATACCATTTAAATTTACCGTAAAAAGCGCTGACTGTATGGAAAAATAATTAATTAAAAACAAACAATAAAAATCAAAATTGAGCTCATCATCATCATCAATAAGAGCTCTCAGTTTTTATTCCTCCCGTTACCGGTAACGACGAAAGCCCAGACGGCTGAACGGTGATTTTTTTTCCTCTACTCTTATATTGCTTGCCGCTTATGCCCGAGTGTGAAATACTGTTAACAAATGAAAGCAAAGAGAATGATTTTATGCATGTATGTATTTATTTATGTAATGTACTTTATTTTGTTTCAAGTGTGCGTTGACAGAATCACATTTTGTTTGCGCTGTAAAGCCCGAGTGACTTCATCCCGCCGTCCTTCCCATTGATCAGATCTGAATGCACCGATTACTGTGCGCTTTTCGCCGTCCTCTGCTCGGCTGCAGGTGTCCCTTTCTCCTCGATGTCACCACCACCGCGTGCTCAGCAGTTCGGGTTTTTCGCTCGGCTCTGTTCCCGGTGCTGATGGCCGACTCTCCCGCTGCTCGCCAGGGCTTTGCGTTTACCGCTCGAGCTGACGCCGGCTTTACGTTGTCGTTTCCCGTCACTGCAAGAACCGAAAGCCGTACGTCTGGGATATGAAATTGTGGAAAAGACAAAAATGCTTAATACATTTGAAAAAAGGCCGATAACGCCATTGCATGTGCCCCTTGTTATACGATTCGGCCGTGTAAATTTTGCTTACTGATTTTTTTCCTTAGTAAATTTATGAATAATAATTCAAATGCCTCCTATTCCAGAAAATGAACACAATGTTTTAAGTGTTTTAAAATAAACCAAATACATCCGACAGGTATCATTTATTTTCAATTGGCTTTATCAAGCGTTTTACGAGCTTCGGTCTTTTGAGAAGACGAACAGGCAAGTAAACTGATGAAGGAAAAAAATTAAAAAAGAGACCGCGTTGGCTTCCTTTTAGGAAATGAACGAGCCATTCAACTGCTTTTTAATTGTTAGTTCGATCGCCTTCCTCACATTCGCATGCGTTCATTTAGCCTTTGCTTTTATTAGTAAAGCATGAAGATAAACATCAGGACCACCGTAAAAATCGGAAAGTTCACAAGTGGGCTTAAAGAGATTTTAAAACTTCTGTTCCACACATCACGGATAGAGAGGGAAGTCGAGGGATGACCGTCCTGGCCTGTCCGCCGGTGTCCGTGTGTGCGTGTGCGACCACCGTGGAGGATCAGGACAACTCTGTGGGCCAGTGTGCGGCATGAAGGCATGGCGGGACTGTTGGTGTGTTTGTACGTCTGTGTGCACACCGGGTATTCGCAGGTCGTGGGCCCTTCTGCTTAATACTCGCCATTCACGAACTCGTTAATCACGGCACAAGAAAATATCTCGTTAAAAAATAACAAAAATAAGAATCAGTCCATCTGTTGATCGTTTGATTAGCTAATGGCCAACTTGTCCCAGCATCCCCCCTGAAACGTTTTAAAAGATTGTCAAGATTTCCACGACGTTCGATGTCACAGCTACACCGACAATCTCTCAACTCTTGGCAGACAGCGCTTTAAAAAAATGAATTTCTACCCCGGACAAGAAACTTGAAAAAAAAATCAACACCTTAGACTGGGGGGGGGGGGGGGGGGTAATTACTTAAATACTGCTACGTAATAAACTTCAAATTATACCAATACAATTACTGCCCAAAGTCTAAAACCTGAAAAATCACGGCAGTGATACAAAGACGAATAAAGCAGACCTTCACCAAAGCGGAGAGCCGCGCCGCGGGCACACAGGCCACAGGTATTGGGGGGGGGGGGGGTTTTGGGCTGAGTGCGGGACACACGGCAGGGGGCGCTGCAGACCACCTGGGCACAGCAAGTCGGGACCCGTGCGGCGGCTCGGCTCAATGGAGAGTGCGGCCTTCATCAGCCCCGCACAGGAGCTGCACATCACGGATGGAGGATGGCACCACGACAGGGCGCATTTCATGCATTCGACTGAGCTCAAAATATATCACAAAAGTTTAAATATAAACTAATATATATATATATATGAATAATGTATATAGAGACACACACACAAAAACATACAGTCATATGATAAAGTTTGGGAGCCCCTCTTAATTCTTTGGATTTTTGTTTCTCATTGGCTTAGCAACTTCCTTTTAATATCTGACATGCCTTATGGAAGCAGTAGGATTTCAGCAGTGACATGAACTTTATTGGATTAACAGAAAATATACAATATGCATCATAACAAAATTAGACAGGTGCATAAATGTGGGCACCCCAACAGAGATATGACATCAATACTTAGTTGAGCCTCCTTTTGTCCTCTAGACGCTGTGCTCCTATAGCCTCTGATAAGTGTCTGATTCTGGATGGAGGTATTGTTCACCATTCTTCATACCAAATCTCTCCAGTTCAGTTCAATTTGATGGACATTCCTGCTTCAAATCATCTCATAGATTGTCCATGATATTCAAGTCAGGGGACTGTGACGGCCATTCCAGAACATTCTACTTCTCCCTCTGCATGAATGCCATTGTAGATTTCATTGTCTTGTTGGAATATCCAACCCCTGCGTAACTTCAACTTTGTGACTGATGCTTGAACATTATCCTGAAGAATTTGTTGATATTGGGTTGAATTCATCTGACCCTCAACTTTAACAAGGGCCCCAGTCCCTTAACTAGCCACACAGCCCCACAGCATGTTGGAACCTCCACCGAATGTGACAGTAGGTAGCAGGTGTTTGTCTTGGAATGCGGTGTTCTTCTTCCGCCATGCAAAGCACTTTTTGTTCTGACCAAATAACTGCATTTGTGTTCCAAAATGAATCTGGCTTGTCTAAATGAGCATTGGCATACAACAAGCGACTGTTTGTGCTGTGAGTGCAGAAAGGGCTTCTTTCTCATCGCCCTGCCATACAGATGTTTGAATTGTAGAGCGATGTACAGATATACCATCTGCAGCCAGATGTTCTTGCAGGTCTTTGGAGGTGATCTGTGGTTGTCTGTCACCATTCTCACAATCCTGCTCATATGCCGCTCCTGTATTTTTCTTGGCCTGCCAGACCTGCTGGGTTTAACAGCAACTGTGCCTGTGGCCTTCCATTTCCTAATTTCATTCCTTACAGTTACAGAAACTGACAGTTTAAACCTCTGAGATGGCTTTTTGTAGCCTTCACCTAAACCAGGAGACTCAACAATCTTTGTTTTCAGATCTTTGGAGAGTTGCTTTGAGGATCCCATGCTGTCTGTCACTCTTCAGATGAGAGTCAAAGGGAAGGAAGCACAACTTGTAACTGACCACCTTAAATACCTTTATATCTCATGATGGGACACGTCGGTCTATGAAGTTCAAGGCGTCACGAGCTCATCAACCAAGTAATCAGCATTGAGCAGTGACAGGCATTCAAATCAGCAAAATCACAAGGGGACCCACATTTTTGCACAGCCAGTTTTTCACATTTGATTTCATTTCATACAATTAAATACTGCGTCACTAAAAATCTTTGTTTGGAAAACACCGCAGTACTCAGATGTTCCAGCAAATGAAAGTCAGACCACTGATATCTTTACTGTTGAAAGGAGAGTCAATTATTATGCAGGCTGAGAGGGGGTCACAAACTTACCAACTTTTTAATATGACTGTATATATATATATACCCATACATACATATAATATGGCGGCATGGTGGGGCAGTGGTAGCACTGCTGCCTGGCAGTAAGGACACCTGGGTTCACTTCCCAGGTCCTCCCTGTGTGAAGTTTGCATGTTCTCCCCGTGTCTGCGTGGGTTTCCTCCCACAGTCCAAAGACATGCAGGTTAGGTGGATTGGCCATTCTAAATTGGCCCTGGTGTGTGGGTGTGTTTATGTGTGTCCTGCGGTGGGTTGGCACCCTGCCCGGGATTGGTTCCTGTCTTGTGCCCTGTGTTGGCTGGGATTGGCTCCAGCAGACTCCCGTGACCCTGTGTTCAGATTCAGTGGGTTGGAAAATGGATGGATAGATGGATATACATATATATATCTTTATGTTGCATGGTTTACTGTCAAATAATGCAAAGAGTATGCAACACGTGTTTCACCCTCATTTGAGCTCATCAGGCATACACACTCCACTGCTCCCCTCTTGGGGATTGAACCTTGGATGTCAGTGTCAGAGACAAAGCCCCTTTATGCTGTGCCACATATAATATATATATATATATATATATATATATATATATACACACACACATACACACACGGTACACACTGTATACTGTATATATATTTATCTCATTAGTGGACTGGGTCTCCAAACCAGCTGGTATCCTTCAACGACTGAGGTGACGAGGTTGGCCCACTTGGCTCATTGTAACACGGCTTACATGTCATTAGAGTACATGTCAAATGTCAATGTCATGTCCAAGTGTCAGTACCCTAGTAGGCCAGTAGCTGCTCATTAACAATGGAATAAATGATAACTGAGGTTATAATGAAAACCTGACATGATTGAAATGTTCCATGAACTTAACGATAAACTAGAAATGTTTCGTCCTAAAATGAAAAATTCCTATCCTGTGCTTTATAACTTTATTTCATCATACTAATAATCACAGCTGAACCACTAATCATCGCTCACACCGACAACCAGGGAACAATAAAACACATAATACATAATCTGTACTAACTATTAGTACCAAAGAATTTAAATACTAGGTATGAGATAAAATAAGTTGCAGTAAGGTACACGCTAACTGAAATGTAGCGGATATCGAAACAGAAATCGTCAAAAGGCAGTTTTGACCAAATTTTTTGCTGCAACGTTGTGTGTTGATAACTAAAACAACTTGGTGACGTAATACGGTATGTGATATACTGTAGGACTATATAAACCGCAGTGCCAGGCAGATAATGTTTAGTAGTTTAGAAAATTCATTTTAATGTCAAACAGTAACCAGTACATAAAATTTATTTCATGAAACGGCCGGCCCATGACCAGACCAGAGTCCGTGGCCCACTGGGCATTGCCCAAATGCCCTAATGGCCAGTCCACCCCGATATATATATATATATATATATATATATATATATATATATATATATATATATATATACACATTCACTATATGTGCTGTAAATGAAGGTACATGTAAGATAAATCACAGCATAAATAATGCAGCACGTCCACCACTACTACTACTAATTATAATAATTACATTAAAAACAATTATTTCTGCAACACATTTCATATATTGAATGCACTTTGAAAGGCTTCTCAAAAATCACAAAATACTAATACTTAAAATTCTACGTATAATTACCAGATGTATCATGAAAGCAGATACCTGTAAGATAAGTCAGTGCAATACAAACATCCCTAACAACACTAACAGGACCACTGGTGCCACTCATAATAAACGTTTATTTATACAGTAAATCGCACACATGCTGTCCCGTTCAAAGCGTTTTACAGAATTTCAACATCCATCCGTTTTCCAGGGCAGGGCTGCAGGGCGGCTGAGGCCAATTCCAACAATCATTGGGTGCCATCACAAGGCAAACACACACAGACTCACACCAGGGGGCGATGTAGCAACGGCAATCCATTTAAGCGGCATGCGTTTGGGTGGAAACTGGGCTACCAGGAGTAAATCCATGGAGGCACAAGAAGAACATGCAAAGGCCACACAAGATAGACACAGGATGTGAAGACAGATAAATAAAAATAATATTATAATACATTTTATTTATACAGTACTGTACCCTTGTTTAAAATGCTTCAAGCACTCACAGCATCCTCCATGTTGTGAGACAGCAGCTCTACCCCTGTGCCATCACGTCACCCATTTAAAAGTATATATAGGTAGATAGGTCTGAAAGGCGCTATATAATAGAGAGATAGACACATGCAGTAGATAAAGTGCACACATAACATCAGAGCACCTCAGGCCTTTATGTTTTTATCCTACAACGTACGACATGGTGGATTCTATAGCTGCATCGAGAAGTGGAGAACTAAAACTGCAGGAGTCTAAATCCTGGAGAAAATCAGCTTTGGAGTCCACGGCCGTCATATTTCATGAATGAGTTTTATTGACTTCACCCAAATGGCCGCTGTGTCCTCCTGGTCATTTTCCATGTAACAGATTGTAGGTTTTGCTGACAAAGACAACAACAATCATCATCATCCACATTCCCCCACTACGATGGCGACCATCATCATCATCATCATCATAGTAATATCCAAGTAAACGTCCTCGATTCAAGGTGGTCGTGTATGCAGAGCTCTTGTCCAAATCTTCAATGGCCCTGCTAATATTCCCAGTTACACTTTCCAGTATAAATCCACCGTCTTTGGATTATGTCAATCATGTCTGCCACTTCTATCACAAACTACTGAAGGGTTTTGCTTTTTCTAAATTTAAACCCTGACATCAATTGTCTTCATTGTGCTTCCAACATCGATCTTCTACTATCTTTCTGAGGACCCCATCAGATGTTCACTAAGAGACAAAGACCCCTACACCCAGGGGGTTCCACGGTTCAGCGTGAAGTGAGGCGTCTGTCTGGGCCTTCTTTGATCACGAGGAGGTGAGTCCATAAGAACTTTTGCTGACCGCTCCATGTGCGTGTTTCTCGTGCGATACTCGGCCATTATTAGCATGGCCAGCGTAGAAATGCTTCATTTGCAGCTAAATGTGTGAATTTCAAAAGAAATATAAAGTAAACTGTAAGTGGAGCGAGATGCTGCAGGAGTGAAGTCACCATTGAGCCAACTTCATTTCACTTTGTATAGCGCCTTGCACCGAGCGCAGACTCCGAGGGCTGTAAACAAGTTCACATCTAAAGCACAGATGACACCATTTCACAAGCCCATTTGTCCTTCCATTTCCAGTTTGGTGTCACCAGGTGTGACCACCCAGGCCAGGGGGGGCTTTGGGGTGAGCACTGGACGCGGCTGCAGTTCTCCTTCACATCTGTAAGTAAAGTATGGGCACAGCAATGAGAATATTCTCACCATCCTGAAATTAACTAAACCAACTCAATAATCTGATATACTGGGGGGGGGGGCTGTAAATACCCTCTGACATTTATGAATTTATTGAAGACTTTTTTTTTTTTTTTTTTAATAAATGCGCACATCTTTGTAAATATTGACAGGTTATGGAAAAACAAATTAACCCTTCATTGTCTTTGTCTTACGGCCCACCTTTCCCAGCCTTCTTTATGGCTGACGAGTGTCTTGATCTGTAGCCTTGTCAAGGTCCCTTAGAGCAGCCCACCCTTCTGTCTGCCTGACGTCAGCCCCCCCCCAATCAAATCAGCTGTTATTTGTCCTCAGCAATCACAAACAGTATAGTATGGAGTGATGTTGGTTGATGGCAAAACTCCAAGTCTGTGCATTAGAAGAAGAATATAAAGGACAATGAACAATAATAATTAACATATACAATGGCGGTAGGGGTGTCTATTATATGAATACTGTAGAAATGTATGTAAACATTTACAAAAATAATAACACTAAATTAAACACACATACACATGAAATATGAGAGTTGATAACAGGGTACCACGTAGTGCCGGGCACTGTTCTCACTTAGGACATGGATGGACGGTGGGCAGAAGCTCCTCCTCAGCCTCTCTGACGTGGTCTTCAGACAAGGGTGCCATCCACCTGACTGCAGCACCCTCTGGTGGGGTGGCTGACCTCCCTCATAAATGATGTACATGTCCTGGAGGTTAGAGGGTGCCCACCCGGTGATGCGTTCACAACTGGGAATGCACACCTTCATCATGTTTTTGATCATCACCTCATACATGTCCCACAGTGTGTACAGTTTTGGCTTCTTCATAGTCATCGTCTTTAGTGAAATTTCATTAAAAGTGAAAAACAACACTCACTCGTGGGAGTCTGGATTGAGGAGCCTTGCCATCTCTGGACTGGTAAGCCACTATGCCCTGCAGAATCAGAAGACTGAAAAACACCCACATGATGTCTGCAGTGACAGGCTGCCAGTGACTGTGACATTTCTGAGGTGGCTCAGTTTAGCCGTTCATTTCAACAAGTATTTTTTGCTGTTAAACAGATCAGCAGACATCTTTAGACTGGGGTGTAACGCGATGGTGCAGGATTGTCAGCAGTTGTATGACACCTGGACGGTCAGAATCTGCTAATCAGGCATCAGATTCAATGCCCAAGTCAACGTGTGAAGAACAATTCATATCATCGTCATCACCACTATTTCTCGATTCAAGCAAAGGCTCGCTTTTAGTTGGTTCTAAAACTGCCTTTATGGCTTTTAGTCTTTCATTGTGTTTTTGGTCCAAGGCTTCATCCCACTCATGAATATTAATGATGAGTTATCATAAAGTGGCAGAACGCGTAGACATTTTCATGTCATTTTTCAGGGTGATGTTATTTCATCCACTAGGTGGCAGCAGAGTTCTGTCCCAAGTGTTATTTGAGCTTAACTTTGTAAAGCGGATCCTTACACGTCACCCCGAGTCTGCCTTGGGCTTACCTGTATTTACATTGAATGCCGAGCCGAGTCACATTCAATGCTAATGATAAGGATTAAACAAAGAAAAAAAAAAGAAAAAAAATATTAAAATCTTAAAAGGGAGAGATGAATACAGCTTTGTTATATTTGGTCAATTCCTGTTTAGCTCTGCATTGTGCATTTCTGGACTGAAACAATAAACATCCAGACTGTCAGGTAATTTAATTCAGACAGGAGTCCAATTAATATGAAGAACTAACTGGAACAAAAACTCAGCTGGGCCAGCAGTCACAAACATAATGAAAATGACGCGAGGCCTCCAACAAAAAAGCCAAGGAGCAGGCCGGCCAGAGGCTTCACTGGTAACCCAGTCCAGATGACTCAAGACTTTGACCCACAGGCGTCCAGCATAGCAGGCAGCAAACAAGGAGAGCTGGCAAAAGAACTAGAAATAAATGTCATCAAACAAAGCAAAGGCCCCAAAAGGCGGAGGATTGCCATAAACCCCCAGCTTGTACACAAAAGGGCCACCAAGGAGTTTTCATAAATTAGGATTTGTTATTAAAAAACACAAGATAAATGCTAAAAAGAACAATAAAAGTAAAAAGGAGTTCACGAAAAGACAGTCCTACAGAAAACAAGTCCATATCCACAATCCAGAACGAAAAATTGGGAACAGAAGCAAAATACATCAAGAAAAAATGAAAATCCAAATAAAAGAGCAATACTCATAAACTCCTAACAAACACAATGATTGCCTACTCCCGAGCCTTCTCAGCTGACTTAAATAGCCAAAGGGGGTCTTAGGAGTGACAACATCAATGTGGCCCCACCTCCTGGGGCTCCGCCCACAAAGCACAAAGAGCTGAGGCAAACTTAAAGTGGCAGAGCACAATGAACTAATTATGAATGAAATCAACAGAAATAACCTAATATATGAAAAATAATAATTCAAAGACAAAATAACAAACACACATTAATACATAACACCCAACTGCAGGGGGTCATTTAGCCAGGTAAGCCCCACTAAATGTCATGTTTGGCTTCCCCACCCATGTATGCTGTTGTTACTACTTGGATTTTTGGGACTTAATCCCAGAGCTATTTCAGATGCCCCCTCCCCCTACGCGTGGCTCTATCCGCCATCAAAGGCACCATAAACACAAGAAAAAGAAAATGGAGACTTCAGCAGGTGCAATAATACAGCAACACAAAATGGTCAAAACTGAGGTGAACAGGCCTCAACATGAAACAAAATGCTGACTTCACTGGTCAGTTACGCAAACAGGCCGCACCCCAGGCAGCCAGGCCCCATACTCAAAAGGCAGGAGTTAAGGCCTACACAGGCCCCATTGAGCCTCAGGCTCTTTTGACATTTAAGAATACTTTAACTGCACAAACTTACCATTTGAGGAAGAGGATAACCAAAAACCTCCGGCTTAAATGGACAAAGCAAAACAAAGATAAAAAAAAAAAATCAAAGGATTTATGACATAACAACACAAGAACAAAAACGGCAAGGCACAAAGGAATAAGGGGGCAAAAACATCAAACAGAAAGGGTTTGAGTGAAACGGCTAACAAGTCTAATTCAGCAATTAGAAACCTAAAGATAAAACAAAGGAACCAGAAAATCCAATCCAGTAAAAACTCACAATCCACAGGACCCCAGCTGTCCTTCACTGTCCCTCAGCAGTGACATCATGGTAGCCCACCTCAGAAGACAAAGCAGCAGAAATACACAAGACATAACAATTCAATTGTAATTACAGAAGGCCATGTTAGATGGTATATTGCTCTGGAGTATTTTCATACAGCGTTTGATAAAGTTTTTATTAAGGCCGTCATGTGAGATTTCTCATTATCTGACTTCTCTTCATCTGGTTAGTTTTGTTTAAAGACTTTCTGGTCATGGGGGTCTGCTGGAGCCAATCCCAGCCAACACAGGGCACAAGGCAGGAACCAATCCTGGGCAGGGTGCCAACCCACCACAGGCACTTACAAATCATTTTCATAATGTCATTGAGTTTGTCAGTCTTATATTTCAACCGCCGTTCTTCCCCCGAGCTGGGGGTCAAATTTTTGTTTAACGTCATTTTTCAGTCTTTGATTTGTGCTAATCTTACTTTCGTTTGCTGTTTGTTCCTCTCCCGATGCTGGCGTTATGTGCCTTGTGTTTTGTGGGCGAGTTCCCGAAGGGCGGAGTCACCTGCTCGTCACTGTAAAGGTTTGCACTCAGCCCTATAAAGGCGGGGATCAACCCACAGTCCCTTGCGGTTCATTTGAATGCACTTGGGAGTTGACGAGTGTTTGTTTCAGATTCTCCCTTTGCGTTTTCACCACTTTGCTCTGTTCCTGACTACGTTGGACTTTGCTTGCCTTGGATTACCTTTGTCTTTTTCAGGCAATTCCATTTTGTCTTTTGTGCTCCACGGAGCTTCTGGCTGTTAGAAAGCATTTTTGGTGAAGAATAAATCTTTTTTAATTTGTAAAGATTTTTTTTTTTTTGCTCTAGAGTTTGATGATTTTTCCATCTACTGGGCTTTTTAGGAAGTTTTTGGGACTTTGTGCTTGTGAACTCTGAAGTTTCATAACAGTCAACCAGTGTACCCACCAATGAGTTTTATAACACTTTGAAAAGAATATTTTTCACCTGAGCAATGTAACTGTTGTCTAACAAAGTGGGAGAAAAGTGAAATGTGACACACGTCTGTGAACCATAGAAGGCCATTTTATGTCACCGCGTGGATTATAGCTTATTTGCTGCTGATCGGGTGGTGACATCATGTATGTGTGCGTATGCCATAAATTATTCATGCCTGTGCCAAACAGGCTGTAAAGTGTGAGGTGGAAGAAGCTTACAGTAAGCATGTGTGGTGCACATCGGGCAGGGGGCGCAGTGGTAGTGCTGCTGCTCTGCAGTAAGGAGACTGTGGAAGATTGTGGGTTTGCTTCCCGGTTCCTCCCTGTGTGGATAGCGCTTTGAGTACTGAGAAAAGCACTATATAAATGTAATGAATTATTATTAACTGACAAACACAGAATTTAATGTGCTGAAGGATTCCCAGGGGTTTACTATTCCTGGAACATAAGTAGGGATGGACGGTACAGGATATTCATAGGAGGCCAATCACCCCACAAGTTGATAGGTGGCATCGTGGAGTTTAAGAGAAGGCGCGAGTCCAGGGTTCTAGGGACACCTGTCGCCACCAGGGGGAGCTCTGGCTACTGGGACACAGGCCTAATGCACACATTTCCAGGCTGTGAATGTGACAGAGACAGTGGAACGATATGGCGGCTTCACTAACTGATTTGGACACTTTGACAGTTCCATCCATTTCTGTCCTGACGGGAGCTTCGTTTTCTTTATCTCCTTGGCTTTAGCACCAGTTATTGTATCACTCTATTGTGCAAAAATGTTAATATTTGAGGCAAAAATGAACCATTTTTAAATTTTTTTGGTCACTTTGTCATTTGAACTTCCACCATTGTAAGTGTAATTGCCATATTTGTTATACTGAATTAACGTGCTTACCTTTGGTAGCTGATTAGCCCTTCATCACATTAGAGTTGAACAAGAAAAACAAGAAAAAAAAAGAAAAACAGAGAGCCATGTGTGGCGATTGGCCAACAGCAACTTGAAATCGGGACAAAAGTTTCGACAAATCGCCTCTCAAAGTCTGTGCCGTGTTCGTACTTGTCACTAATCTGCCTCCATTAAGGGGCCGTCGAGCACAATGCCCACAAAATGCTCGACTGTATTTGCCTCCTTGTTGTTTTTGGCTCTCTGTTGCTCCTCCTGTCAATTTACAGAGTGAGGGATTACAGAAGAGAGATAATTGACATAATCAGACTCTCGCCTCTGGCAAGCATACCTGGATGGTAAAAGACGACAATTACTTTCCCCCCGAAATCCCATTGGAAAGACTTATTTACAAGGAGATAACAGCTGCACATTTTCACATTAAGTGTTATTTCTCGACAAGCGGAGAAACGTCGATTCTGTGTCCTTTCATTCGTCGTAAAGTCGCCTGCTCAAAATTTGAACTCATTGAATGAACGTCGCTATTTATCTTTGAGCCAGACTTACCCTTGGAAAGATCCAGCTCTCTCCTAATTCATTATTTCATACGGTTGCTTACATTTTCAATTCATCGCGTAGGCATCACCATTTATCATTAAACTGGAGTTTTTTAACGAGTTCCCTTCATTGTAAATGTTTAGCCCTTTTCTAATTAAGAACTTTACACAAGTGGTTGAAATAACTCAGAGTACACACTGCTGCTTATTGCTGAAACAAACTTTCAATGTTTAAATAGTTGCAAATATTCACGGCTTACCCAATTGAAAATTTCAAGCAGGAGTTTTTATTTTGTAACAAAAGACAAAAGAGATCATAAAGAATTGGGGCACCAAATGGCACACAAGGCCCATTTAACTGTTGGCAAAACAACAAACACGCATTCAAAATAATGTGAGAAAGTCTTCTCAGACCCGAGTCCAAGTATGAACTGATTCAAGATGGTGGATTTTCTGGTTTTAAGTCCTTCTGGCAGGATGAGGTGGGACCAGACGGATGGACACCGGAAGTGACATCACAGGTGTCACCGCCGTCAGTCCTCTGGTCTGCAGGGGGAGGAAGGAAAAAGTCATTAGGGCACAGCGCCACCTCCTGGAGAGGAGGGGAATTATAATCACTAGAGCCCTTAAGCTGCGCCCATGCGTGACAACTTATTAATTAAACATCGACATTTATTGTGGAACTGGAGTTTTATCTTTTGAACAAGCTTCTCTTGTTTTAAATATCAGTTCCTTTTTAAATCAAGAATTTTCTATAGGGGTTGGCACGGTGGTAGCGCTGCTGCCTCACAGTTAAGAGACCTGGGTTCGCTTCCCGGGTCCTCCCTGCGGCTCCAGCAGACCCCCGTGACCCTGTATTTAGGGTATAGCGGGATGGATGGTTGGATGGATTTTCTACAGGTCATTGAATTAAGTCATTAAGTAAACATTACAATTTTTTCACTGAACCAAACTTTTCACAAGTATTTCTCATATATCTATATCGATCTATATATAACTATTTATATATACAGTATATATATATATATATATATATATATATATACAGTATATATGTATCTAGGGGCGGCACGGTGGTGCAGTGGTAGCTCTGCTGCCTCGCAGTTAGGAGACCCGTCTGGGTTCGCTTCCCGGGTCCGCCCTGCGTGGAGTTTGCATGTTCTCCCCGTCTCTGCGTGGGTTTCCTCCCACAGTCCAAAAACATGCAGGTTAGCTGGATTGGTGATTGTAAATTGTCCCATGTGTGTGTGGGTGTGTGTGTGTGTCCTGCGGTAGGTTGGCGCCCTGCCCGGGATTGGTTCCTGCCTTGCGCCCGGTGTTGGCTGGGATTGGCTCCAGCAGACCCCTGTGACCGTGTGTTCGGATTCAGCGGGTTGGAAAATGGATATATCTATCTCTCTCTCTCTATATATATATAGATATAGATATAGATATATATATAGTGATAAGAACAACACAGATACATCAAAAAGGGTTTGAACCGTCCTCTGCTGTTCTATTTGTGTCTGAGGCTGCTTGTGTTGAGTGTTTGGGGAGCTGGAGCACCCCCTGGTGGCCACACCAGAACAATGGGAGTCAAGAGCAAGAAAAAAAGAGAAATGGAAAGACTAGAAAGTTAAGCGTCAAAACCAAAAGCAAAAGCCAAAGTCATAGCTGAAAAACAAAAGCACTTACCACACACACAAATGATTAAATCCCATGCTTATTCTTAGGCTCGTATCTGCAAACTGGAATACTCCAGAAATGGAAGGGACTAAAACTTTACAAAAAGCTCCCTTCAGCGTAAATTTGTAGGCCTTGACAATTTTACACAAGTGCTTTTATGATGTCATCGAGTAGACATTGCTGCTTGTCGCTGAACGGGACTTTGAATGTCTACACGTCAAGGAGGTGATTCAAAATGTCCAGTTGTCACCTAATGAAGAATTCTGTACCAGAGGTTTTAACTTAGCGAGTAATCATCGCCATGTATTGCTGAACTGGACTTTTAACTTTCTAACAGTCTTGTCTCCTTTCTTAATATCAGAATCTCTCCTAATCCCAAACCTTACACAAGTTGTTGAATTATTCACTCATCTAGCACACCAAGCTCTTTAGTGTTGAGACCACCTTTAAATATTTCTTGACATTTCTTGTCTTTAAAGCATCGAGCTCTTTCCCAATTCAGAATTTTACACAGGTGGATTTTATGAAGTCATCAAGTGAGCATCGGCAGTTTCCACTCAGGTGGATTTTTCACGGCTTTTCCTCACTCTGTTTATATCCAGCTCAGTTTCTAACTTAGAACTTTGGTGTAATTTTAAATCATAGAGCAAATATCGCCATTTATTACTGAACTGGACTTTAAATGTTTTTAGAAGCTTCTCACATTGTAAATTTCCAGGTCTTTCTTTTCATCCATTCATCCATCCATTATCCAACCTGCTATATCCTAACTACAGGGTCACGGAGGTCTACTGGAGCCAATCCCAGCCAACACAGGGCGCAAGGCAGGAAACAAACCCCGGGCAGGATGCCAGCCCACCACAGTCTTTCTTTTCATTCAGACGTATAACTTTGCCATTGATTTAATTAACATTGTTGTGTCTACAATGAAAATCTGTGAGGCCAGAGAGATAAGGGATCGTAAAAAAGATCTTAACTGGAAAGATCAGAAAGCCGAGTGTCAAATCCAAACTCGTAGCCGAAAAGCAAAAGTGCCAGTCGTGTGCCTTTTAAATTTATCCTTAAGCTCATATCCACAAACTCCAACAATCCTGAAGTCTAAGTGACAGAACTTTATACTCTTTGATTTATGACAGAAACTGCATAGCATGACCCCGATCCTCACACTACCGCTGTCATGAAGACACAAGTCCCAAAAGCACTTCCAAAAATGCCTCCTAGAGTGAGAAATCCCATTAAAAACCCCCGTAAGATACAAAGAGGGCTAAGTGGCTCCTTTTTTTTTTTTTAATTTTATTTGAATTTTATTTAACATTACAATCAAGTCAAACTTTAAAAAGCAGAGTTCAATCCCCTCCTGAGAGAAAGAGAGGAGAGCAAAAATTAAAACAACACAGAAGTGACAATGTCCTTTCTCTCAATATGAATTCTTATTTCAAAATTCTATGAATTAGATCTTGCCAGAGTTAAGAAAAAAGGGATAAGTAGAACTTTTATAAAATAAAACGGTTTATTTATAACAATAATAAATAATAATAATTCTTTGCATTTATATAGCGCTTTTCTCACTGCTCAAAGTGCTCAGCAATTGCAGGTTAAGGGCCCAACAGAGCAGAGTCCCTATTGGCATTTACCTTCCGATTGCCAGTGCAGATCCCTAGCCTCTGAGCCACCACTTCACCTCTCCAGGGACAAAAAAGAAGGTCAAAACGAAATTACCTGCAACACAAAGGCAATCCCAAGCAAAGAAATCCCAAAACAGATTCCAACAGCAAAGTCAACATACAGAATGGAATAATGAAAAAAACATTTTTTGGGGAATTTTACAAAAGCAAAAATCCCAGCAGAAGACACAGAAACTCCCCAACTCTGGAGTGCACCCACAATGAGCCACCGGGACGTGTGGCAGTCTCTCCAGATTTACAGGCAGAGGGCGGTGCCTGGCAGTGATTGGCAAGTGGCCACACCCCCTGGGGAACCACCCACAAACCTCATGGTACATCACCAAGACATTGGAATATAAAACACAATCAAGTGAATACACAGATAAGAATCAAAAATAAGCAAAGCTGACATTGAACCCCAGCCAGGAGAGGAACCATGACTGAGTTATAACAGGAGAACATAGCAACACTCAAGAAATTCAAGATGCTGTCACAGGAAGGCGTTAAATCATTTTTACTACTTAAGAATGAAAGAAATTTGAACTAGCAGTAGCAGAAATGAATTCTGTGACCCAACAGAGTGAGAATCGTGAGTTTTACACAGATGATTTCATTTTTAAGTCATCAAGCAAGCAACGCCATCTTTGCTATACTGGACTTCAACGTTTTTAAGAAGCTTCCCTCAAGTTAAATTTTGCACAAGCGGTTGAATTAACTCATCGTGTAAACGTATTGCTTGTGATCAACTTGCCGATCCTTCTCAAGTTGTAATGTCAGCCTTCTTCCGACTTGAGAATTCTATACAGTGAGTCAGCTCATCGAGTACACCTCGCCACTTATCAATGAGCCAGACATTTAACAACTGAACAAGTTTCTCTTGCCTTAAATGTCCAGCTCTTTCTGAACTGGGAACTTTAATACAGAGGAGCCTGAACAGGTAGCTTCAGCAGAAGGACGCTGGCTGGCATGTCTTGTTCATCCTCTGCTTCCTCAGTCCTGAAGATTAACATCAAGACAAGGAGATGGGATGGAAGACGGGGAACGTTCACAGAAGACGTCTGCTTGTTCCGAGTCTTCTGGGCTGAATGAGGATGTAGAAGGACATTAACTTAGAGAGGGTCTCCCTGTACACCTTCCCATTTAGGCCTTGAAAGTCATGACAATGACAAAGTACATCATTAAAATGACTAACATAATATGTTTACAATGTGACATTTCACTTGGTTATGGATTTGTAGCAAGTCAAGTTTATTGTCGTGTCTCCATAATACAAAGAAATCCTCGGAACAGCTGACAAAAATGCAATAGAAAAAGATAAATATATACATAAACATATATATATATATAAATTATATACACTATATACATGCAATTATTATATATTTATACATTCTCTTTGTTATTTTACGATATTTGAATTCTTCTAATTGACTGTTCAGGGTTAAAAGCTCTCCCTGGTGCAATGGCTGTGGTGGACCCCGCAACTTAAACGAATAGTTCAAATCAATAGGGGAATTTGAAAGCCCCCTCAAAGAACAGGACGTCCTCAGTAAATGGCTCCTTAATATTCTGCAATCAGGCGAGCAGAGTTCAGCCTCCTTAAGCCTCGCCACTCACTCTCTTCATCGACAGATGAAAACTATAAAGCTAAATCATAGAGCAATCTGCTTCTGCTTTTCAAGTCTCTGCTGACAGCATTATGCTGATCCCTAGAATTATGTCTGGAGGGAGGTTTATATGAAGGAATGGATAGCTGATCAGATTTAAAAGATGGCCTGCAAGTGTGGAGATGCCACAAGAGAGTGACACACAGGTGACGCATGAGCAGTGCTGCGCTTATTACATTAGGCATGCAGAAGAAAACAGGAGGTTTATCATTCATTCAGGTGCTCATCTAAGGAGAAGAAGGCGAAGAAAGACATCCATAGGAAAAGGAGACTACCCCAGGCAGTCTGATCCCAAACTCCACAGGCTGGTTTCAGCCTACTCAGGCCTAAAGGAGGTCCCGGCTTTTAGAGTTCAAAGTATTTCTAAAATACATCAAAAATGTCCTACTAGGGAAAGGACCTAAAATACCTCTGGCTATTGAGAACAAAGCCCAAGCAAAATCTTCATGACGAAAGATATCTTTACGCTAATATGCTACCGTGACTGTCTGTTTGTCTGTCCAGGATTTTAAATCACCTGTTTGAACGACTGACCTGAATTTTGGTACACATATATTACGTGACCACTACTGTCCGCTTTTGGGGTGATGATTTTTATTCCTCTTTTTATTTTTATTTTTCTTTATTGTAGAATCAACTCTCGGGAGCGGCCAGCAGGGCAGCACTGTGGCCGTGCATACGGGCGCCATTCTCATTCCCTACCACCTTTTCCATCACTTCCACTACCTCTTCATATCTTAACTCATTCTTGAGGCAGACTGAAGACATAATTGCCAGGTTAAGTGAAAAATTAAGAAATATGTACTAAGTAATTGCAACACAAACACGGACTTAATCAGTTTTAACATGAAAAGATGCCGACGGAAGAAGAGAAGAAGCGGGCCGCTAGGGTGGAGAAGAGAAGAGCTGCTCAGGAAGCGGCAAGGGCATCAACCTCTGAACAAACGAATGCTAAACATACGGAGAAAGAGGAGGAAAACTATAAGTCAAGTGCAGTCCGCCATTATTGGTCTGTTATATAATACAACACTAATCTGTGTGTGTGTGTGTGTGTGTGTGTCTGGTCTCTCTGAGCAATCTGATTGGTCATTTTGGCAAAATGGAGCAGTTCAAGGACAACAAAGCAAATAATGTATTGAGTGACATTGGGCTGCTGAAACCTAAAGAGGTGCCTTCAAAGATGGGAAGTATTTATAAGAATAAGAACTATGCTTTTATGGTGGGTAACAGAGGCCCACCTACCATTGGTGGTAGTTAAAAAGTGATCAGGAAGCAAGAAAGGAGTCTTGAAATGATAAACTCTGAAACAGGCTTGGAAGAGAGATTGAGGCACACAAGGCACAGGAGGAATGATGAGGGCACACTTAGGGCAGGAGATGCCAAATATCAAATATCTGCATTCATAACAATCCATTTATAAACTTTCTGAAATCACTTTTTGTCTTTTTTGTCTGGCACCTCCTGAATTACTGGCATGAGAAAACCCCCACATATGATACATTGTTCCGCTCGTCTTAAACTCTGGTTACTCAAGATGGGGTTCCCCTTAATTTTTGCACTTTAAGCACTTTGAGCTACATTATTTGAAAATGTGCTATATAAATAATGTTGTTGTTGTTGTTTTGGACCTCTATGCCCCCCCAAAAAAACATTTTAGGTCATTTTTAAACCATACGTTATGTAGGGAATTATGCTCTTATGATAAAGAGTAAACCAATAGGTGCCTTCAACAGAAATGACAAGTTGTACTTGAAGTTGTGTAGGCCAAAACCGACAACCAACCCCAGAGGTTCACCCACTAATGGAATACGAAGGGTCAAAGCTACTTGTTTCAAAATTCAAGAGTATTTATTGTCATTTCATCCATATACAGTAATACAGCATATAGTGAAACAAAACAACGTTCTTCCAGGACCATGGTGCTACATAAAACACAGGACAACAAAGAATCCACGACACATAACATAACAAGATGCATGTGAGTCAAAGGTACAAACATGTCCAACACCGCAGAACAGAACATATATATCAGATATCAGATAGTCTCTCTATTATAAAAGAAAATCTTGAGACGAGACGAGACTATTGCCAAGAGATTGTTTCAAGTCCTGCTCTCCTCTCCACCATTTCTGGTTCACGGCCCATGACCGCGGTCCTCTCACCTCTCATTGGTGTGAATGCTTTTGTCAGACTCCCTCAGTTCCTGCACTCTCAGCTCTTATCAATTTTTATGTTTTCCTCACTTTAAGTTCCCAATTAAAGAAGACGTATTATGTTCAAATCTTATTGAAGAATTTCATCACAAAGGGTTATGAACAGAAGAAATGAGTACACGAGCAATCCTAGCACTGAGAAACGATGAAGTCCGACGAATTAATGTCAAAAGTGTTGATCGGTTACACATCAAATTGGTTAAATGCGTATTAATAGACTCTGCTGAAACAGTTGGTGGTGATGGTGTGGAAGATGAAACATCAACTTACAAAATCACGAAGAATATTTACAACCATTAACAGTGTCTGGTTGTCCACCAGCCGAATTACTGTAGAAAGAAGGACGTATCGTAATTGATGTCTGAGTGATGGGCTATGCAATAGGACAAGATTAGTTGTATTCAAAATTGGTTGAACAATTCTAACATGTAAAATTTGAACAGGCGACAAGAAAGGTAATGTAGTCCATCTTCAGGGATAACATTAGACACCAAAGAAGATCTCGATATGCCATTCGTATTAAAACGTTTACACTTTCCTGTTAGAATAGCTTTTGAAAAGACAATTAACAAATCACAGGGACATACATTCGAAAAAGTCGTTTTATTTAATTGAGAGAAAGAAATTCACTCACGGGCAGTTATACCTTGCGTTGTCACAATGTAAGAACAAACACAGGATCAAAATTCAAAGCTATATCGACGTAAAGTTAATTCAAAAAATTGTTTTTACTGAAGTTTTACAGTAAAAGTGTAAGTTTAAAAAGTATTTGCATGTTAATTTTAAAGCCAAAAAGAATGAAAATATATAACGCAATGAATACCTCTAACGCAACATATAACATAATTTTCTTTCAATTTATGTTTTACTATTTTTTAATATGGTTAATTACTCGCTGTAATGTAAAATAGTTAGTTCTATTATGCATATGTCACAATTCAAATGAAAATAAAATCTGTTTAAATTGTACATCTGCATCCCCATACGTGAGTGACAGAGCCGTGAAGTGGCTAGCGTGTAGCGCCCACCCGGGGGCTGGCAAGTGAAGAGTGCAGGGGGCAGAGCCCCCTAGTTTTTATAAAACTTAAAAGAGAAAAATGGGAATTAGTAATACAGACCCGCTCACTAGAGGGTGAAAGCCTGTCAGTAACCCCAGCCATGTAGAATTTTCACAAATAACAAAATTATTATTGCAACAAAAAATGTAAGGTGAACAGGAGTTGTCAGAAAGGGTCTTCTTCTTCTTTCAGCTGCTCCCATTTGGGGTTGCCACAGAGGATCATCTTCTTCCATCTCTTTCTGTCCTCGTCATCTTGTTCTGTCACACCCATCACTTGCATGTCCCCTCTCACCACATCCATAAACCTTCTCTTAGGCCTTCCTCTTCTCCTATTCCCTGGCAGCTCTATCCTTACCATCCTTCTCACACTGACAGAAACTGGGTCCTTCTTTGGCAACAGGGTCATTTCAAAGGGGCTTTGGCCACCATGGTCGCCGGATCTGACACAACCAGACTTCTTCCTTTGGGTTATACTGAAAGGAAAAGTCTATGGGAACAACTGCGGAAGATTTGAAGAAAAAAAAACATCCATTGTGAAATTGCTGCTACACCCTCTGACATGCTTGCTGATACGTTCAGGAGCATGGAGCTCCACGTTGAAATGTGTCTGGCAGGAAATGGAAACAACTTCCAGCATTGCATTTAATGCAATCGATTCCACATACGTCAAGGTATAGAGCGGATTTTTTTGGGATCAGATTGCTTCATCCTAACAGGAGTTACAACAGAATATTGGGGGCCTCTGTACAAACATATTTAAGCTTCTGTAAAGTTTTGATTTCCCTTTGGGGACAAATAAAGTGTCATCATCATCATCACGATTTCTCATGTCCTCGTGTAGTAAGAGTTGACATACACGTGCACATGGGAGGCAGTTAAAGGGCAATTCCACGACAGACCAGGAGGTGGCCGAGTGTACTGACCCTTTGTCCCTTTCCACTGCAGGCCGATTACGGGATATTCCGCCTGGTCCCAATGACCTCACTTCCAGTTCCGACCCTGATGACCTCACTTCCTCTGCTCTCCCTTAAAACCGCCATCTTGTCCTCCTTAAGTCAGGTCTGTTTTGGACTCTGAGCCGTACACAATGTCCTCCCAATTTAACTTTTTTGCAGCCTGGAAAAATTATACAGGTGGCTGCCCCAACAAACCTTTTTTTCGACTCTATTGTCATTGACAGTACGAGATCGATAATTTTGTGTTTTATGTTTGACATTAAAGAGTCTTTTTCTGCTGATCAGTGCCATAAAAGACAAACAAATTCCACTGGGACAGAATATAACACAAAAATGTGAAAACCTCCTAGGAGCTGAGGACGTTTTTTTGCAGGCCCAGCGTATTTTACTTTGTATATTGGATGACACTTGGGACATCGCATGTGGTGTTAGTTTTAGATTAGTGACATTCTGGATTGTCCACACTGTGCTGTGACGTGTGCTTGTCTAATTTTAAACTCGGCCTCCATGTGTGTTTGTAGATGTGAGTTGTGGGATTTCTCTCTCTCTTTGTCCACAGATCTCAGCTGTCTGCTTCTTAGCGCCCCCCTCAGGTGTAATTTACCAGCGCTAAACCTACCCTGGGATTGCTGGGTCCCTTCCACTGCGCTGAGGTTTCATTTAAGGAGTAGTGAAAGGCCTTCTGGTTAAAGTGGCTTGTCAAAGATGTCGGCCTGGAAGAGCTGGAGAGAACAAAACTGGAATGCAAACCTTTCCCAAATCCCAGTGAATTTGAACACCTGCCTATGGATTCTTGTGAATCCCGTCTACATTTCACTTTGATTGCCGGTGGCTCCCAAAGGCTGGGATTTTCCAACTGAGCCGTGTCGGGGCTCCGCTCTGTGGGAGCCATTTGGGTTTGTCTTTGGCTCTCGTCTGCATGCTCTGAGCCCACATGTTAGGATTTCTGCTCGCACAGCAAAAGCTGCCACACTGCTGCCAAACGTGCCGAGTGTCTCCCCAGCCGTACTTTAACTGCATTGACCATGAAGTGTAGAAACATAATATTTAAATAAACAGAAGCAGTAGCAAATGTGGTTATTTGAAAGGATTATTTTATATCATTATCCAAGAACCTGACACGCTTGCGTCACCTCGCTGTTGGGAAGCACATTCACGTTAACCCTTCAGAGGGTCCGCCTGCTCTGCGGTTGTTCAGTGTGCTCCGTTTCTCTGACTGGCTTACTGTACACCAGGCTGAAGTCCAGGGGCCCGAGGAGATGGAAAGGGACACGAAAATGACTAACAAGGTCTAACCGGTGTGCCCAATTTACAAAAACATGTCACTTCAAAGACCCTGATTAGGAACAGAAACAGACAGAGACAGACACACGACCACCGAGACCACAGTGGTACTACCTAGTCACAGGCACAAGTCCACGTCCAGCGGTCACCGTAGAGAATTTAAAAAGGGGGAAACGTCCACAGACCCTCAGACCAAAAAAAAAAAAAGAAAGAAATGTGATGAGAACGGGCGATAAAGCCCACCGGTCTCTATCTTGGTAAACTGTGGCCTGTTTAGATAGATAGATAGATAGATAGATAGATATGAAAGGCACTATATTAGATAGATAGATAGATAGATAGATAGATAGATAGATAGATAGATAGATAGATAGATAGATAGATAGATAGATAGATAGATAAAGAAAGGCACTATATAATAGATAGATAGATAGATAGATAGATAGATAGATAGATAGATAGATAGATAGATAGATAGATAGATAGATAAAGAAAGGCACTATATTAGATAGATAGATAGATAGATAGATAGATAGATAGATAGATAGATAGATAGATAGATAGATAGATAGATAGATAGATAGATAGATAGATAGATATGAAAGGCACTATATTAGATAGATAGGTAGAAATGAAAGGCACTATATAAGATAGATAGATAGATAGATAGATAGATAGATAGATAGATAGATAGATAGATAGATAGATAAGAAAGGCACTATATAATAGATAGATAGATAGATAGATAGATAGATAGATAGATAGATAGATAGATAGATAGATAGATAGATAGATAGATAGATAGATAAAGAAAGGCACTATATATAATAGATAGATAGATAGATAGATAGATAGATAGATAGATAGATAGATAGATAGATAGATAGATAGATAGATAGATAGATAGATAGAGAAAGGCACTATATTAGATAGATAGATAGATAGATAGATAGATAGATAGATATGAAAGGCACTATATTAGATAGATAGGTAGAAATGAAAGGCACTATATAAGATAGATAGATAGATAGATAGATAGATAGATAGATAGATAGATAGATAGATAGATAGATAGATAGATAAGAAAGGCACTATATAATAGATAGATAGATAGATAGATAGATAGATAGATAGATAGATAGATAGATAGATGCACACACATGATTTTTGTTTTTTTGTCTTAATTATTGTTTGTGTCATAATAAATGATATTTGGTACGACTTCTTCAAAGTGGTAGGCATGTTGTGTAAATCAAGTGGTCCTGAACCCTTAAAGATCCATTTGAATTCCAGGTTTCAATGTCACAGAACACATAAAAACACCAAGGGGGACGACTGCTCAAACAAGGCACTATAATTTAGTTAAATTTACAGAGAAGTAAGACATTTACTTGACATTACATAGAGAGATAAAGAAGAACTATAGAAATCAGATGGCTGTTTAAAGCATGTTATAACAGACAGAGAAACAGGAAAGGCACTTTATAAAAGAGAGCTGGACACAGCAGGGACATTCAGCAGATGTGCCTTTGCTGATCCCAGTGGGCACCTGCTTTGTTCGAGTAGCAGAGTCAAAGCTACACACAACAGCCCCACGTTATAAGGACACCACCAGCTCGATGGCAGGCAGACGCTTGCTGAGGACACTTATCAGCAGTAGTCTTTGCTGACTCTTCTATTTGTTTTCCTCCCAAGCACTTTAAGCTCTTTGGATTGTCTTTCCTATGTGACAGGACACCATTTTTTAATTTTCATTCTTCATGAATGTTCTCAGCCCACACTGAGATTCCCCCCAAGGCCCTTGGTGGCCCTGGGCACTTTGTCCACCGGTCTATGTGTCCGGGATGTTTCTAAGCGGACATGACACATGACAGGTTGGACGTGAGTCTGTTTCTGGACCTCATCATAAAGTTTTAATGCCTTCACTATTGAGGAGTTGCACTCCAAACCTTGGTGATGGCCACACACACCATGAAACAACAGCTTTGTATTCTTTTTGTGGTGTTGATATTAAAACATAAAAAAATCAGAATAAGATATTTGATCAACCACTGCTAAATCTGCTTGATGCCACCAAGTGTGTGGTGGAGGGCACTTCCCCTGGCAGCATCAGTGAAGAGCCAGCTTGTCACATCCAACCAACCCAAAGGGCACATCTTTGGGAGGCTGAAGTTAACTCAGAAATCAGGGTGGGGGGGCAGACTGGGATTTAAGCCTAATCTGCTGAAACGGTGTAAATGGCTGCCCCCCCATAAAAAAATGGGATTTAACCAAAGTGTAGCGAGTCTAAGAGAAGCCTACAGACAGCGTGTGACCCTCACTTGATGGTAAGGTGCACTTCGAAGGAGGACCGAGTGGTCCCGCCCAGTAATGTTTGTCAAAGTCGCTCATCGGAGCGCCGGGGATTTCCAGACCTTGGCAGTGATGGTAACCAAACGCTCTGCCAAGGCTCAAGGCCTCATGAGACGTTGGCGTTATGCCGGGTTTTGTGAGTCCTGCTCCAGCATCTCCATTCAGACAATCACGCCGGCTTTTCTGCTGACACAGTCACAACAGTTTGATTCTCTGCATGGCCAGTCAAGGCAAGTTGGAGAGCTCGGGTTGGCTTAGGCGGCTTTAACCGAGACATTCATTGTGTTATTTAAAAGTCTACCTTAGCGATGGTAAACACGGCAAAACAAAGAGCCTGGGCAGCCTTCACGCTTTTGGGCCGAGAGCAAACCCGGGGTGCCACAACGTGCAAGTTCATTGGGAGTGTCGTGTCTGCCTGTTCAGTATGTGGTGAATAAGTCGCAAATTCAATACCAAAGGGGACAATTTAGGAACAGAGTGCCTCCTGGTGGGTGCACCAGGGCTCAAATACCTCAACAGTGGAGATTTTATTGGAAACCAGTCCGGGAGGGATGATTATAGGGAACTGAAATCAAGATATTTAAAACGGGGGGTCACCAGCGGCCACCCTTCTCACTAGACATCAACTCAGACTGCTCGATACAGCCAGCAGCTGAGTTAAATAAAAACACGGAATAAGGGAGTGGAAGATAAAACATTTGTCGGAATTGCTAGCCAAAACATCAAAGTGATTCTTGGGTGGGCAGTGGATTTTGTTTTTCTATACTTTGTACTTATTTTGAAGTAAACGGCCATATCTGAAAAGCTGTTGTTAACTTGTAACATTGTGCCATTGTAACATTCTGGTTTTTGAAAAATAAAATAAAAACAAAGAAAACTTGAGGTGATCTGTCATCGAGACCAAAAATGAAACCTTGATTTTGGACTTGATAATCTGTCCCAATAATTTCTTTAACCATTAAATGTAACAAACAAACAGCCTAATTGTCACAGGTTGTATCCGTAACCTTGGACAACCAGAAGTGCCTGTCTTCGTGCAGTCAGACTGATGATGTCACAGTCCCAGTCGAGTGTGACGTCGTCATCCTCTCTGTGTTATTCTGTGTTTTCATTGTACTCGGCACAACGAGGCTCAGCCACTTTCTCTGTAGAATTACCATGGAAACGTGTACACAAAAGACAAAAACTGGCATCGTCCATAGTTAACAATAACGGTGTCATCACAGGAAGATGAGAGCAATCTTCAAAATAAAAATGATGTTCTGACTCACAGGGAGAAAGAAGGAAAGAAGAACAAGAGATGGATAGAGTCCAAAAGATCAAGCAGAGTTTCGGTAACCAAGAATCAAGATAATCTTTGGCCAATCGTTAATCAAGCATCAAAGTCGTAAAGCCAAAAGTGAATTCCTTTGAACCAAAGATCGCCCCACTGTCACAATGTTCAACCAAACCTCAGATACAGTACTTCAGAGATGTGAGTGATCACCTCTTTATGGTAACTTCAGTGATGTCACATGTTATGCACACCCCTGGTGTCTTCTGGGAGAATTTCTAATGGAACCCACAATGCGGGGGGCGCCCATTAGAGCACTTAATGACCTCATGAAGTAACAGTAGAAAAAATTAATTCCTCGGGTAGAAGAATCCCTCAATAGATATGTACATTGAAAAATAAACCAAAAAATGGTAGAAACAACTCATGAAAATGGCAATTCAAAATGTCACCATTCAGCATAAATGAAAACTCCACATCGACCCCATCGTAACGCCCCCCTGTGTCCATTCAGACATCTAACTGCTTAGGGAGCACTGTGCAAGAAGAAAACAATTAAAAATACTTCTTGGTGCTTTTATCCTGTGTGCTGAGTGTCTGTCTGTTGGGTTTAAAGGGGCAACAGTGCCACCTAGCATCCTGGGGGAGGCAGTGTCCCAAAATAGCTGCCTTCCCCCATCGTTCCACTCTTTGCGAGTCCTGGCCGTCCATCACACTCTATAAACACATAGCGCTCCAGTGAGCACACAAGGCATAAAGGAGCTGCTAGCAAGAGTCATCCAAGGTGAGCAAATCCCAATATGCAGTCTAAAGGCAAAGTCAGACATCAGAGCAAAATGGACAAAAATATCCAGCAATAGTAAAAAGCACAAGTAAACTCACCGACTCCCCAGCGTGTATGAAATGAACCACGAGGAACTGTGGGAGACCATCTGGATAAATAAGAGCAAGCCATGGCGAGAAAGTCGTGAAACTCAATCCAAGGGCAAAGTCACAAAACTGAGCAAAAATCCAACGAACGACAAGAGCACAAAGCTAAACTGAGGACTCTCACCAAACTCCCAGCCACATTGGAAATGAACCGCCAGGACCTGTGGGAGACCCTCGGGATTTATTGGGTGGAGGGCAGGTCCTGGTGGTGATTGGCAGGTGGCCACGCCTCTTGGAGGACCACCCACACAACACAAACTACGGTAATACGGCAAAAATCAAAAACAAGGAACAATGCAAATCAATTAAGCAAAGTAAAGACGAACATGAAGGAAAGACTTGAACCCCTGGAGGGGACGTCACAATATTAACGCTGGTGCCTTTTTGTGAGGTTTCATATCTTAAATATTTTCAGTGGTGGAAATCTTCGCGCAGCGGGCTGCAACTGGCTTCCCAGAGCATATTTCTTTTTATTATTTTTTATTGAAATTTTTACTCTTGTCTAAATAAATAAATAAATCCGGGCAGCCCAGCATTTATGACGACGATGAGAATAATCAGAAACATCTGCCGTGGTGACAGATGAGAAGGCCGATAAACGTTCAAATTTAAAATGTGCATAAAGAATCGCCTCGGGTTTAATTGCTTGTTGTTTTTTTTTCCCCTTTTCAGAATTAGTTTAACAAATAAAGCCCAAGTTATTCTATCAGAGTACGCAGTAAATTGAATGCGTGTTGTACGTCTTTGCATAATTTGTACTGTGTGGCTTCTCTTTTCTCTAAATGTCAGCAAAATGACATTAAAAAATACTCTGCTTTTTCAAAGTTTCTGCCAATATCAGAAAGCTCCGAGGCAGGCGACAAGTGAAGAGGGGTGTTTTGCATTTATTTTAATGGACTTGACTTCAATCCGCCGCATTTTCGTCCCTCGACATGGTCCAAGAATCTGCCTCATTCCTGGTGGCGGTAATTCAAAATGGGCTGAGATCTGCGCAAGATTGATAAAGCCTGTCTGACTTGGCCCCGCGTTCATGGAAAGTGTAAACGCAGAGTCTCCGCTGCCATTTGCTATCCGGGATCTTTTGATATTGAGATTCCCAGGCTTTCTGCTCGGCATCGGCCTGCGCGGGCCTAATGAGATGTGACTTTTTCTCTGAGGCATCTTCAGCAATGCGACTGCGGAGCGGCACTTCCAAGGCAATAAACCAACAACAGAAGGGAGAAGGCAGCTGGTTTGTCTCTCCTCTGGGGTATGTCGAAATGATCCATCGTGCATTTTTATTACGTGTTAGGATATCTGCCATATTGTAAAATAAGAGGATGACAAACGTCACCCTTTCATGTGTTTAAAAGAGCATTTTGAAAAGAATTTGAATTCTGTGAATCAAACCAAGACATGGTGCTAAGCTGAGGCCAATTAAGACTCAACAACTCAGACATACCGGGGATTTAAAAAGCTTTCAGCCCGCTTTAGTTTTTACACATTTTGTTAAAATAATTTACATTTATTTTTTTTTCCTTATTAAGTCGCACACAATATCTCAGAATGACAAAGGGGAACCAGGATTTGGCACAGTAACTGAAAATAAAAATCTGAAACATCCCATTGACACAACTATTCAGAGCCTCAGGTACAACACTTGTCGTGTGGCTCAGGTGCATCCCATTCTGCTGACGGTCACTGAGATGTTTCGGCACCTTGTTTGGAGTCCACCTGTGGTCAATTCAATTCATTGGTCTGATTAGGAACGTCACACACCTGACTAAAGAAGGTCCACACGGGTGAGAAAACACCAAGCCATGAGGTCGAAGGAATTGCCTCAAGAGCTTATAGACTCAGACAGACACAGATATGGGGAAGGCTGTGGCACTGAAGGTTCCCAGAAGCATGGTGGCCGCCACAGTTCTTAAATGGAACAACCTTTCCTAGCGCTGGCCACCTAAGCAATCACAGGAGGTGGACTTTGGTAAGAGAGGAAACTATGAAGCAGATAGTCACTCTGGTGAAGTACCAGAGAATCTATGAGGAAATGAGAGAAACTTCCAGAAGGGCAACCACCACTCAAAGACTCCTCCACCCATCTGGGATGTATGGCAGAGTGGTCAGATGTCACATGGTAGCCCACTTGGAGTTTCCAAAAGGACACCTAAAAGACTCTCTGATCAGATGAAACCAAGAACAGTCTGACGGAAACCTGACATGACTCATCACCTGTGCAACACCATTCCAATGCTGAAGCTGGGTGGTGGTGGTGGTGGCAGCAGCAGGGACTGGGAGACCAGACAGGGTTGATGGAAAGATGAACTGAGCAAAGTGCAGAGATATCCTTTCATGGAAAACCTCCGCTCTGCACCTCACCATGGGCTGAATGTTCACAAAGCTTAACTGAAGGTTCTCCTCCTAACAGGACACCAAGAAAAGACACCACATGAATGACTTTGGGTCAACTCTGTGACCGTTCTTGAGCGGTGCTACTGGGGTTTGAAACTGCAACTCCCAGCAGTCCCTGCAGTGGCGCTGATTGGTCTTCTTCTGAGGGTCCAGGGGCTGCTGGGTACAAGGAGGCCAGCGTGGCGTTTAAAAGGAAGTCAGTGAGACCAAAGAAAAGAGAGAAGGATTTTGTGGTTCATGTCTGAAGTTCTCGTCTGATTGCTGTGCCTTCTCATTTGTGTCCTGGATCGTTTCTGGGTCGGGGTCTGGATTGTCTGCTGCCTGCCTGTTACGTGTGGACTGTATGTGGATTTATGGCCATCCCGTGAAGAGCGGAGCACTCCTGAACCTGTCCAGCCATCTTCACCATTTCAGGATCTACCGGTAGGACTATCTTTACATTCCTGTTCAACATGCAGATCTCTGGACTATTTACCTTCATCTTTACATCTGCTGCTGTTTCTTCATGGACTTTACTGTGTGTGGTTTTTGTTTGTGGTTTGTTGTATTTAATGTATAATCGCCGTAAAGGGAACTGGGGTGGGATCGTTGTTTTCATTTATTATTTTTAATACATTCTTTATTTGCTCTTTTATTTCCATTGGCTTTTTGTCTCTGTTTGTGAGTGCGTGAGGGTCGGGCCAAGGCACTAAAAAACTAAATAAATCACCGTCTCTTCAACGGTGGAAATCTTAGTGGCATCGGACCGCTACACACCGATGCTTTGATGAGCTGGAGAAGATGTGCAGAGGAGAATGGCGGAAAATCCTCCTATCCGGGTGGGTGAAGCTCGTCTCCTCCAGCTCAGGAAGATTCCAGTCTGGAGTGTGTCACACACGTGCGCATGGGAGGCAGCTAAAGGGCTTGAGTGACGGCAGTTCTAAGACATGCCAGGAGGTGGCAGAGTGCACTGACTCTTTTTCTCTCTTGGCTGCAGACCATTCCCGGGAGATTCCACTTGGTTCTCGTGACATCATTTCCGGGACCGAGCCAATGGAAGGAGACCTTACTGGCTCCGGCCCCTCTGACGTCACGTCCGGGCTCGAACCAATGGAAAACGAACACGACCCTGATCCTTATGACCTCACTTCCTGTCTTCCCCTTTAAAACCTTGCCCTTTGTCCTAATTCCTCAGTCTTGTCTTGGACTCAGTTGTATGCACTTCAGTGCTGTTTATTTCAGAAAAACGACTTTGCAGCCAGGATACCAGATTATACGGGTGGCTGCCCCAAACCTTTATCTGAGTATGTCTCATTTGTGTGACATGTGCCACCAAAGTGCTGAGTAAAGGACATGAATTGTGTGTCACTGTGAGGTTCCAGTTTTGTTGGTGTTAATAAATTGGTAACATTGTCTCATATCCCGCTTTTGCTTTGCCATTTTGGGGTATCGAGTGTTGTTTGATGAGGCAGAAAATGAATGAAAATGATTTTAGCACAAGGCAGCAACACTAAATATGAAAAATGTGAAGGGGTCTGTGAAGCGAAGGCGCGGCACACGTTTTATTGACTTGTGCAAAGTTTCCTTTGACGATCCAAGTTCTTGTTGGCTGTGTTTTAATGTGATGATCTTTTGGGGAAAAAAAACGGCGGACAATACAAATGTCCCTCTTCATACACTTGAATTGGATTGTAGTTGTGAACGGGGCAGTTAGGGTCTCCTCCAGTTTCTTGGTCCAAATGCCTGCTCTTGAATTCTGAAAATGAATACGAGGAACCCATCATTAACACATACACAGTAAAGCTGGGATTGAATGGAAACAAGACGACTCACGGAAGAGGAGCGTATACGTCGAAACAAAGCCGATGTGTCAATATCAATCAATGTAAATTTTATCAACGGTAATTTTCACAGACAGAAGGTGAAAACATTTACGAGTGTGCGCGTTTTTGTTCATGGAAACACGACATCACGTCTCCGCTCCTCTTGATCACAAGTTGTTCTTCCTCAGTCACTTCTCAGCATCTTCCACTTCATTATGGGGAGTTTGTTAGGCAGCTTTCAATGCAGCGTTGTGTTTTCACTTTTCACAGCGAGTTTGTGCCCCTTGCGGTGCTTCGTTTAGGCATCAAAAAAGGCAAAACTCCCAAATTTCTTAGAGTGGCATCCAATTTCACTGTTTTAGTTTATTGACAGTCCCACCAGGTGAGGAACACCATTAGAAATGGGGGAAAAAAGTCTAGCGGAGGTGGGGTTCCTCTTGGTGACACAAGTGTCATTAGAAATGGGACATTACAGCATGGGATTATGGGGGTTAAGCATGAGCAACTCAGACACTTGTGAGGGATGGCCGGCCATTTACCCCGGCCAATACCCCCAGGCCGCTAGATGGAGCCCTCCCTGTAGCATGGAAGTGCCCCGAAGACCAGCAGGGAATTATGGACAATGGAGTTTTTATTCCCAACCCTGCTGGACACCGTGGAGCCCACCAGAGGACGCTGCAGGGAGGCTCAAGGACTCTTACGTGCCCTATAACCCGGAAGTGCGTCGTGATCACATGACAAGAAGAAACGACGTGCTTCCAGGTTGAGGAAAAGGACTTTTACCCTGACCCGGAAGTCATAAGGACTTGTTGATTGTTGGACAGGAACACCTCCGGGTCAGGGGGTATAAAAGGATTGTGGGAAAGCCCAGACACTGAGCTGAGTTGGGAGGAAGGGTGGCTAAGCGTCTGGGCGTGGAGGATTGTGTTTATGGTTATTGATTATTGATTTATTATTGCGTATTGTGGAGAGGAGGGTGCTTTGTGCACGTTTTGTCCTAATAAATATAATATTTGGACTTTTACCTGGTGTCTGATGTGTGGTCGGAGGGTTCAAGGGGTCACGGAGACCTTAATTTGTCACACACTAAAAGGTTTTTAATTTTTTTTTCAAGGAGCTTGCAACCCAAAGATGGCAGTCCAGGGGGTTAAGACGCGCTGCTCTGAACTTTTCAGCTGCCAGACGTCAGGTGATAGGCCTTTAGTCTGAGTGGCATTGCAGTGCATGCTGGGACAGCTGGAATATGAAGCAGGATTTTTTTTACCAACTCCCCTTTAGCTGGGTGTGGGATGAGTTTGCTGTTTATGCACGAGTGATAATGATGCCTGTCACTTTTACTCAGCTTTGATTTTTGGGCATTGCGGGGGTCTGCTGGAGCCTATCCCAGCTAGCATAGGACACAATGCAGGAACAACCCCTGGACAGTATGGCAGGTTACAAAATGACTGACTGACTGTTTTGACCACATACTTTTGAGAAACCTGAAGATGTCGGCATGCCCCCTAGCAGAGATGAGGAACTGTTGCTGAGTAAGCCAGGGTGTCTTGTTTTAGGTGGTCACTAGGCGGGGGCTCGGGACTTTATCATGCCTGGGTCCAGACTGAGACACCTCTCTCTACTGGATACGTCTCTTTTTATTTCGTCCTGACCGGGAAGGGGACAGAATTAGTTGTCACTGGGGTTCCTCAAGGAGCTGCAGGTGGGAAAGAAAGGACAGTCAGTGACAGCGCCTCCTCTCGGAGGGACCCTGAAGGTGGACTCCAGGCACACATGCGTGACATGGCTTAAAGATAGTGACAAAGTCTGCTGTGTATTGTAATGAACTCTTTATTTTGACACCCACTGTACACCCAAGCCTACCTGGAAAGGGGTCTCTCTCTGAACTGCCTTTCCGGAGGTTTCTTCCATTTTTTTTCCCTTCATGGGCTTTTTCTTGTCTTCTTAGAGAGTCAAGGCTGGGGGGCTGTCAAGAGGGCCTGTTAAAGCCCATTGCAGTCCTCCTTGTGTGATTTTGGGCTATACAACAATAAATTATATTGTATTGTAATGCTACTAGTGGGTCGAGAGGTTAGATTATTCATTGCTTGACTTGACTGGGGCACAAGGGGACGTCTTTGTGAAGCCCGCAGCTGGTTATGAACTGGTTGGACTAAAGGTTTGAAGGTCAAAGACAATCTCAGTCCGCCAGCGGAGTGAGACAGGAGCTCCTGACATTCAGAGTAGCTGTCCATTGCAGCATCAGATAACATAACAGGCACATCTTTGGGGATGTGGGAGGACAACTGGAGTACCTGAAGAGAAATCCACACTGACAGGTGGTGAACATACAGACTCCATGTTTAGATGTGGGATTTGAACCCTCAAATAGAGCCCAACTGATGCACCTCTCCAGTTATTTCAGCTATCGCTTATCACTCAGGTAGCCATCACACGCACTTAGTGCTCCTGCTGCCACTGGCAGGTCTGGTGACTCACCCGAGGTAACAGGCAGAGCTCTGCTGGTGTGACGGTTGCCGGGGATCTAAAAAAGGGATAGAATTCACGTTCCACTCTGGGCTCGTCTCCAAACAGAGGTCCATCAGAAGGTTTGTAAAGAAAAAAAACAGCCTTGAAAGAGAGCCTGCGGACAGAGTCATCTGCGTGTGGTTCTGGTTCAAATCAATCGCAAAGCTGCTTGAAACGGCCTGAACGTGGGAGCTCATCTGTTCCATATGTGATAGAAAATTCACAGTGGGGGACTCAGATGTGACATTTTGTGTGTTTTTTTTTTTTTTTATATTTTTTAATAAAAAATCTGTTCCCTCAGCCAAATCATTTCAGGATGAGTCCAAATGCTTTGTTTTAAGGACGGCCTGGTGTTTGGTGAGCACAGCTCCGGGGGTCAGGAGCAGGGGGTGCCATCACCTTCACCACAAATTCTCTCACTATTCCACTTTGTATTTCCCATTGTCTGCTCACAGAAACGTTGTCCTCACTAATTTGGGCTTAATTCTCTCATGAGTGGTCTCAACAAAAGGAAAGTTGCCAATGGCGATCATCACACTGTGTACGGTGTAAGCCCTGTGGACTGAGGCAATGCCAGCTGTTGATGTGGGCCAACAGGGCAGGATAAGGTGGGGAGGTTCAACACTTCCATAAGTATTAAGAGCAGCAATAAAGCAGACACCCCTCCACACGTGAGCCAATCATCAATTGGTCAGACAAAACCAGCTGTAAGGACCATTACAATACAGCCCACCTGACAATATGGAGGTTACCTCACAACTCCAGGACTGCTGTCAATACACGTGAACTGGAACTTGTCAGCACTATAAGATGCTGAGGAAGCACAATGCTACTGTAGATCAAGACCTGTGTTGGGAATGCCACTGTTACAAATCATGGATGACCAAAGCAGTCCAATACCCGCTTAGAGACCGCAATGCAGTGTTTAGTACCAACCTCAATGAGCTGTACAATGCTGCCAGGTGCAAAGTGGGAAAAAAAGGATTAAGGACATTAGGAAGGGTTACACTTCAACAACTCAGACCACCGACGGGTCTGACAAGACATACAGTGTTTCTCCAACTACACGTCAAGCAGCGACTCTCCCTCTCAAGCTGAAGAGCTCAGCTGTTTCTTTATTTGCTTTGGAGTGACAGGAACTTCAACCATCGACACGTCTTTGCCCACTGCCAAGAATCAGGTGCTCTCCGTACAGACTCGGGAGTTAAGGAACGTGTTGTGATGTGTTAACATTCAGAAGGTGACCGGACCTGATGGTGTGTCTGGATGGACTGTGTGCCATCCTGCACAGCATTCATAAATATGGTTAACCAGTCTCTGTTCCAGTCCAAGGTCCCTGCATGCTTGAAGTCTGTCGCCATAATACCAGTGCCCAAGCCAACAGTCACTCAATGACTACAGACCAGTAGCTCTTACTCCCTTAATAATGTAGTGATATGATAGAGTGTTCTTACAGAAGATCAAATCAATCATCTCACCCACTCTGGATGACATCAGAGGTCTACAGAGAATGCCATTTCCATGGTTCTTCTCTCTGAACTAACCCATCTTGAACATCACGGAGCCTAAGTGAGGATTCTTTTCAGTGATTCTATCTGCAGAATGGTCACTAAACTACTTCTGGACCTGGAGATTAGCCAGTCCAGTATGACTGATGGTGAAGGAGACAAAATTGTTAGGGCACCACTCTGGTGACCCCACATAATTGAAAGGACACAAAAGTTACAGAAATGTCTTTGCAGACACAAGTTCAAAACAGAACTAAAGATGGTCGAACTGTGGGTCATATGGCTTCCAGGCAGGAATGGGAGGGTCCAGAAGGACTGGCAGTGGAAGTTAAAAATACATCTGGGATTTTCCCAACCACAAACCAACGATGACCCCAGAAATCCAGTACCCACTTAGAGACGACAATGCAGCGTTTAGTACCGACATCAATGAACTGCACAGTGCTGCCAGGTGCAAGCTGGAAAAATGGGATTAGAAACACTAGGAAGACTTACACTTCAGCAACTCAGACCACCGGTGAGTTTGGAAAGACATACAGCATTTCTCCAACTACACATGAAGCAGTGACCCCACCTCAGCCAACAAAACCTCTCTAGCTGAAGAGGTCAGTCGTCCATTCTGCAGAGGGAGGAAAAAAGAAGGTGACAGCAAGCATCGCCATCTTCTGGTTTGGTGGGTAACTACCCTCACCAGAGCTCTTAAATTGTCTCCCAAGCTTCCACACGTGACATCGTCTAACAGACCATCACCAGACAGTCAGATTTGGTTCTTATTTATCCCCCACTCTGATAGTGAGTATCAGAGCTCCACAAGGTTGTGTGCTGAGCCCCCTCGTGTACCTCTTTACACCTGTGGCTGTGTCATCCAAAAAACGTTAAGCTCTCTGATGACACCGCATTAGTCTGGCTTACCTCAGATGGTGATAAGTCAACCGACAGAGCCTGACAGGATGGGGCTTAGTTAATTAACCTTTTGCTCAATACCAAAAAAATCCCAAAGAATTCATAACGGATTTCAGAGGACACAGGAATGACTTTATACAAGTCAAGTCAAGTCGAGGCGCATCCACTACACGATGAAACAACTCAGGATCCTGGTTGGCAACCCCCCAGGCAGACACATGGTCCAGTCCCACCCTCCGGAAATGACCCTCTATCTGCCGCAGCCAGGTATTACATGGGCAACCCCTTGGCATGATCCAGCCACTCGGGTTCCCAACAATTAGGATCCTACAAGCTGGATCACCATCCATCCATCCATCCATCCATCCATCCATCCATTCTCTTCCGCTTATCCGAGGTCGGGTCGCGGGGGCAGCAGCTTGAGCAGAGATGCCCAGACTTCCCTCTCTCCAGCCACTTCTTCTAGCTCTTCCGGGAGAATCCCAAGGCGTTCCCAGGCCAGCCATGAGACATAGTCCCTCCAGCGTGTCCTGGGTCTTCCCCGGGGCCTCCACCCAGTTGGACGTGCCCGGAACACATCATCAGGGAGGTGTCCAGGAGGCATCCTGATCAGATGCCCGAGCCACCTCACCTGACTCCTCTCGATACGGAGGAGCAGCGGCTCTACTCCGAGCCCCTCCAGGATGACTGAGCTTCTCACCTTATCTTTAAGGGAGAGCCCAGACACCCTGCGGAGGAAACTCATTTCATCCGCTTGTATTCGTGATCTCGTTCTTTCGGACAAGCCGGATCACCCTCGGGGAAAACCCGCCACATGGCCGTAGTGCCGTAATTGACGCTCCCTCACAATGCAGGTCATGTGCCTCATTCGGGACTCCATGAGCAACACAAAGTCAGACCAGCAGGACCTAAGGATTTTCTGGAGAGACACAGTACCAAAGGAGTCCAGTCTTTGTCTCAGGTCACTGGATAGCGTCCATGTCTCGCAAACAGGAAGCACCAGGACTCTAAAGACTTGGACCTTCATCCTTTTGCATAGATATCGAGAGCGCCACACACCCCTTTCCAGCGACCTCATGACCCCCCCATGCTCTCCCAATCCGTCTACCGACTTCATAGGAAGAGCCCTTAAAACCGCCATCTTACCTCCACGTACTCAGTTCTGTTTTGGACTCAGTCTTGTAAACTACTCAATCATTTTTCAACCTTTTGCAGCCAGGATCATAATATACGGGTGACTGCCCCAAACCTTTTTGACTGTCTGGAGTCTTTTTGTGATGCCACCTTTACATTTTTGAGAAATGATATCATGGAGGACTTCTCATGGACGATATACACTACATCACTGGTCAAGAAGGCACTGCAGCGGCTTTATTTCCTGAGAACATTAAAGAAATTCAATCTGTCTAAGCAGCTGCTGATGTCCTTCTAGTGATGTTCCATAGAGAGTGTCCTCACTTACTCTCTGACTGTGTGGCACATCAGTCGTTCTGCAGCAGGGTATAAGCGCTGCAAAAAAAAGGTCACTGGAAGACAGCTTCTGCTGATGGATGACATCTTGTTGTCTCTGCAGGGTTACTAATTCAGCTAAAGACTCTGCTCACCTCGCTCACCATCTGTTCATGCTGTTGTCCTCCGACAGGCATTACAGGACTCTGTGTGCCTGGACCTCCAGGATCCAAGACAGTTTTATCTTCAAAGTATTGTTGAATTAAATTCAGCATTAAATAAGATGGCTTCATCAGAAGGTCCTCTCTCTTTGGCTACAGTTGTCTATTTTATACTTTATATGGACTGGTTTTATACAGCAAGCACAGGCCGTGTTTATGCTTCTGTTGATCTACATGTCTATGCTCAAATTCATGTTATACTGGGGGCTGCCACTAGATTTCATAATACATTATACAAGGACGATACAGGCTATTGTGGAAAGACAGCCCCCAGACACAGACAGACAGACACCGAATGTCCAAAACACACGCTTTTATTATAAACAACAGCACCACAATGTCTTAATCACCAACAGTTTCTCCTTCTCTAAGAAGTAACAAAAAAGGGGGTGCGAATATTGCCATATGTGGCGTAATTTCGCTATTCGTAGGAAACTTTTAAACTTGTAGCGGTGTATCAGCAGTAAAAAATATAGTCATAAATTTTATTAGGGTTTGAAAAAAACGTTAGGGGGGCGCGATTAAAACTGTTACGAAAACTCGGGTCGCAAATACTTAAAGGTTGAGAAACGTTGATCTATTCTATAGTGCCTTTCACTCTATCTATCAGTTATATAGCACCTTTCCTATCTATCTATCTATCTATTGATCGTATAATGCCTTTCACTCCATCTATATATCCATTCTATAGTGCCTTTCACTCTATTTATCTATCTTTCAGTTATATAGCTCCTTTCCTATCTATCTATCTATCTATCTATCTATCTATCTATCTATCTATCTATCTATCTATCTATCGCATAGTGCCTTTCACTCCATCTATCTATCCATTCTATAGTGCCTTTCACTCTATCAGTTATATAGCACCTTTCCTATCTACCTATTAGTTATATAGCGCTTTTCCCATCTATCTATCTATCTATCTATCTATCTATCTATCTATCTATCTATCTATTATGTAGTGCCTTTCATATCTATTTATCTATCAACCAACCAGAACTTTTAAAATATCTACAATCATCACTAACCTCCTCTTCTCTCTGTTTCCTTTCAAGTTTTCTCTGGTGGCATCTTGCCCCACTGTCATCTGATGAAAGTCCCCTGTAGCCACAAGTGATGTTGGAAGGCACATGGACCCTCAAACTTGTGGCTTTTATTTTTTTTAGGAGACTGAAGTCCAATGTGTTCCTCCAGAATCATCTTTGGTGCCATCTTGTTCCAAGTTTTGCTTACCACTGTGCTCTCTTATGATTGGTCCAGTCTTTTGCGTGGACCACTTCCTGTTCTTTGAGGTTTTTTTGCTCAGAGACCAGAAGGGAAGGTGTAGGGGCGGAGCAAATGTGATGTCACTGGTCGGGAATTGTTCTTGTCTGGACTGTTATTGGCTGTACTCTGCCACCCTCTATTCCGCTGCCCGGTGCCCTGTGAGACATTCACCAGTCTGACATGTTTGACACAACGTATAAGTGCACACACACACACACACACACACACACACACACACAGACACATTTACAGTCACAGAAAGGTGCACACACACTCCCAGACAGACAATTTTAGAATAAACCGGATTTACCAGAATTCTTTTTATATTTTTGCATAAGTAAATTTAAACAGCACTGAGGCTGAACTCCACTATTGTGTGTGAAGCACATTCTAAATGATTAAAAACATAATGAAGTGGAAATTCTTACTTTAGGATTTTTTAATGGCGCTAATAATTTTCCAATTGTTCAGGTATCAGCCCAGCTGTGTAATTTTGGTCTAGATAAATCATACGGTGTGCCATCATTTCAGGCCATCTTTGACACAACGCAGACGAATCATTTTATAAAATGAACACATAAATAAAGGAACAAACAACTCGCCCAGAATGTCAGAGCGCCTTGCCGACATGTTGTTTCAGTTATACTCGGGCTGCCTCTTCAATTTGTTCCCTGCTGTTAACGTTTGCTCATTTCAGCACCAATTTGAGTCCCCGGCACTTTGCAGGACGCCTGTTTGTCACTTCTGCTCAAACTCAGCCCCCGATGTCACTCACATTTTTAGAATGTTAAGGAGCAGCTAGCACTTCACTCACACCCCTCCACCAATCGCCTTTCTGCTCGTTCTGAGCCCCGCCCCGTTTGCTGGACGTTGCTTTTTGTGCACATCTGCCCCTCAGTCGTGACAGCGTTTTGGACGCAGAGCGCTGCCGAGTGCTGAAAGCCAGAGCCGACCATGGCAGGACCAAAACCATCGGGAGATTAATGGCTTTCTGTGTTCCCCTAATTGCATGCTGTTATTAAAGTCTTGTCTTACTGCATGTGAGTAACTTATTATCCTAATCCAAGCTTCCATGGCTTGCCTTGTGAGAATTATGTTTTCTATGCGGTCACATTTTCAACGATTACTGAATTGAAGTTTAAAATTGAGCTCAACCCCAAAAACATCAGCAGGCACTTCACAAACGGCCCGCTGCTCTGTGTCTTTTGACGGTTTTGAATTACAGGGAGAGAATCTCAATAAATCGATCGTTTAGTCACTTAACGCCCAACGTGACCTGCAAATTCACAGGCACACTACAGGATTGCTTCCACACTTCCAAAATTTCAGAGGTGAGGTGGCTCCTCAGGGTCAGCCGGTCAGCAGTTAGCGCTGCTGATGGACATGTGCTGTGCTAACGTCATTTTGTTATTCTTTTGTTTTATGTGGTACTAGTCATGTGTCATGTATTGCCATCTGCACCCTTAGGGCTGTTGCAGCACAAGTATTGTGACAGGATTCTTCTTGAATTTTTTGATGCACTTTTGTGAAGAGTTCCTGCTCTCCTGTGTGCCTATTTAGCGGTTTTTGGACCCAAGGAATTTATTTCCGCAGGTTGTTTACATACCCAAAGGCTTTAGTAAAAAGCTAATTATTTTAGATTTTACCGTTTAACACCATTATGTGTGTGCAACGGGCACCGTTATTGGTGGATTTTGTATTGTTTGTTACCCAGGCAATGTTTCCCACAATTCATCGGGATGGCATGATGATGACATCATCAGCACATGTACAGTGCATCCAGAAAGTATTCCCAGCACTTCATCACTTTTTCCATTTTGTTATGTTACAGCCTTATTCCAAAATGGATTAAATTTATTTTTTTCCTCAGAATTCTACACACAACACCCCATAATGACAACGTGAAAAAAGTTTACTTGAGGTTTTTGCAAATTTAATAAAAATAAAAAAATTGAGAAATCCCATGTACATAAGTATTCACAGCCTTTGCCATGAAGCTCAAATTTGACCTCAGGTGCATCCTGTTTCCCCTGATCATCCTTGAGATGTTTCTGCAGCTTCATTGAAGTCCACCTGTGGTAAATTCAGTTGACTGGACATGATTTGGAAAGGCACACACCTGTCTATAGAAGGTCCCACAGTTGACAGTTCATGTCAGAGCACAAACCAAGCATGAAGTCAAAGGAATTGTCTGTAGACCTCCGAGACAGGATTGTCTGAAGGCACAAATCTGGGGAAGGTTACAGAAACATTTCTGCTGCTTTGAAGGTCCCAATGAGCACAGTGGCCTCCATCATCTGTAAGTGGAAGAAGTTCGAAACCACCAGGACTCTTCCTAGAGTTGGCTGGCCATCTAAACTGAGCGATCGGGGGAGAAGGGCCTTAGTCAGGGAGGTGACCAAGAACCCAATGGTCACTCTGTCAGAGCTCCAGAGGTCCTCTGTGGAGAGAGGAGAACCTTCCAGAAGGACAACCATCTCTGCAGCAATCCACCAATCAGGCCTGTATGGTAGAGTGGCCAGACGGAAGCCACTCCTTAGTAAAAGGCACATGGCAGCCCGCCTGGAGTTTGCCAAAAGGCACCTGAAGGACTCTCAGACCATGAGAAAGAAAATTCTCTGGTCTGATGAGACAAAGATTGAACTCTTTGGTGTGAATACCAGGCGTCATGTTTGGAGGAAACCTGACACCATCCCTACATTGAAGCATGGTGGTGGCAGCATCATGCTGTGGAGATGTTTTTTAGCAGCAGGAACTGGGAGACTAGTCAGCATAAAGAGAAAGACGACTGCAGCAATGTACAGAGACATCCTGGATGAAAACCTGCTCCAGAGTGTTCTTGACCTCAGACTGGGGCGACGGTTCATCTTTCAGCAGGACAACGACCCTAAGCACACAGCCAAGATATCAAAGGAGTGGCTTCAGGACAACTCTGTGAATGTCCTTGAGTGGCCCAGCCAGAGCCCAGACTTGAATCGGATTGAACATCTCTGGAGAGATCTTAAAATGGCTGTGCACCGACGCTTCCCATCCAACCTGATGGAGCTTGAGAGGTGCTGCAAAGAGGAATGGGCCAAACTGGCCAAGGATAGGTGTGCCAAGCTTGTGGCATCATATTCAACAAGACTTGAGGCTGGAATTGCTGCCAAAGGGGCATCGACAAAGTATTGAGCAAAGGCTGTGAATACTTATGGACATGGGATTTCTCAGTTTTTATATTTTAAATAAATTTGCAAAAACCTCAAGTGAACTTTTTTCACGTTGTCATTATGGGGTGTTGTGTGTAGAATTCTGAGGAAAAAAATGAATTTAATCCATTTTGGAATAAGGCTGTAACATAACAAAATGTGGAAAAAGTGATGAAGCGCTGGGAATACTTTCTGGATGCACTGTATTTAAAGTTTGCTCTTTTTACTTTGAATTCATCCAAACCTGTGAAGTCTTCGGTGATCATTTTCCTTTGAATTTTCTGATTTAAAAAGTCTTCTTTCTTTCTGAATTTTCACTACAATTTTGGTTTTGCACTTTTTGTTTGGACGAAAGACAGGCTTGCCTTCTGGGACACAAACTTTATGCATCTCTGACTGCATTTTCTCTTCCGGTCCTTTCCAAGAATGTATGTGTCTCGTTCAGGCGGTACAAGAAGGATTCTGAATTTGGAATTCAGTATGAATTTGAAGGGATGGAAAGTGTTTTGCACCGTTCTTGATACAATTTTGTGTTCTCTATGACGCTGCCATGGTGTGTGGCACATCATTAAGATGCAACTCCCGGTTACCAGGGGTGTGGCTTTAAAGGTCATGACCTCTGACATCACTTATCAGATGGCATTGACTTGCAATCCAAGCTTTGTAGACAGAAACTCCGTCTTGTTAACGACTGTCCATTTAGAAGTTTCCCTGGTCACCAATCTTTTGGCTCTGAAATTGTGTCTACAGTTTTATAGATCCATGTTTTGGTTATGACAACAGAATCTTTATCTTCCCAGTTACAACTTTGACAAGGAATTCGGAAAAAAATAAAGGAATGCTGTGTGCACAATGTGTTGTGATGCTTCAAAACAAAAAATGGCAAAAACAGGGTGAGCAGGTCTCAAAACAAGAAAAAGCAGACCAAGAATCCATTAAGCCTGAGCCGGAGAAACCCCAGGCAGCCTGACCCCAAACACAAATGATAGGAAGACTGAGATAAAAGACAAAAGTAAGGCAGCAACGGTCAAAAGCAGAGATCATGACAGGAGCCGGTAGTGAACCCCGAATTGTGACGGGTGACAAAGTCACAGAGAGAGTTCTGTGGAGATCGTGCCACTGTGCTATGACAGTGACGGCTAGAATAAATTAGGCCAGCACATCGGCCCCACTGTATTTTTACACCCCACCACGTGAATGTTCAACAAACAAACCAGAAGAAATGTCCAGATAAACGAGATATATTACAGACCAAATATCTACGACCCTTTACAAATACAACAACAAACAGTATTAACAAACATACAACATGTAGACCCCATGTCACACCCCCAAACAATATATACAGTCCAAAATGTCCTCACAGTGATTGTGAAGCCCAAAATGCAATGAACAGAATGGAAAAAAAGAAAGCCATTCAGTCCTACCAGCCAGTATCCAGAAGGGTCCTGAGCTGCGCCTCTTCCATGACGAGCATCGAGGACAGGAATGGGTCAAAATGCTCACCGCTGTCCCTGGACCTGACGGCTCTGCAGTTCCAAAATGACTTTCTGCCTGCTGGAGATAACAGAGAGAGTACAACAGTCACAAGTTGGGCCATATCCTCCTGTTTCAGTTTTTATATTTACAGCGACTACAAACCCAAACTACAATCCCCATAACCCCCTCTGTAACCATGAAACCCCCTGCTCGAAGCCACAGACCCCATATATACAACCCAGAAACCTGTGCTGTCAGCATTATTAGCAGCATATAAAGTACCAAACACCAAACAGGGCACAATAAACAGCAACAACACGAATTTCTAGAGCACATTTCATACAAATGCTGCATATTAAAGCGCTTTACAAGATGTCAAGGAAGTCTCAATTAATGGAAGCCTTCTGGACCCACTAGAGATGGTCATGGAGACACAAATCAATCTATCCATTATAAAGCACCTTATCCATCTATCTATTGATTAAATAATGTCTGCCACTTTATGTGCCTATTATATAGTGCCTTCCAGTCTATCTATTATATAGTTCCTCTCACATCTATCTATCTATCCATTCGAAACCAAACTACACCACATGAACAAACCAGGCACAGGACACAGAACAGGATTTCAGAAAAAAACAAACCTAAAATGATTATGATGCACAACAGTTTCTTACAGCTTCCTCTTTCTCCCAGCTGCCCCACTGAGTTTAGCAGGTGAAGGTGCCTAGCGGTGCACTGACCCTGAGACTGCTAGGAGTCGACGTCCTGTTTATGTAGCACTGCTACAAACTGAAGGATAATCTCAAGTCACGTTGCAGCCATATTCATTTCTGATAACATTAGAACAATCCAGACGAGAACAGGCCATTCAGCCCCATAAAGCTCACCAGTCCTGTCCACTTATTTCTTCCAAAGAAACATCAAGTCGAGTTTTGAAAGTCCCTAAAGTCTTACTGTCTACCACACTACTTGGTCACTTATTCCAAGTGTTTATCATTCTTTGTGTAAAGAAAAACTTCTGAATGTTTCTGCAAAATTTCCCCTTCACAAGTTTCCAGCTGTGTCCCGGTGTTCTTGGTGATCTCATTTTAAAGTCACTGTCTCAACCCACTGGACTAATTCCCTTCATCATTTTAAACACTTCAGTCAGGTCTCCTCTTCATCACTGTAAAGGCTCAGCTCTTTTAATCTTTCCTCCTAACTCATCCCCTGTAGCCCTGGAATCAGCCTAGTCGCTCTTCTCTGGACCTTTTCTTGTGCTGCCCTGTCCTTTTTGTAGCCTTGAGACCAAAACTGCACACAGGACTCCAGATGAGGCCTCACCAGTGTGTTATAAAACTTGAGTAGGACCTCCTGTGACTTGTACTCCACACATCAAGGCGCTATATAATCTGACATTCTGTCAGCCTTCTTAATGGCTTCTGAACCCCGATGAGAAGTCGATAGCTTAAGAGTCCACTGTGACTCCTAAATCCTCCTCATACGGTGGACTCTCGATTTTCAGACCTCGCATTGTGTATTCAGACCTAACAAGACCTAAACTTAATGCAGGCGTTAGGCTCAGCTCTTTGAATCTTTCCTCATAACTCATCCGCTGTAGCCCTGAATCAGCCAAGTCGCTCTTCTCTGGACCTTCTCTAGTGCTGCTATGTCTTTATGGAGTCATAAACTGTACCCAGGACTCCAGATGAGGCCTCACCAGTGGGTTATAAAGCTTGAGCAGAACCTCCTGTGAATTGTACTCCACACATCAAGGCGCTATATAACCTGACATTCTGTTAGCCTCCTTAATGGCTTCTGAACGCTGTCTGGAAGTCAATAGCTTTGAATCCACTTAACACGTAACATTAGAGATGAGATGATATGTGATTTGTATCATGTAAATAATTAACAGGAAAAATCAAATAAATCGAACTCATTCTCAAACGAGTGTCAAACAATAAATCCCCAAATTATTGTGCACTATGACACAAATGTACCGACTCAGAGTGAGACAGTGTAGCTGTCTGAAGAAACACCTGGGGGTGAAATGGAGCCAGGAACGAGTCAGGTTCAGAGCCCAAAGTTAAGTTAACGGTCGTCAAAATTAAATTTGCTGACCCAGACTCGAAGGGGTGACAGAAAACATTTTTAATTAAGGGACCAGAAGAAGAGACGTGACCCAAAAGATCTGTAACCTGGAAGACAAGTGTAGACTATCATAAAGCCAAAAATCAAAACCCGAAATCTTTTTTTACCAGGAACATAAACTAAACAAACACACAATAACCCCCCCCCTTGTTATTTCTTTACAATCGGAAGAAAACAAAAGAAGTGTTTGTCACCGACCTGTGCACTACTGGGCTGACTACTCAGCCATTTAGCAACAGCCACTCCACAACACTGTGGCATAACGCTTCAACTTTTTAACTTTTTCAAAATGTCTCTCTATTATAAAAGAAAATCCTGAGACGAGACGAGAACTTTTTACAAGAGATTTTTTCAAGTCCCGCCCTCCTCTCAGACCACACCCTCTCACGGTCCTGTCACCTCTCATTGGTGTGAATGCTTTTGTCAGACGCAGTTCCTTCGCTCTCAGCTCTTACCAATTTTTACATTTTCCTCACTTTAAGTTCCCAATTAAAGACGACATATTATGTCCAAATCTTATGGAAGAATTTCATCACGAAGGGTTATCAACAGAAGAAATGAGTACACGGGCAATCCTAGCACTGAGAAACGATAAAGTCAAATGAATTAACGTGATAATTGTCGATCGGTTACACAGCAAATTGGTTACATGCATATTAATAGACTAAGTTGAGACAGTTGGTGGTGATGGTGCGGAAGATGAAAACATCAACTTACAATATCACGAAGAATATCTACAACCGTTAACACCGTCTGGTCTTCCACCGGCTGAATTACTGTTGAAAGAAGGACGAATCGTAATGTTATTGTGTAATTTATGTCTGAGTGATGGGCTATGCAATGGGACAAGATTAGTTGTATTGAAAATTGGTCAAACAATTCTGACATGTAAAATTTTAACAGGCGACAAGAAAGGTAATGTAGTCCATCTAACACGAGACACCACAGGAGATCCCAATATGCCATTCGTATTAAAATGTTAACCGTTTCCCGTTAGAATAGCTTTTGCTATGACAATTAACAAATCTCAGAGCCAAACATTTGAAAAAGTTATTTTACTTATTAGAGAGAAAAAAACGAAATTCTCTCATGGGCAGTTATATGTTGCATTGTCATGATGAAAGTACAAACATGGAATCAAAATTCAATGCAATATTGACAAAAAATTAATTCCAAATATTGTTTTTACTGAAGTTTTACAGTAAAAGTGTAAGTTTAAAAAGTATTTGCGTGTTCATTTCAAAACCAAACAGAACGAAAACGTATAATGCAACGAATATCTCTAACGCAACATGAAACATAATTTACTTTCAAATTATTACGTTTTACTATTCGCTGTAATGTAAAATAGTTAATTCTATTACGTTTATGTAACAATTCCATTGAAAATAACAATCTTTTTAAATTGTACATCCGTATCCCCATACGCGAGTGGCAGAGCCGTGAAGAAGCTAGCGTGTAGTGCCAGCCCGGGGGTTGGCAAGCGAAGTGAGCAGGGGGCAGGGCCTCCTAGTCTTGAAAAAAAAATTAATTCTCAGAATCCTTGAGTACAAAATCTCCTGAAGAGTTGCATCAATAATTTAACATAAGACAATGGTGGATTAGACACGGAGGAACACCACAGAATCAAGGCAAGATGAAAAATGGGAGGATAAGGAAAACAGCAAAAGTTGGGAAAATGTCAAAGAAGACCCAAGAAGAAAAGGCTGCAATGGTATGGCCATGTGATGAGAGGAGATGAAAATTACAGTATGTAGGCAATAAACTATGAGAGTGATGAGATTGGATGTTGAGAAAAAGGGAAGAAGGGGGAGACCAAACCAGAGGTGGATGGACTGAATAAGTAAAGATCTGAGGGAGAAAGGAGCAAATGGGAATGAATATGAAAGATCACAGAGTGTGGGGAACAATCATCAAAAATTATAAAAATGGAAAAAGCTAAAGAAGAAAAAAAAAGAAGAACAAGCAGAAGAAGAAGGGGCACATGGAAATGAATAAAACCTGCTGATCATAACACAACAGAGCAAAGGAGAGGAAAATGCAGACATCTGGAGTGAAGGACAACCAAAGCAAAAAAAGCTGCAGATCAGACAACACAGCACTGCCAACGCCCACTGAACGAGCTTCTCAAAATCTACAACTCCATGGGGTCAGCAAGGAACACACAGACCCATGTGCATTGAAACTTCCCAGGCTGTCACTCCATGTCGTCCAGCTGATGGTCATGACTGCTGCTACTGCCACCCTGGGAAAACTCTCTTTATTCATCCATCAGGTTGGCATCACCACACTTGCCGTTTCTGACAGCACCTTGGTGGGGTTCTATTCAATAAGGGCGCGCACAAAAAGGCGACCTTCAAAAGGGCGACCTCAATTGAGCGCCGAATAAATGCACTCGCAAACTAAGGAGCGCTTCAAAAAGGTGACCTCAATTTAGTACGGCAAATAAAGGCGTTCATAGATAATTTAGTTGAAATGGCTCTGGAATATGTGAAGAGCAACAAAGGTGCATATCTACTCGTCACGAACCGATCTTCCCCATCAGCCTTTGGAATGTATATGACCGAGCGATCAACAATCTCCCAAAGACCAATAATTCCGTTGAAGGATGGCACCGGGCGTTTTCATCCTTGCTGGGAGTGTGTCATCCAAGTATCTGGAGATTGATCGAAGGCCTTAAGAAAGAGCAGAGCCTTACTGAGCTGCGTCTTGAACAGCTCGTTGCAGGTCAGCCTATTCCAAAGCCAAGGAAGACCTACAGAGACACTTCAGAGCAAATTAAATTAATTGTCCTTGATTATGCTAATAGACCGCATCTCGAATATCTACGTGGCATTGCACATAATCTACAGCTTCAAGTGTAACTTGCTTTCACCTTTTTATACATTCAGTCATTGCCTTAATCTAATTTTCTGTAATTTTGAAAACAACTAAATATAGAGAGCTTTAGAAATAGTTCGTTAGAAGTTCACGCATTAATTAATTGGATGTTTTAATATTCTTGCTTTCACCTTTTTATACGTTCAATCATTGCCTTTATCTAATAAATTTTCTGTAATAATTTTGTTGCGTTTGCCTTTATTCGCTGCGCCCAATTGACGTCACCCTTTTGAAGCACTCCTTTATTTATGCACGCAGTTATTCGGCACTCAATTGAGGTCGCCCTTTTGAAGGTCGCCTTTTTGTGCGCGCCCTTATTGACGGATACCCCTTGGTGGCCGTGTGGACAGGAGGCAGGGGTTTTGGTAGGGGTTGTGTGAGATTCAACCAGCATGATAGTGAGGACAGGATGGAGAGGGCACCTTCAACATTGTCTGGTATACCTCTGGGAGGTCATGTGGGCCTTGCGAAACATCATGGGGAGCTGGGAAAAAAAAAAAGATAAATTTTGCCTAAGCGACCTACACAGCAAAAAACTCAGTAAGCAGGGTCACCAGCAAACCCATCAAATCTGGTGCGGAAAATGCTTTGGAGAATATCAACAATCAACATTAGCAGTCATATCGTCACATGTACAAGGGACAGAGAGGTTCTAACAACTGAAAGAATGGAACATGAAACCACCTCACTATGCATGAAAATACAGACCCTCAAATGATACAGTAGATGTGTGAGGCACTATAAGAAAGGCACTAAGACAGACAGACAGACAGACACACAGATAGACAGATAGATAGATAGATAGATAGATAGATAGATAGATAGATAGATAGATAGATAGATAGATAGATAGATAGCATCCGGAAAGTATTCCCAGCGCTTCATCACTTTTTCCACATTTTGTTATGTTACAGCCTTATTCCAAAATGGATTAAATTCATTTTTTTCCTCAGAATTCTACACACAACACCCCATAATGACAACATGAAAAAAGTTCACTTGAGGTTTTTGCAAATTTATTAAAAATAAAAAACTGAGAAATCCCATGTCCATAAGTATTCACAGCCTTTGCCATGAAGCTCTAAATTGAGCTCAGGTGCATCCTGTTTCCCCTGATCATCCTTGAGATGTTTCTGCAGCTTCATTGGAGTCCACCTGTGGTAAATTCAGTTGACTGGACATAATTTGGAAGGGCACACACCTGTCTATAGAAGGTCCCACAGTTGACAGTTCATGTCAGAACACAAACCAAGCATGAAGTCAAAGGAATTGTCTGTAGACCTCCGAGACAGGATTGTCTCCAGGCACAAATCTTGGGAAGGTTACAGAAAAATTTCTGCTGCTTTGAAGGTCCCAATGAGCACAGTGGCCTCCATCATCCGTAAGTGGAAGAAGTTCGAAACCACCAGGACTCTTCCTAGAGCTGGCCGGCCATCTAAACTGAGTGATCAGGGGAGAAGGGCCTTAGTCAGGGAGGTGACCAGGAACTCGATGGTCACTCCATGGACAACCATCTCTGCAGCAATCCACCTATCAGGCCTGTATGGTAGAGTGGCCAGATGGAAGCCACTCCTTAGTAAAAGGCACATGGCAGCCCGCCTGGAGTTTGCCAAAAGGCACCTGAAGGACTCTCAGACCATGAGAAAGAAAATTCTGTGGTCTGATGAGACAAAGATTGAACTCTTTGGTGTGAATGCCTGGCATCACGTTTGGAGGAAACCAGGCAACAGTCATCACCAGGCCAATACCATCCCTACAGTGAAGCATGGTGGTGGCAGCATCATGCTGTGGGGATGTTTTTCAGTGGCAGGGACTGGGAGACTAGTCAGAATAAAGAGAAAGATGACTGCAGCGATGTACAGAGACATCCTGGATGAAAACCTGCTCCAGAGCGCTCTTGACCTCAGACTGGGGCGACGGTTCATCTTTCAGCAGGACAACGACCCTAAGCACACAGCCAAGATATCAAAGGAGTGGCTTCAGGACAACTCTGTGAATGTCCTTGAGTGGCCCAGCCAGAGCCCAGACTTGAATCCGATTGAACATCTCTGGAGAGATCTTAAAATGGCTGTGCACCGACGCTTCCCATCCAACCTGATGGAGCTTGAGAGGTGCTGCAAAGAGGAATGGGCAAAACTGGCCAAGGATAGGTGTGCCAAGCTTGTGGCATCATATTCAACAAGACTTGAGGCTGGAATTGCTGCCAAAGGGGCATCGACAAAGTATTGAGCAGAGGCTGTGAATACTTATGTACAGTGGTGTGAAAAACTATTTGCCCCCTTCCTGATTTCTTATTCTTTTGCATGTTTGTCACACAAAATGTTTCTGATCATCAAACACATTTAACCATTAGTCAAATATAACACAAGTAAACACAAAATGCAGTTTGTAAATGGTGGTTTTTATTATTTAGGGAGAAAAAAAAATCCAAACCTACATGGCCCTGTGTGAAAAAGTAATTGCCCCCTGATCCTAATAACTGGTTGGGCCACCCTTAGCAGCAATAACTGCAATCAAGCGTTTGCGATAACTTGCAATGAGTCTTTTACAGCGCTCTGGAGGAATTTTGGCCCACTCATCTTTGCAAAATTGTTGTAATTCAGCTTTATTTGAGGGTTTTCTAGCATGAACCGCCTTTTAAAGGTCATGCCATAGCATCTCAATTGGATTCAGGTCAGGACTTTGACTAGGCCACTCCAAAGTCTTCATTTTGTTTTTCTTCAGCCATTCAGAGGTGGATTTGCTGGTGTGTTTTGGGTCATTGTCCTGTTGCAGCACCCAAGATCACTTCAGCTTGAGTTGACGAACACATGGCCGGACATTCTCCTTCAGGATTTTTTGGTAGACAGTAGAATTCATGGTTCCATCTATCACAGCAAGCCTTCCAGGTCCTGAAGCAGCAAAACAACCCCAGACCATCACACTACCACCACCATATTTTACTGTTGATATGATGTTCTTTTTCTGAAATGCTGTGTTCCTTTTACGCCAGATGTAACGGGACATTTGCCTTCCAAAAAGTTCAACTTTTGTCTCATCAGTCCACAAGGTATTTTCCCAAAAGTCTTGGAAATCATTGAGATGTTTCTTAGCAAAATTGAGATGAGCCCTAATGTTCTTTTTGCTTAACAGTGGTTTGCGTCTTGGAAATCTGCCATGCAGGCCGTTTTTGCCCAGTCTCTTTCTTATGGTGGAGTCGTGAACACTGACCTTAATTTGAGGCAAGTGAGGCCTGCAGTTCTTTAGACGTTGTCCTGGGGTCTTTTGTGACCTCTCGGATAAGTCGTCTCTGCGCTCTTGGGGTAATTTTGGTCGGCAGGCCACTCCTGGGAAGGTTCACCACTGTTCCATGTTTTTGCCATTTGTGGATAATGGCTCTCACTGTGGTTCGCTGGAGTCCCAAAGCTTTAGAAATGGCTTTATAACCTTTACCAGACTGATAGATCTCAATTACTTCTGTTCTCATTTGTTCCTGAATTTCTTTGGATCTTGGCATGATGTCTAGCTTTTGAGGTGCTTTTGGTCTACTTCTCTGTGTCAGGCAGCTCCTATTTAAGTGATTTCTTGATTGAAACAGGTGTGGCAGTAATCAGGCCTGGGGGTGGCTACGGAAATTGAACTCAGGTGTGATACACCACAGTTAGGTTATTTTTTAATAAGGGGGCAATTACTTTTTCACACAGGGCCATGTAGGTTTGGATTTTTTTTCTCCCTAAATAATAAAAACCATCATTTAAAAACTGCATTTTGTGTTTACTTGTGTTATATTTGACTAATGGTTAAATGTGTTTGATGATCAGAAACATTTTGTGTGACAAACATGCAAAAGAATAAGAAATCAGGAAGGGGGCAAATAGTTTTTCACACCACTGTACATGGGATTTCTCAGTGTTTTTATTTTTAATAAATTTGCAAAAATCTCAAGTAAACTTTTATCACGTTGTCATTATGGGGTGTTGTGTGTAGAATTCTGAGGAGAAAAATGAAATTAATCCATTTTGGAATAAGGCTGTAACATAACAAAATGTGGAAACAGTGATGAAGCGCTGGGAATACTTTCTGGATGCACTGCAGATAGATAGATAGATAGATAGATAGATAGATAGATAGATAGATAGATAGATAGATAGATAGATAGATAGATAGATAGATAGATAGATAGATAGATAGATAGATAGATAAAATCCCGTTATAGCGAATTCTGAAGTTAACAAAACTTTCAGAATATCAAACACTTTTTGTTGGCCCAAACAAATGTTCATACAACACCATTTTAAATGGATTTTGTTTCAACAAAATGTACATTTTAGTATGACGACTGTTTTTCAACCATAAATGGCCACCGAAGATAACAATGTGATGCAAAAAACCACATAAGGTCGTGTCTACAGTTTTCGCGGAGTCTCAAGAACCCAGCAACAGGTGGTCTATTTTTTGTTAGACCAAAAGAAAGTGACAGCCTGTTGCAAATGTTCCTGTCTCTGGCAGTGTTGGTGTGGCTTGGTGAGAGTGACATCATACAGGAAGAGATGAATTTTGAGTCTGTGCTCCACCGAGTGTCCACATGGGTGGTAGTGTCATGTGTGGATACTGTACTGTTCTGTATTCATATCTGTATCTCTGTATTATAAAAAAAAATCCTGGGAGAGAAAGATGGGTGATGAGACACACTCTTCACGTTAAGATCACAGAAGACACTTAAAAGACCCGCGAGATGAAAGAGAATGGGCATGGAGTGTCTCGCGGGGACTTTAAATATTAGACTTTGTGCCAAGAGATTGCCCCAGGACCATCTCGCGATGACGCAGAACATGAGATTCTTGCAAGACATGCCCTACTTACAACCAATATCAAATGCAGCAAAACATTCAGTCGTCTAAAGGATTTGAGCACACACAGATCCAGGGTCTCAGCGCATGAGGACAATACGTTATAAATGAAACATCGACGACTAAGCAAAGAAGAAAGCAGTGTGGAGAAAAGAGACTCAAAAGCGTTGGAGAGAAAAAGAGCAAAAAAGAAAAAAAATAATCGAGGTGCAAATTCAGAAAATAAGGAAAGTAATTATCAGCCTGAAACAAGTGGAATTGAAAAAAAGCACGACCAATCGGGCTCAGAATTAAAAGACAAAGAGTAAAAGACAAAGCAGAACTTCATAAAGACGTTCACGCTATACACAAGCAGAGCAGCAGATTATGAAAGCAGTGGAATTTGAAAGGCTCAAAAAAATAAATAAACGTTGGCGTGATACAAATGTGGAGAAAGTTAAAGAATATGAAAGTAGGAAAATTAGAAAGTATAAATAAAAAAAAAGAAAGTAAAGATCACAGTAGCACAAACAAACGGAAATTATTACTCAAGAAAGGGAAAATAATCACCACGGACCAGGTGTCATTGAAAAAAAAAGCAGGACAAAGTGAGGTCAGAAATAAAAGACAAAGAGTAGAAAACAAAGTAAAATGTCATAAAGAGGTTAAAAAACAAGAGGGCCAAACACATGCAGAGCAGGTTAGAGAGAATGAAAACTGGAATTCAAAAGACTAAAAAAAAAATGTAGGCGTGATACACATGAGAGCAAGATACAGAATATGAAAACAGAAAAAAAAATGACAGTGTCAAAACAAAGACAGTAAATATCGCATTAGCGCAAGAAAAGAGAAAGTATTACTCAGAGAAATAACGAAAAGGCAAATAGAGATCGATTATATGGACATAGGCGATATGTCTGAAGTATGTACATATTGTAAGGCTTTGAAGTTTAAGTCAGAGAATTTCAAAAAACGGGAGTTTACCTCACATGCAAAAAAAAAATCTGAACTGCTGATGATGTCGATGGCTTTGTCTGTGCTGAAATTCCAAACAGAGAAACCTGTCCTGAATTAGGGTACAAAGTCATTAAACGCATGTCTCATGAACCTCATTTAAAAGATTCAGCACATTGGGACTTCAAAGATTTCAAATATTGTTTTTACATAAGTTCTGAAATAAAAGTGAAACTAATGAAATAGCAACAATTCAAAGAAATAAAATATCTTAAAAGTGTGTATCCGGAAAAACAAACACGGGGGTTGGTGAGAGAAGCGACCATGGGGCGAAGCCTCCTGGTATAATTAAAAAGAGAGTTACATCTAATATCTAATTTTCAAATAGAATATTTTTTGCAGTTTAAGATACGTCACATATCTTTATTAATTCATGTACAGTTTGAAACCTGCAGTATTTCTCATCTAAAATGGCGACACCCTTCATCTTCTTTCAGCTCACTGCTGACTTCACAAGACGCCACCACAGCGAGAGAAAAAGAGTTGGAATCGGGCGAAGTCTAAAGGAGAAGGCTCTAGGAAGACAAACATCATGGAGAGCACAGGCCGACGCTCATATCTGGTAATCTATTAGCCAAGACATGAAGTAAACCGTCATCAGAGTTCAGAAGCAGCACTTCAGCGTAAATCACAATGCAAAGTGCACTCCAAGTTTTGTGAGAATCCACAAACCCGGACAAGCAGGCAGTGCCCGGTGATGTCACGTGCCACACGCTTCTGGTTCATTTTTCCTAGCGACACCACAGAGACAAAAGGCACAAAGCATCATTCAAAACGAAAAGTCGTGCAACGGGAGAATCAAATTGATGCCATGTTCTAACACTGAAATAAAAGTAAGCCCGGGATGCCTTGGTCTCTAAAACCCCGAAGATGAGGTTTATCATTTTTTTAGAGAGTGAGAACGTAAGATGGTGACACTGACCTGTCACATCAGGCCCCCTCTGACAGTCAAGTAATGGGTGGGCCCTCCACTTGGTCGCATGGTGAAGTCCCTCCTGTGTTTGAGGAGGCCAGGCTGTGGTGCCCATGAAGTGGATGGACAGAGGAGAGCAGCGGTGGAGGCGGCCATTCCGTCCACAGTAGCCTGAGGTTTGTCTTTTCTGTGTTCCGGCGGTTCGCCTCCTAGACTGTCACAGCAGACCGCCTTTATTGACGAGCTCACAACTCTGTGTCACGGTGACTTGTTGGGCTGACACAGATTTGCTCGTCCATGACTTTGTTTACTTCTTTTTGAATTTTTTCTGCTAAACATCATAATTTGAGGGCAAGTTAGCTTTTTGATTTTTTGCTCTGTTTTCCCGAATGTGGTTTCTCAGGCTCTCATATGTTTCCAATCAAATAAAACGGGTTTATTTAGGAAATAACATAATGAAAGTTTTAATACTTTGGGTTCATAATATTTTATAGCCTGGGGGGGGGGGGGGGGGGGGTGACAATGACAGACCGTTAAGCAGATAGGCAACAATTAAGTGCAGTCTTTAGGTCTAGCCATGGAGTGTGACGCCATGACAAACTGGTGGAGATTAATAAGCAACACTTCTGCTGAAGTTCTAAGTAGAGTCGGCGGTCATCACAGCCAGCCTACACAACCACCCGCTGGGGATGGAGAAGAAGCAGAAGATACCTCGCTTAATGTGCCAATGCAATCAAAATGCTGAATTCCCCCCTTTCAGTTCTTTCCGTGGCAGATGGAGTGGAAGGAAAAGGTAGAGTTGGCATCAGCATCCATCAATGGCACCTTCCTCTAGACCAGGGGTCCTCAACTCCAGTCCTGGAGGGCCCCAGTGGCTGCAGGTTTTCATTCTAACCCTTTTCTTAATTAGGGACCTGTTTTTGCTTCTAATTTAATTGACTTGGACTTGAAGACTCAGATCCCTTAATTGTTTCTTTTCCTTAATTAGCAGCCAAACAATAATGAGATAGAAAATGAGCCCAAACAATTGGTGTCCATCATACAATATCTGAACATAAAGAAAGGTGAAGGTCTCAGGAATGCTGATCTGCTCAGGTCCACAAAACATTTTAACAGTTGCCCTTAAAAAAGAGAAAATCAACAATTGCAGAAATTTCTGCTATTACACAATGAGAGGAGCAACAAGCCATGGAATGAAAGAACGAGTTTAATTAACGACAAGAATCAACGCCTAATTAGGGAACTGCTTGGAGTTTGAGGCCCTGACTTAGCTGGTCTTCTCTTGGCTCCCTCACTTCACATTTCATTTCTGTTTGGGTGCCATTGAAGCAATTCAGAGGAACGATGAAGAAAATCAGAGGACCAAATCTTAAAAAAACACGTCCATTAAAATGAATTCAAAAGAAATTAATTAGCAACTGTTGTGGGGTACAAAATCTGTACATTTTGGTTTATATTTCCATTATATTTTGTTCAAGACAAGACAACAGATGAATTACTTTCAGGACAAATCAAAGCAGGTTTTCTTCCCAGTTATACCTCACTTTTAAAACAGCTGTTCCAACAAAGAAAAGGAAGACATGCTGGTGGCTCAGGCTATCAATGACTTTGTAATCTGAGGAAGGAGGGACATCTAATTAGTTTACAGCCTGGGAAAGGAAGACCTGCCGATACCTCAGAGAACATCAAAAAAAAGTTTTACTGTTTGGGAAAACGGAGAGTGAATTCATTCATCATATTGACAGACAGCTAGCCAATCAGCATATCTAACAATCACATCTTGCAAAACCCCCTGGTAGAATTTTAGAATAAATACGCCTCGTCTGAACAGCGATACAGGAAGGGACGAAGACGTCAGAAGAGAACAGAGCGACATCAACCTGCGGCCGTTTCCATCTGGTCGTCAGAAAAGCATCATGAACAACTGCGAGTGCTCGATCACAAGCCGCCTGCGACATTCATCCTTGTCATCTTTACTTTTCTTTAAGCTTTTACTAAAGACTATATATATCCAGACTTTACTATCAGTCCTATTGTCTGTTATTATTTGTTCTACTGGTATTATTATTATTATTCCTGTAATAAATGCCACACTGCTTTCAACTTTCTATGCTCTGTCTTCATGTCTAGAGTGATTGAAGTAATAAGGTCGATTTCTTTGAGTACCTGTTGCAGCCGGAGGTTTGCCATACGCTCTGTGCTGTGAGGTTTATTATTAAGGCTGAGGGTGAGAGCTCCACCCAATAGTTTTGTATCCTCACAGGTGGCGCAGTGACAGTGCTGCTGCTTTGCAGTAAGGAGGTTGTTGGTTTGCTTCCCGGGTCCTCCCTGTGTGGAGAGCATTTTGAGTAGTGAGAACAGCGCTATATAAATGTAAAGAATTATTATTATTATTAATAGTACTTAACAGGACGTCAAGTAAGGCATTCGTGGCTGATAAATGGCCGATAATCAAGAGTGCTGAACCTTTGTATGTTTAAATGTATTCTTGTAGACCAAAACTAACATTTAGATCTGAGATATCATTAAAACATCGTATGTTGTTTGTGCTGATAACAAGTAAGTCTCATGAAGTCCTAGCAGAGTGACAAGTTGTGTTATTTCTGAGGCACCTGTGTGGTTTAAAGTGCTAGAGATTAACCAGCTGTGTGTGTGTCATTCATAGGGCACTGTTGTGGTGAGGGTCTGTGTGTCTGCATATAGCTACAGTATGTACGTGAGTGATCATCTTAAAGTGCAGCACTAGACCAACCCAGTAACGAACTTGACGAGTACACTTACCTCTGAAGAAAACAGGTAAAGGGTAAGTAGAGTGAAATATCACGAAAATACAGCAACAGAAACAGGTCACTAATTAAGAAAAGGGTTAGAATGAAAACTTGCAGCCACTGAGGCCCTCCAGGACTGGAGTTGGGGACCCCTGCTCTACACTAAGGTCCATCGGGGGGAAAAATTAGTCTCTGACGGTGTCACCTCCTTTTTCTTTTCCTAGATACTTGTGAAGCACCCTTTAGACTTGCATGTCTGATAGAGAACAGAAACAGATAAGAAAGGGTGAAGAAATGGGATCCCTGAGGATAACTCATTTAACGTCACGATTTAATCGATAGAAAAAATGGAAAAATTTAACCAAGGTGGTTTCCAGATGCTGAACCTAACCCATCCCCAAATGCCAACTCCCAGTCTTTTTCTAGGTTATGTAGGTGGGCGGGCAGAAGAGGCGGAGTCACGATCATTCACCCAGAAGTGATGTCACAGGAGGAAGAGGTGGAACAAAAAGAGAGAGGTGGATGTAAAAAGAATTAGGCTCCAAGAAAGAAAATCCCATTTAATTTGAAATCCTGCTCATCGGAAGAAACGACAGGCCCCACCGCAGCTTCGCCCCCTGATGTGAACCCATCGACTCGGACAGGGAAGTGATACCCGGGATGAGCTTGTCGCATTGTTAATCACAGATCAGGTTCTCTGAAGATGCAACGCGGGTGTCACCCTAACGAGAGGAAGAGAAAATGGCAGCAATCCAAAGTTATTATTTTATGCTATTTTCATGGCCATTTTGTTTAACAACAGCAAATGTAACCTTTGAAGTAAAACACTGAGGCTAAATTTGAATTCTAGGCCTCAAAACAAAAAAAAAAACTGAAACAACTGATGGATATCAAAAAAACGAGAAGAGAAAAAATTGCAAAAATTCAATAACTGCATCCAATCCTCGCATTATTAGTTAGTTTCTCTGCATTATTATGGACTTCTGGTTGAAAACTCTTTCCTGACCTGGACCTCCAGTTTTTGCCTGCAGTGTTAAATGTTTTTGTGTATTTTAAGTTGATTTCATTTTGGAGATTCACTTCTCACTTCACTTACTCTGAAGTTCCATTTTATTACTGTCTTGACTTTCTTCGTTTATGCGACTGGACGTGTCACGTGACCTCGTTCTTTGAGAATGAAAAACTGAAATCTCTCATTTCCTAGAAGTACTCAGACCCTTCACTCAGTATTTTGCATAAGCCCCTTAGGTAAGTAAGTATCTACTTGCTTTGCACACCTGGATTTGGAAGGACCCTGGCAGGGATACGATATTCCATATCTATAAGGATTTTAAAAAGCCCCATCCACACTCTGTGATCATAATTTACATATAAAAAGTTTCCAAATGAAGTTATAAACAATGAAGGAGGACCTGCCGGTCGGTAAGCTGGTACTTGTTTGGATACAGCCAGGCATGTTATGATGTTGCACTTTGTTTATTTCAATTACTATATACATTTTGTTAATTGTGCTTTATTTAAATATTTTATAAGTATTTTGTATAGTATACAGTATATGGCTTTTTATGTCACATTCCTTGTTGTTGTAAAAAGGGGGTCACAAACACAGCTAAAGGGTGTAAGGCCTCCTAAAAATCATACGAAAGCAGGCCAGGCCCTTTACCAACCTGCCCAGGTACGGCCTCACTGCCAGCCAGCCAGCCACCACAGACAGGCTTTGGCCTGTACAGGCTGACAAAGGGCTCTGGCTTTAAAAATTCAAAATATTTATGTTCAAAATTCACAAGAATGCTCTTTGAGAGAGAGCAACCAAACCTGTGGTATGAAGAGACAACGTCAAAACTAGAAACTTTATCAATAAACAACTTATTGGTCTACAACAACAACAACAACATTTATTTATATAGCACATTTTCATGCAAAAAGTAACTCAAAGTGCTTTACATAATGAAGAAAAGAAAAATAAAAGACAAAATAAGAAATTAAAATAAGACAACATTAGTTAACATAGAAAAGGAGTAAGGTCCGATGGCCAGGGTGGACAGAAAAAACAAAAAAAAAAAACTCCAGAAAGCTGGAGAAAAAAATGAAATCTGCAGGGGTTCCAGGCTATGAGACCACCCAGTCCCCTCTGGGCATTCTACCTAACATAAATGAAATAGTCCTCTTTGTAGTTAGGGTTCTCACGGAGTCACTTGATGCTGATGGCAAGTACATGGTGGAGATAGCCTGCACCTCCAGTTCTTTGCTGATGTAGGCTTTCTTTTGTGTGAGGAGTGTATGACCAGTGACCGGTCTGCTTGTGCAATGTGCCTCACTATAAGCAGATGCTGCGATGGTTCATCTCCTGCTAGTAATGTAACATGCCTTCTTCCGTTATTCTTTTCTCTGTCAGCTGCGGTATGCAGATGCTTGTCATGAGAAGTATTTGAAGCCCAATTATATGGCCAAGGTAACCCACACCTCCAATTCTTGGCACGTGTTATTATCATATCATATGCTCTTAATTAAGAGCAAAATCAAGGTTCAAGGTCTAGTGGTTTGTGAGTTATTTTTTGTGACAGATGGATAACCTTTAGTATTTTATACATAGCGACCAGATAATTATGAATGAACAAAGAAATCAAAGAAAAAGGAAAAAATTGCATACCAAGGCAAACAAGTGCACATCTGTAAATCAGAGGCAACACCCAAAAATAATACAAAAAAAAAGCAGCAACCAGAAAAAACAAATTAATATTCACAATGTATTATTATTATTACAATAGTGAGGACATTCAATGAAACACCATCACCTGAACAAAAAGGCAGAGGGCTGTCCCAGCAGCAGTGATGTCAGAGTGGCCCCGCCTCCTTGGGATCCTCTCACAGAACACAAGGAACATAAGAACATAACTTAGATGCACTATGCATTAAATTAACACTTAAAACAATATTAACATAAAAACAAAAAACATTAAAAAATACAGTTCAAGAACAAGCACAAAAGAAATAACTAAATAAACCAATAAATTAATAAATAAATAAACAAACACACAAAACATATGCCTGGAGGCAAACCGTGGCTGTGACATAACGCTTGTGCTCTCGAAGTACTACCCACAAGAGGCGGGGCCACAGTGACATCACTGACTAGCACCGCCCCCAGCCTTTACATCCTGGCAGAGGTCTATTGAGAGGCTGTGGAGTGCACACTATGGCTGTTCGTGCCATTTGGATTTTCTGCTTTTGGAGATTTTTTTCCTTTGTTGTTCAATTGTGCCACGGACATGATCGTCTTGTCTTGCCCTTTCAGTCACACCCTTTTTTGCCTTTTTGTCGTTTATTTATTTATTTAAGTATTTTATATACACAGTACTAGGGTGTCGTACCGTGTAAGCCATTATGAAGGTAGAGTGTCATTTTGCTTGGCTTTTCTCTACTTTTATATACACATAAAGTAAGCCTGCTTTTTAAGTTTGTTTCCAAGGCTGTTCTAGTGAGGACCCAGAAATGTTTTTGTACATTTAGATGCCTGCTCAACACTTTCTGTACTACAATTGTGCAGGGATTTGCTTTAATGTTTAATACAAATGCCTCAGTGGAAGTCAATCCGCTTACATTTTTAGAAGCCACCCCAAGACCACTTCTTTGATATCTTGGTATTTCTTGATTTATGAAGAAATGCGAAGCATCTGGTGAGGTCTGAGCTAAAGGATTGGTGTTAGGTTGATTTGTTATTTATTTGATTGAATATACGAGGGACATTCAAAAAGTTTCCAAACTTTTTTAACTCTATTTATTAAGAATTTCAAAAACAAATACCATCACTTTTCTACATAGTCACTTTTGTTTGCGATGCAATTTTCCCAGTGTCGTACCAACTTTTTAATGCCCAATTACTATTCCTCCCGCCTTCACCGTTTCCAATGAAAATACAGGATGGCGCATGTTGAGGTAAGTTTCTTAGCCCGTACGTGAAACGAGCAACAGGGCCCGATTCTTTTTGCAGTTTGCAACTGACCCAGTCTTACGCCACTTCTTCACCAACTCGTGAATTCTGCTCTTTGCTGGTAGGTTTACGCCAGGAAACTTCTATGCGAAAATGTCCTGTGTTTCCGTAAAAGAACCGGTAGACACATCCGCCTCCACTATGCCAATCCTTTGTTGCAGAGAATACATCTTCCAGATCTCTTTCGCGCACGTCTGTACCCACTGGCTCACAGCTTCCTTACTAATGCACAGTTGGGGCGGCTAACCCCGTCGTGACAACGAGGCTCTCTGATCGCGATGGCACCCACCTGTATAATAGCTCGAGCCAGCCAGTCAGAGGCGGTTCAGTTTTTTGTGTGCCACCCTTTATAAAAGTGTGGAAACTTTTTGCACGTCCCTCGTACTTTGTTAATCCCTAAGGGTAAATTGTCTTTTTCCGTGACCTTTGGCGGGTCAGCCACTGTACAGCCCCCTGGAGCTACTTCAGGTTAATGGCCTTCCTCAAAGGCCCAATGGCGTAGGACCCCTTCTGAAAGTACTGAGATTTGAACCAGCAACCGTCAGCTAAGCTAAGCTTCAGCAGGAAGAACCAAACCTGACTTTGTGTTTAATTTAATATCGTTTACCAAAGCCGCTTCAGTTCCAAGAGAGAGACGTTGAGCGAAGGGCATGGACGCTTTTGAGCTAGTGTCGTACTTTTTATTTTAATCTGAATTATGTTACTACTACAGGTACTCTCTTGGAGGATCCGATTTAAACTCTTGATCTGATTATATTCGCCCTGCGGTGGGCTGGCACCCTGCCCGAGGCTTGTTCCTGCCTTGCGCCCTGTGCTGATTGGGATTGGCTCCAGCAGACCCCCGTGACCACCCTGTGTTAGGATATAGCGGGTTGGACAATGACTGACTGACTGACTGACTGATTATATTCTGGTTACTAATTGCTTTAGATCAGTGATTCCCAACATGGGGGGCAATTTGATTTTTTAGGGGGGCAAATCGAGAATTTAGGTATGTTAAACAATTTATAAAATGAAAAAGCAAAAATTCACTATTAAAAATGATAGAAAAAATAAATAATTTTTCATTTTTTACAGAGACATTTATATATTTATATAAACATAGAAGGGACGGTGAAGAACCTTTTAATTTATGCTTTTACAACCGGCTTGGGTTTTTCTACTTAGAAATCGTTTTTACCATTTAAATAATATGAATTGCAACAAAGGGCGGCATGGTGGCGCAGTGGGTAGCGCTGCCACCTGGGTTAACTTCCCGGGTCCTCCCTGCGTGGAGTCTGCATGTTCTCCCCATGTCTGCGTGGGTTTCCTCCCACCGTCCAAAGACATGCAGGTTAGGTGCATTGGCGATCCTAAATTGTCCCCAGTGTGTGTGTGTGTGTGTGTGCCCTGCGGTGGGCGGGCACCCTGCCTGGGGTTTGTGTCCTGCCTTGCGCCCTGTGTTGGCTGAGATTGGCTCCAGCAGACCCCCGTGACCCTGTAGTTAGGATATAGCGGGTTGGATAATGGATGGATGGAATTGTAACAATGATTATAAAATTTTGCAATATGACAAAAATATAAAATGATCAAAATATTACAGAAAAAGCTGTCATTAAAGTTATTTTATATTTATGAATATCACGTCTCTTATTATATGTTTTCAATATTACTTCATATTATATATATATTATTTTTTTTAACAATTTCTTTGTCAGTACCTCAACTCTCCTTTCCCTTTTTTGTTTCCATGTTCTTTGGAAGCTTCTTTACACCAAATTAATGACATTATGGGCTTCCTCCACGTGAGAAGAAGTTCATTTTATGAAGAGGTAATCATAAGAATAAGGTATATGTTACAGTGGGGGACATCATGATTTTAGAGAGGCCTAGGTGGGGCACGGCCAAAAACAAAAGGTTGAGAACCACTGCTCTACACAATGCACTTCCACTACAATGCCAGCTCTTGCCACATCCAGAAGTTCTCAGATGACTCCTCAATCGCAGGTGGCATTGATAATGGAGACAAGCTGGAGGTCATTGGGGGACTTGTGGTGCAAGAAGACCCACCAGCAACATCCACGTCAACAAGGGGGGAAGAGTTGGTGATGTGTTAAGGAGCACAATCCACCTGCCGGACCACTCACCATCCAGGAGGAGGAAGAGAAGGTGGTGCGGACCTACAAGTATTTGGGGGTCCACATGAACAGCAACCTGGACTGGTCTGAAAACACAATGGTGCTGTGTTAAGTGGGCAGACTGGACTTCCTGAGAAGACTCGGGTCTTTTGATGTGTGCAGCAAGCTGAAGAAAGGTTTGTCCCATCAGTAGTAGCCAGTGTGCTGTCCTATGTGGTGGTCTTTTGAATATCATCAGAAAAGCCAGTTCCATGAAAGGACATACCATTGGACCCACGATGGAGGATGGTGGCAACAGTGGATGCCATCGTGAATAATTCTGCCCATCACCTCCGGGGGGCGCTCGCTCTTGGGGCACGTTCAGCCACAGGCTCATGCCTCCGTGGCGTAATAAGAAGCGTCTATGAGGATCTTTTCTACCTTCTGTCTTTAGGCACTTTAACGCTTCTTCCCAACCTCTTGACCATCACTCCAGCCAGAAACCACAGGGAGATCATAGAGACTCTGTCCGCTACGTTTACTTTAGCAGAACGATCATTGTGTTGTATTTTTTTTATATTATTTTGTCTTATGTATTGTACTTTGTGTTGGTATTTTTGGGTATTTTTTGCTTTTGCTGTGGTATGCATCTTAGTTTCCTCCTGGGTATTAATAAGATCAACCTAAAACCTGACCTATCTATTATAAAGTTACTTTCTTATCTGTCTACCTGTTATATAGTGCCTTTCACATATTACTCATAGCCATCAGTCTGTCAGTGGGTATCAGCCTGATGGTACAGCGTATGGACTGTGCCAGTCAGAGCAGAGCAGACAGGCCGGCTGGAGAACGTAAATGAGCTTCACTTGCCGTGTGCCTTGTGACTAACACCCACCCCCCGTGCCCCCCTTTACATTGTACTGGTGACGATAAGCTCAACTGACTTCACTTCCCATTTTTTTTTCTTACATTGCACGGGAAGCATTTGATTCCAAGAGAAACGGAACTTCCTTCTTTTAAAAATTGTCAAAGCTATGCATTAATAATCTACAATTAACTCCATGTCTCCATTTGTTTTGCGCGTGTCGTTCATGTCGGCCCACCTACAGTCAGCGAGCTGAGCCACATCTGCCTGTGACTCTTAACGCAGTCTCAGAAAATTTCATACTTTGCTTTCTTCATGCCAGAAAGTGAACATCAGTTCAGATGTCTGATCAACCTCAAGGAGTGTGAATTTAATCAATTCTAATTTTAAAAAATGACACGCAGCTTAAAAAGTGTCACCAGCTGTTTATGGCGTGTCTCTTCTAATTCTCTTCACTCCAGAAATATGCCTCATTAGTGAGAAGAAAAAAAAAATTCTGATTAAAGGCGAGCCTCACTCTGGAGGGCAAAAGAAATGCAACAAGAAAAGAGATCTGATCAGGGCGGCTGGGCACACGGTGGTGGGCTTCAAGGGGGCTTCAGCTGAAGGGAGGCGGAAAAATGAGAAGAGACCAAAAAAAAAAAAAAAAAGACAAGAAAAGGCGAGACAAAGAGACCTCCGGCAAGAAAGCAAGCGAGGCTTCTGCCCCGTGGCAATGCTGTGCCAGTGAAAGGCTGAGACAGAGAACTGGGGCCGCTGGGAAGGAGAGAAAGAGAGAAAGAAAAGAAAGAAAGACTTTCTTAAAACAGCAAACTGAACAAAGTAACTCGCATTAAAAATACTGAGAACAAAAACAGCAGGGTAAGCAAAAAGTGTGTGTGCGTGTGCTTATACTAGATAGTCAGAAAAGAGAATAATAAAAATCAAGGCCATTTTAGGGAGAGGAATATGGAGATAGGAAAGGCACTATATAATAGATGGGTACATATGAAAGGCTCCACATAAAATAGTAGAAGGTTAACTGGGAAAGTAAAAAATATCATATATAGGAAAGGTGCTATATACAGTAATACACTACATAACTGAGAAATATGAAAAACACTACATGACAGATAGACATGAAAGGAACTATATAATAGAGACATATGAATATATAAATATATGAATATATAAATTAGTGAAAAGTTAAATGGGAAAGACACGATAGATAGATAGATAGATAGATAGATAGATAGATAGATAGATAGATAGATAGATAGATAGATAGATAGATAGATAGATAGATAGATAGATAGAGATAATGAAAGGCACTATATAAGATAGATAGATAGATAGATAGATAGATAGATAGATAGATAGATAGATAGATAGATAGATAGAAATGAAAGGCGCTATATTAGATAGATTGATAGATATCAAAGACACTATATAGTAGACAGGCAGACAGATAATATTTCTGGGCCAGTTCCACATTTCTATTCTCTCATTCCCTCCTTCACTTTATTCCATGTGTATTTTTTAATTCAGTTTGACGTCTCCTCCTGAAAGTGCGTGCCTGATCCTGACTAGTTCCTATTCTGCAATTCCACGTCATCTTTAAAAGCCTGTCGACGTTTTATTGCCGTTTTCTGTGCGTTTCTTCACAGCACTGACCTTGCTGAAAGCCCATCTATCACGGAGTTGGAGAGCACAACATGCCAGTTCCTAAAACTTCCATAAGGCTGACACACGTCCAGAGGAGCTCCTAACAATTAAAATCATATGCCTTTAAAATAGATGCAGGTTATCATACTAATGAATTACAAAAAACCATAAAAACAATAAAAGCGATGGCTGGAGACGTTATGATGACATTTCCTTTGAGATGTGAAACTCAGAAAGTGTGGAGCCTTTTTTAAACGGAGGTGCGGTAAAGCAGAGAGACTAACATCATGGAGTTAGAGATCTAAAGACAGATATTACAGACATGAGCCGAGTGACCGGAGGGATTTCTGTATTTGTCTTTAACTGAATCAAATGTCACAGTCTGACAAACATTTTGTCATCTTGTCATTTTTCCAGTTTTGGATCATTCAGGTCTGCTCCCTGTTTGCCCTTTGCCACTGCCCTGGGCCTAAAGCTGAAGGGTGACATGTCATGGGCTCCTCTGGCTCACCCGTGTGTCTGCGGTGTGAAGCTTTGAACTTTTAAAGAATGATAAGGAAGCTTGGCTTGGTGGATCAAAGTGTGAGCCTCTGAAGGAGTGTGTGGCAGTGCCTTCAAATCGGACTTCATGACATTTGTGTGGTGTGCTCATTATGTTTGCTTCACCAAGTCGACCTTCAACTGCTTTACAGGAGGGCTGATGACCCTGAACTATCAACAGGAGGCGCCCTGCTCCTCTTTTCATGATGCCATCCCAGCCCAGCTTTGTTCCTGTCTTGTGTCTCTGCCTGCCAGCACAGGCGCCAGATCTCTGCCACGCCGCACCTTAAAGAGCAGCTCAGGAAATGCACAGCTGTGTCTTTGTACAGCTGAGTGTTTTGTGGTTTTCTTAGGGTCTCCATTTTTTTCTGCTTGCTTTTTTCCATGATGAATAGTGAATTATCCACAGATAATAATCCTGCCACTCAAAACTAAATGAAAAAAGATGGCAGGAACCTAAAAATGGGCGCAGCTGAAAGCAACACCAGAGGTAAATCCAACATGGAAATCTCATCACGTCCAGCAAGAGCCACCGATGCGTCAGGGGCATCCTGGAATGAGCAGAGTGGGTGAGACTGGACAACTAGTCGGTCAAAGGGCACCTGGAGTCGGCACAAAATGCCCACTCGTTGTTGTCGGTTGGTTTGACTATTCTCCCTTGTTGGTGCTCACACTTTGTATTTATGTCTGGCACTGGAGAAGTTGAACCCGCTGAAAAGACGACTTCACTCGAAGGCCCGCTCTGTGTGCACATGGCGCAGTGCGGTCGGGCTGCCCTTTTGGATTGGCTTGGATTGTCTCATTTGTAAATGTGTGGCGCATGGCGGGGAGACGGGTAAAGGAATGTGAATTGTGAAGTCGTCATAAAGCGCCACCACAGATATGCAGGGAGCGAGTGACCAGTGTGTGTGTGTGAAACTGCAGGAGCTCACCGTCAGTAAAAACTACAATTAATGGAGAAAAAAATGGGTCATTTAATGAAAAAATGACTAAATTACTAAACAAAGTGGGACATTTTATAGGATATTATGACACCTCTGCTTTAATTTTATAGTAATGACTCTTTGTAATTAATTCTGAATATACATTTATATACACACACACACATATATATATTTAGAAGAAGATATTATGACAAGGGCTTTTAAATGTATAATAATTATTAATTCTGAAGAATACAAAAGGTGCCATTTTTGTTTAAGACATTATAACCTGTGCATTTTAGTTATAATAATTACTAATTATAATTAAATCTAAATAATACAGGGTGTGTGCATTTTAATTAATAATAATTATAATTAATTGGGAATAATACAGAAAATGCCATTTTGTACAAGATATTATGACGTGTGTATTTTAAATTCATAATAAATAAGCATAATTAATTCTGAATGTACAGAATGTGCCATTTTGTATTAGACACTACAACGTATATTTAAATTATTAAGAATCAATAATCATAATTAGTCGGGAATAATAATAATACAGAATGCCCTTTAAATAAACTGTAATATGGCATGTGTCATAATAATTAACATTAATACAGAATTATTGAATGCTGTGTCACTCGGTATACGGCTCTACATGGTGAGGTGTGTATTTGAAGTCACTCTTAGTCATACTGACTGTGTGTTTGGTGTTTTAGATTAAATGGATTTCCACATCAGAACTAATAAACATGAAGGAATTCTGAACACACGTCACACTGTGGGTCATTTTGTGCAGCACATTACAAAGGGGTCATATTAATAGCTGTAATTAATTTTAAATAATATAAAATGCATTACATATATTATGATATGTAATTCAATGTAAAATAATTAATAACAGTAATCAATTCTGGATATGGTTTGCATTTTCATTTATAATAATTAATGATAAATTCTGAATAACACAGAAAGTGTATTTTATTACACAGTATAATATAATGTGTGTCATTTTAATGAATGATAATAATTAGAGATTAATTCTGAATAGTATTTTTGTGCAGTATAACACAATTAATAATTAATAAGCATTAGTGAATTCTGAATAACAAGGAAGTTTCATATTTATACAGTACAGTATGGCTTGTGTTATTTTAGTCAGTAAATATTGATTTACTCTGAATAGTACAGAAGGGGTCATTTTCTGTGGTATCAATTATGGTATTAACTATTCTAATTAATAATTATTAAATATTAATGACATCACAATAATAAACTTTTATGCAGTTTAACATGTTGGCTTTCTTTTAATTAAGAAATTAAGAAATTCTAACTCATAAATATTTTGTCATTTTACCCAGTGAAATATGGCAGGTGACATCTTAATGAATACTAATAATTACTGATTAATTCTAAATAGTGCAGAACTTGTCACATTATTAATAAACTAAATATTTAAGGTGTTACTTTTATACTGTATAATATTGCTATTTTCATTTTAATTAATACAGAATTGTTAGCTCTGAATAGTAAAGACTGTAAAATCTGATACAAGACAATAAGGCACGTACCATTTTAATGAAAAATAAATAGTTATTGATTCATTCTAAAGAGTACAGGTGTCATTTTTAATATGTAAGTGACTAATTAATTATCATGAATTTTAAATATTCCAAAAGTGTTGTTTTATGCAGTATACACTGGCTTGTGTCATTAATGAATAATAATAATAATAATAATATTCAATCTGGATTGGACAGACAGTGCAACATTTGTGTCCAGTATATTATGGTAAGTAGTACTCTAATTAATAATTAATAAGCAATAATGAATTCTGAGTAACATGCAGGAAGATGTCATTCAGCTCATAAAATGGCACCTTAATTAGCAGTAATTAATGATAATATGACAGTACAATCATTATAATAATTGTTATCGGTTAATTCAGACTAATCCAGAATGTGTCACTTTCCGCAGTCTAACATGACAAATGCCGTTGTCTTTACTAACGAGGAGTCATGGACTCTGATTGGTGCAGCACGTCATGGTATCACACAGTGTGTGACGTATTTTAGGAGGTATAACGTGGCTTGCGTCATCATTTCATTTTGTGATAACTGGACTAGTTCTGAATCATTCAGAGGGTGTATTATGGTAGGCACCTTTTTAATATTCAGTTAGAGTAGACGTTAATGAATTGTCAATAACACGGAGAGACTTCCTTTTGCGTCCTAATAATTAATAAACAGCACTGGATTCCTAGTGTCATACGGTTTAACATGGCGTGTGTCACTTTGATCACCAGTCGTTTAGAATTACAGGTGACTTCTGATTGGTGCAGACTGTGTCACTTTATGCCACGCCGTGTCGCCACGTATGCCTGACTTGTCACTGGGTTGTTTTGTACCGCACTGTAAGGCAGGACCCGAGTCCTCTTCATGGCCGGGTGGTCTTTTCCAGTGGCCAGGCTACTCCCGATTTCTTCACAGTTCTGCTCAGCTCCCATTTGACTGAACGGATGACGGTTTGACTCCAAATTGCCCACACGTCACCTCCATTCGTGTCCCTCAGCCATTGTGGTCTTCTCTCTGAAGAAGTGAAATCGACACGCCGAAGCCTGAATTGTGCAGAGGGGCCCGTCATTGTTTCAGACGTGAGCCTACAGGGTGCCTTTCTCAATGGGCCGCTCTCTCCGCTCCTCCATTAGGCCCTCGCATGTTTCTGAGAGTTTTGTACTAATTTAGTGACAGATGCAGGGAGCTTCTGAGCGCCAACATGTTCTTATACTGCATGTTGCCGCTCTGATCCCCCCCAAGTTCAAAAGCAATAAGACACAACTGTGTTACCGGGGCCTCAAATCACAGTTGCTGAGCAACAGCCACCATGCAAACACAGTGTTGCCAGATGAAGAAACAAGTCAAACAACATGAAAGCCAACAGAGAGCAGAGCCGCCGCGCTGATGGGATAAAGCGCCATTCCCACAGACTGCGCCGGGAAGCTCCGCACGGATGCCAGCCCTGCGTCTGGACGGCCACTTCAGCCTCGCTGCTCACGGGGCACTTCCATTTAGGCAGATGAATGAACTCTCGCCCGGCTTCAACATCTAGGAGTGTGAAGGGAAATAATCTGAAACTCCACCATCTGAAACCCACCCAACTTCAGGCAAAGCCGCGAATATGGAGAATAATGGAGAAGTGGTGGTAGGACGGCAACCTTTGTGGGTGTGGAGTGGACAACAACTGCAGGCCTTGAAACCTTAAGAGGGTCCCCATGGTCATGTGACAAAGGCCAGCAGAAACCCTGACTTGCTTATGTGCTTACATGAATCCCTGTGCTCATCCCTCCGTGTGTTTGGAGTAAACATTGGTTTCCACACATTCGTAGATCAGCACCGGCTCTGGGGAGCGTTTACAAGTTCTCCTCTCACCATATAAACAAAGAACAGCATGCAAATGGGCAGCTTTGTGGCACAGTGCTCAGCTCTATGGCTTCAAAGCTCCTGCGCGCTTAAGGCAAGGCTCAGAGTTTTCATGTTCTCTCCCTGGCCCTGGACGTCTGATACGAGTCCTCCGGTGTTTTCACACGAGATTAACGGACCACTAGAAATCAACACGGTGTGTGTGTGTGTATGCGTCATATCAACAGGGGCACATCATCTGCTTCACGTCATCTTATAATGGAAAGAAATGGGTGTAAAAAGCTTAAATGGATAACACAAAAGGCTTAAAGAATAAACTTAAATTAACTGTGGGTGACCCGGACGGATATCATTATGCCACAGTGGGCTCTGTGTGTGTGTGTGTGTGTGTGTTACATTTAATGTGCAGAATGAGTATCAGTACGCCCGGGGCTGGCACCTCACCTCTGTCGTCTGTTCATGACAATCACCTTCTGTATCTTAGCATTGTCAGGTTTGTCACGGCGGCTGTCTGGATAGAACTGGAGTCACAAACGTCAAAGGGTCTGTCAGAGCTGACGGGGACTTGGACAGTTTGGAGCTCACTTTGGATAATATGTCTGTCATGACAATAGAGATAGCCATAACATAAATAAATTACATAAATAAGCATGGAATGAACAGACAGACAGACAGATAGATAGGGAACTGACATAATTAATGAGCTGGTTAAAACATTATTATTACTAAAGTGCTGTTATTATTATTATAAAATTACGCTTTTGCCACTGATGATGAGGACAACAATAATAATAATAAAACTACTAGTAATAATAATACACACGCATGAACATCACGTAAAACTTCCCTGTGTCTTGTCATGATAAAGGCAGTAGCAACAGGACTAGTTAAGAAAAAAAAAATTAAATTAAAATAAATAAATAAAATAAAATAATAACACGCTGCTTGTCTTTATGTACTCCTTATGTTGCTGGTAAAGTCTGTAATTGCATTTTACTTAAGAACTCATCACAGAGCTCTGCATCTGCACTCAGTGAGAAGCACTAAATGACACTAAACTGAACTGATGATAATAATCAAATATGCTTATTTATTTAGCAGATATTTTAGACAGCTTTACTCAAAGTGGGTTATGAAAACTGCCAAATATAATTATATTAACATAACACCACAGGAAGCAGGAGCCTATGCTGTCAGGGTAGGAACCAGTCATGAACATGGAGCCAGCTAATCATCATCATCATCATCATCTGTATTATTATTATTATTTTTTCTTACTTGTATAACAGACATATGACCCAAAATGAATTACAAAAATCAGGTCTGTTCAACTCATCCTCAGCTCAATACAAATAATAAAAAATGTTTTGACATACTGATTTGTGTAATGTATACTATATATTAATTGTACATATTTTTATATTCTATCTTTACATTATGAACATGCAGGCCCAGCTCCAGCTAAACCCCGGCAAAAAATCATGTCCAGTCCAACCCCACTCACTCTGCCAGTTATGTTACTTTACTTGGATTTTTCGGAATTTATCACATCATGCCCCCCCCCCCCTAGTATTTCTGATGCCCCATTTAATATTATGGCCTGGAGCTGATGTGGCAATACTACAATATTATTATTATCCTTATTAATTTTATTACATGTTTGTTCAGACCATTAAATAAGCATGCATGCAAAGAATTATACTACTACTACTACTACTAATAATAATAATAATAATAACATAAAGGCAAATTAATGAAATGATTAATACACAGTCATAATAACAACAACAATAATAATAATAAGAAGAAGAAGAACTGCTCTTGCTCTTGTTATTTTATTGGCCCTTTACACTTGTACTTATGTTTCAGAAAAAAAATAAGCAAAAAAGTAAAAAAGCAACAGTCATTAAATAAAAAGTAAATAAGGCCCACAATCAACACAATCTCTCCATTACTAAACACAACACACGCAACATAACAGAACAACATGAGCAGCAGAGTTAGATAAAGAGTCAAGGCTGTGATATTCAGCGGTGCTCTAACCCTCTGATTTGCCGTGTCCTGCGTTACATACACGACATATACTGTAAATCTCTATACTGGTCTTGAAATATATTTATATAATAATAATAATTCATTACATTTATATAGCGCTTTTCTCAGTACTCAAAGCGCTATCCACACAGGGAGGAACCGGGAAGCGAACCCCCAATCTTCCACAGTCTCCTTACTGCAAAGCATATATTTATGTATTTATTTCACACACACACACACACACATTAGGCAAATTAATTGAGTGATTATGACATTATTATTATTTCCACTCCTTTTGGATTATTATTACTTTTATTATTAATATTACTGTATTATTGTTGTTATTATATTGGCTCTATATACCTGTGGTCATCTATAAGTGGGGGGAAAATAAAACATATAGATTAGATGTAAGGTAGCATATATACATATTATATTTAGACTCACACGCGCTTTTCTTTTTAGATTCCCACTTCTGCACGCTGTCCCCCCAGATTGCGTTCCCGCGTCTATTTCTGTTGTGTTATAACATGTGCGATAGTAATCGCCCCCACTATCTAGGGTTGAGGTCGACCACTTCTTATTTGATGTCATGTATCTCCTTGTAGACCCCGTCCTAGTTTTCCCCTTGCCAGCGTCCGAGCGGCTGTCATCTGCCGGGCTGTAGTGGACTTGTCTCTTTCTTTATTTCTTTCTTTCTCTCTTTCTTATTAAGTAACCAGAAGCGAATGATTTTTTTTGGAAGTTTCATCAGAAGAGCTCGCAGACAAAGCTAAAAAACAAAGGTGGGGTAAAAGAAGTGCTCTCGCATTGGTGCCCCCGGAGCGGCACACACAGCCATTTAGAAGATCCGCCCTAATCCGCGGATTACCCGCGATTGCATCTCCTCCACTTTGCGGAGCGTTGAGAAAACGGCTTTCTCATTAAAGAGCAGTTTAAAGCCAAAGAAGTCAGACTTGCATAAATCTTTAATAAGAGAAGCCTTTTCAGCACTGGCTGCACTTTCTGAAACGCGCCCCAAACAACCCCCCCCCCCCCCCCCAGATCAGACCCAAGCCCCCCGGGTGACACAATCTGTCCCGGTCAGGAATACCAGGAGCTCCACGCACGGGGGTGTCACGTGACGCCGGCGGGTAATCCCCACTAGTGCGGCTTTGTCTGCGACAAACAAAAGGCCACCCAGGCTGTAAAGGTGGCTTAGCATTTCCTGACTCCTCACCTTGGCAGGTGGTGCATACTCTGGCTGAGCTGTGCCGGAGGGGGCCATCATTTCGGACAACTTGTGTAGAACTTCTGTTTGGCCACATCCAGATTCCTGATTGCTACTTTTTTTTTCTTCCTCTCCAGCAGCTGCATACAGACTGGTAGAGGGGGAAGGGGGGAGTGACTGGGTGGACTGGCAACCCACAGAATTCACAGACTTGGCAGGACGTCCCATGCTCATTCGCAGCACCTATTCTGGTTATCCCTTTCAAGCGTTTATAAGGAAAGAGAATTTTGAGGTCCAACTTTAATCCATTAAGTACTTCAAGGAAAACACCAAAATTAGGAAACAAAAAAGAATCGGAGAGAAATGAAAATGTGAGAGACAACTCTAGTCGGGAGAAAGAAAGTAGGGAGAGCTTAAATACTGCAGACGACAAAGAACACTTGCACTTCCATTGGGGCGCCAGAAGAGGGCAGGCCAAGTCCAGGCAGCAGCCGGGTCCTAAATGCCGGCTCGTGCGTGTGCAGTGCGGGCCTGCCGCTCTTCTTTATGGTTGCCACTCACGCAAACAAGACCCACAACATACGTTAACCGCAACTCTCCTCCGATGTATGTATTTATTTTATTTTTAATCTCCATTTGCATTTAAATGCATTTCGGTAAAAACGAAATTGTTGGAGATTAGCCGGCAACGCATTTCATTTTCGGAGCCTTTAGGCTCGGCCGGCAGAACGCAAGCACTTTTATTATTTAATGATTGTGAATTCAAGTAAACTAATTAGAAGGTGTCAGATGTGCTGCCTTGGGAGGGTTCATTTCATATTTATTCTGCCCGGTGTCCTCCCTTCTCTCTGTCTTCCGAGACCCCCCCCCAACTCCCCGGCAGACATTGTGTCACTTTAATGGAACACAGCAGGAAATCAGAGCGCATTACATGCAGGACGATCTGCTCGAATTCTTCTAACCCAACAAATGTCGGCCGTAATGGATTAGATGATTCAGTCAAACGGACAGTTCCAGGTGAAAGAAACGAACACCCATTTCTACTTTTAGGCTGTACTGGGGGGGGTCGGGGAGGGGGGGCATGGAAAGGAAAAATAAAATAAAAGAAGGTCATCTGGGTGGCAGAACCGAGGAGAGGCTTGACATGAATCAATCAAGCGGGCTCCATTTTACACTTAGAGCACCTAATGCCTAAACATGAGCGTGCGCCTGGAAATTAGCACCCGATTATGAGCATACATGATCTCCCTCTGGAAGACAATAATATTGGTATTAAGCTTCTCAAGAGGAAAGATGCTGCTGGTTTTTAATATATCTTAAATTATGTCAGGAAAAACACTGGAACATCACACAAAAGCCACAGTCAGTGTATATTGCTATCTCATAAAGCTGCAGATCTCTACAACAATATTGACACAGGAGCAGGCAAGCAAATGTCAGCCAATATAACATATGAAATACTTAACGTAACCAATTTTCACTTGTCAATCAGCAGGGAATAATGACTGATGCCACAAATCAATACGCCTCAATTGAATTTCAACTCACAAACATGTTTCGTTCTGCACTATAAAAGACTGTCAAATGTCACCGCCCTGGAGCTGCACGACGATTCCCAAGATTTATTTCTTTCGAGCTCTCAAGTCTATTAGCAACAGTGTGGCTGCTTCTGCAGGCGAGACAGAGAAAGAGAGGGGCTGGGGAAGCGGGCTTCTGAGCCTCATTTCAGGGGTCTCGCACCCCGCCGAATGCACACAAAGCCCCCCCAGGAGAGGTCAAGCAGGCCGCACGCGCTCCACTCCCGTTTGCCGCACTGCTCTAGGAGGACTTGTTGACCGCACGGCACCGCGAGTCAACTCCAATCGATGCGACGACCACCTTCACTTCGGTACCAAGCAAAAAATAAATAAATAAAATAAAAATACACAAGGGCTTACGTGTCGTCAAAATGTCAAAATGACACCGCGGGCGTACACGAAATCAAAGACAGCCGGTCAGATTTCCATGGAATTCACAGTCGGGGAATGTGGCGGGAGTCCATAGTGTCACGTGCACGGAGTCCCGCGAAATTCTCAAAATGACACGTCAGACCATCGTGACACACGTGAGCTTGATCGACAAGAGAGAGAGAGAGACGCGAAAGGCGCTATATAATAGTGACATACAGACAGGGAAAAAACACCGTTATACATCTGTGCATTTTAACTACAGCAGCCATACATAGAAATAACGGTAGACGGGGAGGCGCCACATAAATTAGGTGGAAAGTTACATGGGAAAGGCACTATATAAACACAATATAATAAACAGAAAGATATGAAAGTCACTAGATCAGTTATGTAGAAGGTTACATAGGAAATGATAGGCAGTAAAAGGCGTTATATAATACATAAATTGATACAGCTGAAAGGCACTATATAGACAAATAGAAAAACACACTATATGAATTAGAAAGTTCATTAGGAAGAGCGCTATATAATTGATATATATTAAAGGCACTATACACATTAAGTAAAATGTTAAATGAGGAAGGCATTTTATAACACACATTATAATATTAGGTACAAAGTTAAAAGGGAAAGGCCCTTTATAATAGACAGATATTAATAATATATAAGGTTACATTGGAAAATCATAGGGAAGGCACTGCATAATCGATTAATATAGAGAGACACAAAAGGCACTATATACATTTAGTAGAATGTTACAAAGGTAATATAGATACATAGATGATAATAATAATAATAATTTCATTTTATTTATAAGGCACTTTACATTTGTAGTAAATCTCATAGTGCTACATTAAAAAATAAAGACAAAACAAGATAAAAACAGAGATAAAACAACAATAATTAGATGAAAGGGAATATATAAACTGTGGTGGGCTGGCGCCCTGCCTGGGGTTTGTGTCCTGCCTTGCGCCCTGTGCTGGCTGGGATTGGCTCCAGCAGACCCCCGTGACCCTGTAGTTAGGATGTAGCAGGTTGGATAATGGATGGATGGATGAAATATATAAAATAGGTAGAGCTACATGGGGAAAGTCACTATACCATAGATAGATAAAAATGAAATACATTATATGGGAATAGCACATTATAAATTAGACCAGCAGTAGTTAGCACTGTATTATAATAACAGGCATGAAGAACAAAGATGATTATTGTTATTATGACTGTTAGTATTTAAAATGCCCACCCGGTCTGAGATGTCTGCCCTTCTTGTCCTCACCCCCGCTCTGCCCTTCACACACTCAGTCCACAGAATAAATGGATACTTTTGGTATCAAACTATGGTGAGTGACATAAAGTTGATGTTAAATGTCACTTGAAGGAGGTGACGATTTGCAGTGAGGAGAAACAGGCTGGAAAATCGGCAGAGCCTTCTTTGGTGCACTTTATTGGATTTCAAAAGAGAAGAAGTCACTGACTGGGAACAAAATGGCCAAAGGTGACCTGTTGGAGATGCTGAAGCAAGCTGTCCAAGTGCTCCGGCCACCACGAAGGAGTCAAATCACACCAAATATAAAAATAAAACGTGTTATTACACTACCAGAGACGGCTGCTTTTGTTTCTAAACGTGCACAGACACTACAAAGAACGGGGAAATCATCTGCTTTGTCTGTCCTAAAATTATTTAATTAAAGAAATGAAATTAATAAGTTGAGAGGACACGCCGGAAAAGAAACCCGTGGCCCTCGGGAGAATATGGAAGAGGAAACGTGTTTGTCTTGAGACAATAAAGTCCTCTGCTGGCTCCAGCCTCGGTCCGCAGGGAGACGGTGGGGTCTTAAAACTAAATAAATGGACCGTTAGGCTTTGTGAAGTGACACTGTTATAGTGCAGCTACACAAACAGAGGTGCGCCGGAAATGCCCGATAGGCGCTGACCTCATACCGAGTGTGTGTGTAAGAAGAGACATCAGAACTGAAAGGAGAAAGAAATGAAGACAAACACACAGAAACTGGGAAATAAGCACAATAAGGCAGACAGATACACGCTTTGTCATTACACACTGAACAGTACTTTGTGTCTTTGTTGTGTTTTAATATGTCTGTCTGCTTATGTGCCCTGTCCCCTTAAAGTAGACCATTGGGGAGCTGAGCCGCCATGACATCACCACTGAGCGTCCGCCCTCCATCTTTATATTCAAAGGATGGAAATGAACGCCTCAGTGGAGTGTTGACATCTTTATTTATTTTGTTTTTTAAAGTTTATTTGCCTTCTTCTTAGATTCTGCTTTGAATTTCAGATTTGCCTCATACACTGTTTTGCATATATCCTGACATTTAATTTATCTTTCTTTTAATTCTGAATATTTTTGAGAAAAAATAAAAATACCTATACAGATTCTTCACTGGCCTTGTAGTTTAAGCCAGAGAGGTTTTTCAAATTTCCTCTCCCATTAAAGATATTTTTGTAATTTTGGAACATTTAAAGTGTATATATATACAGTCATATGAAAAGGTTTGGGACCCCCTCTCAGCCTGCATAATAACTGACTCTCCTTTCAACTACAAAGATAACAGTGGGATGTCTTTTATTTCCTAGGAGTACTGCGGTGTTTTCCGAACAAAGATTTTTAGTGACGCAGTATTTAATTGTATGAAATGAAATCAAATGTGAAAAACTGGCTGTGCACAAATGTGGGTCCCCTTGTCATTGTGCTGATTTGAATGCCTGTCACTGCTCAATGCTGATTGGTTGATGAGCTCATTAAGCCTTGAACTTGATAGACAGGTGTGTCCAATCAGGAGATATAAAGATATTTCAGGTGGTCAATTACAAGTTGTGCTTCCTTCCCTTTGACTCTCCTCTGAAGAGTGACAGCATGGAAACCCTAAGAACAACTCTCCGAAGATCTGAAAACAAAGATTGTTGAGTCTCCTGGTTTAGGGGAAGGCTACAAAAAGCCATCTCAGAGGTTTAAACTGTCAGTTTCAGCTGTAAGGAAGGTCATCAGGAAATGGAAGGCCACAGGCACAGTTGCTGTTAAACCCAGCAGGTCTGGCAGGCCAAGAAAAATACAGGAGCGGCATATGAGCAGGATTGTGAGAATGGTGACAGACAACCACAGATCACCTCCAAAGACCTGCAAGAACATCTGCTGCAGATGGTGTATCTGTACATCGTTCTACAATTCAAACATCTGTATGGCAGGGTGATGAGAAAGAAGCCCTTTCTGCACTCACGCCACAAACAGAGTCGCTTGTTGTATGCCAATGCTCATTTAGAGAAGCCAGATTCATTGTGGAACAAAGTGCTTTGGACTGATGAGACAAAAATTGAGTTATTTGGTCAGAACAAAAAGCAGACGAAGAACACCGCATTCCAAGACAAACACCTGCTACCTACTGTCAAATTTGGTGGAGGTCCCATCATGCTGTGGGGCTGTGTGGCCAGTTAAGGGACTGGGGCCCTTGTTAAAGTCGAGGGTCGGATGAATTGAACCCAATATCGACAGTTTCTTCAGGATAATGTTCAAGTATCAGTCACAAAGTTGAAGTTACGCAGGGGTTGGATATTCCAACAAGACAATGAAAATCTACATAGGCATTCATGCACAGGGAGAAGTAGAATGTTCTGGAATGGCTGTCACAGTCCCCTGACTTGAATGTCATCAAAAATCTATGGGATGATTTGAAGCAGGCTGTCCATCAGATTGAACTGAACTGGAGAGAATTTGTATGAAGAATGGTGAACAATACCTCCATCCAGAATCAGACACTCAAAGGCTATAGGAGGACAGCGTCTAGAGGTTCAAAGGAAGCTCAACTAAGTACTGATGTCATATCTCTGTTGGGGTGCCCACGTTTATGCACCTGTCTAATTTTGTTATGATGCATATTGCATATTTTCTGTTAATCCAATACCAAGACCCTCCAGATTTATAGGGTGATTGGCACCTGGCCTGCGTCTCTCATTAAACACACGGAACACAGCAAAGGCAACTGATATACACAGAGAAAATCAAAAATAAAGAACGATGTACTGTACCTAATCAAAATTAAACCAAAAAATCTAATGTGAACAAAAAAGACATAAACGTGAATCTGAACTCCCGTCAGGGGTGAAGCTCTGGCTGAGTCAGGACAGCGGGGCTGAATGTTGGTGTCGCGGAGTCCCAGCTGATGTCGAGTTTTTGTAGACTGCGCTCATGGCAGCCTGCGGAATGCGGATGGACTGGACAGGGAGAACATGCAGTCCAGCGTCAGTCCTGTCCTCGGCCAATGCTGCGGTGCTCAGACACGGTCGTCATGGTAGCCTGCAGAACAGGGCGGGGCTAAATAATGAAAACATGCAATTCCAGTGTCAGTTACAGCCTGCCCAGTGCAATGGGGCTAACTCCACAGAATGCCTGTGTGTTCATGTCTTGTGACTGTCACGTGTGTACTTCATGCGACTTCTCAGATGTTGCTCCGAAACAGATTGTGAAACAGTTGGGAAAGCCCAGGCCATTCCTTTGAACGTGAAAGTAGAAGTGAGCACTTTATTAGTTACTTGCCACAGTAGCCGGACAGGTAACAGGCAATCTGTTGTTTTACGTGAACCTTCAGCGCCTTTCCTCGGTAATCACGTGTGTGTGTGTGTGTGTGAGAGAATGTCTCTTCACCGGCACGCATTCTCAAGTGTGTTTCCATAAAGCCCGCTTCTCAGACTCTGTTATTATATTCAAGGCGTCTTTCTCACCTCCTGTCCAGTTTTATCGTTGTCATCTTTAGAGGTGACACTCTCAGCACCCCTCATATGCTGTCACTCCTCCTCGTGTGCCTCACACTGCACTTCCTCTTCTGATTGTGTCACCAAAGTCAAACTGACCAATCAGGTTGCTCAGAGGGACTGGACACACAGACCTTCGTGTTTTCTTGTATAGTAGATAGATTACTTAATGCAGGACATGCCTGATTGGGTTATTATTTAACTTATTCCTTCGATATTCACATAGTTCAGTGTTATCGCAACAAAAATGGGGGCTGCTTTGCAGGCCTGTGAACATTTAAGAAATATTTTCCATTTATATGAATTGTAATTGGGGCGGCACGGTGGCGCAGTGGGTAGCGCTGCTGCCTCGCAGTTGGGAGATCTGGGGACCTGGGTTCGATTCCCGGGTCCTCCCTGCATGGAGTTTGCATGTTCTCCCCGTGTCTGCGTGGGTTTCCTCCGGGCGCTCCGGTTTCCTCCCACATTCCAAAGACATGCAGGTTAGGTGGATTGGCGATTCTAAATTGGCCCTAGTGTGTGCTTCGTGCGTGGGTGTGTTTGTGTGTCCTGCGGTGGGTTGGCACCCTGCCCAGGATTGTTTCCTGCCTTGTGCCCTGTGTTGGCTGGGATTGGCTCCGGCAGACCCCCGTGACCCTGTGTTCGGATTCAGCGGGTTGGAAAATGGATGGATGGATGGATGGATGAATTGTAATTAGGTTTTGCATTTCAAAAATTCACTTTACAAAGAGGGTTTCAGGAATGGAGGAGCTCCTTCTTAAAGCAGGGAACCCTACAGGCCTCTCCTATGCGTGTCCACCCCGCTGAATTAGGACTCGATGGCTGCTTGCACTGAATGGCACTGCTGCAATCATAGTTACTCGGCTCGGACTTTAGTGGCTGGCAAATAGAAGGCAGCCTGCATGGTTGCATGGTTTAATTTTATATCAATTCTATATAATATAAAATGAGAGATTCTGGGCAGCAACGTGGCACAGTGGGTAGCGCTGCTGCCTCGCAGTTAGGAGACCCGGCTGGGTTCGCTTCCCAGGTCCTCCCTGTGTGGAGTTTGCATGTTCTCCCCGTGTCTGCGTGGGTTTCCTCCCACAGTCCAAAGACATGCAGGTTAGGTACATTGGTGATCCTAAATTGTCCCTATTGTGTGCTTGGTGTGTGTGTGTGTGCCCTGCGGTGGGCTGGCGCCCTGCCCAGGGATTTGTTCCTGCCTTGCGCCCTGTGCTGGCTTGGATTGGTTCCAGCAGACCCCCGTGACCCTGTAGTTAGGATATAGCGGGTTGGATAATGGATGGATGGATGGAGAGAGATTCTACATTTACTTGCAGTTTTGATACTTCAGTACACTTCTCCGTGATCAGTTTTCTTCTGAGTAACACCTCCTCTTACTTGAATCACTTCCATAGAAGTCTCTCTGCTTTTACTCAGGTATGGCTGCTGGGTGCTGTTTTGTCATATAGACCCCTGGGTGACCCCATTTTCCCCTTGTATACTCTTTACTATGTTGACTTTACCAGAATCCCAGCCTTTAGCCTTGAGATGTTAAATCAGCGTTTATACCTGTGCCCTCGGGCATCAAGATGGAGTATTAGAACAAGACAGAGAAAATGTCATGTTTTATTGATGCATTATGGATAACAGGCCTAAAATATAAGGAGGCAGAATAGAAATGAGGACTGATAAGAGAATTTGAATACAAGCTGGGTGGCATGAGTCGTGGCTAACAAGTGAAAACGCCATTAACAGACACTGGGACTCAACATATGCAGGCTTAAAAAGCAGAACATCTAAATAATAAAAAAGACTTTATGACCAACACCCTCTGAACCCTACATTATTAACCCCTCCATTCGCTATATATTGTCTTTGATTCCTATACATCTAATCATTTGCCTCTGATGGGGACACCTGGTAGGTTTTCAAAAGCTTAGGAATAAAAACCATTTTAAGATACGTGACTCATTTTCTCCCTTTGTGGATTTCTAGCAACTAATATGCAAACCCTGCGGTGGGTTGGCACCCTGCCCAGGATTGGTTCCTGCCTTGTGCCCTGTGTTGGCTGGGATTGGCTCCGGCAGACCCCCGTGACCCTGTGTTCGGATTCAGCGGGTTGGAAAATGGATGGATGGAATATGCAAACCGTATCACAGACCTGCGCTTCCATAGTTATACAAACACACACACACACACACACCAGTATACATCCATTCATAGGTCTGATTATTTGGGTGCTCACCTACCAGGCAGCGCTTGTGGTTGATTGGCCATTCAGCAAACATCCACCGAGCCCTCTCTATTGCGAGAAGCAGGTCATAAACCTGTCAAATAATACAAAGAGACTACAAAAACACAACACGTGTTTCGCCCTAATTGGGGCTCAACTGGCGGACGCACCTTTGCTTCCCCTTGGGGAGATCGAACCTTGGAAATCAATGCCTGAAACGAAGCCTCAGATGTTGCACCACGGCGGCTGGTTTACTTACTTGACAGGGTGTAAGTCAGAGTATTATATCCATAGGCCTGAATCTCTGACGTCCAAGGTTCAATACTCGTGTACTCTTTGTATTTTTTGACAGGTACCCTATAACCCATAATTATATATGTGTGTGTATATAAAAGTTAGTTTTAGTTAGCACTGTTTTCTTTAAATAGGCGGCACGGTGGCGCAGTGGTAGCGCTTCTGCCTCACAGTTAGGAGACCCGGGTTCGCTTCCCGGGTCCTCCCTGCGTGGAGTTTGCATATTCTCCCCATGTCTGCGTGGGTTTCCTCCCACAGTTCTAAGACATGCATGTTAGGTGGATTGGCGATTCTAAATTGGCCCTAGTGTGTGCTTGGTGTGTTTGTGTGTGTCCTGCGGTGGGTTGGCACCCTGCCTGGGATTGGTTCCTGCCCTGTGTTGGCTGGGATTGGCTCCAGCAGACCCCCGTGACCCTGTGTTCGGATTCAGCAGGTTGGAAAATGGATGGATGTTTTCTTTAATCACTAGTTGTGCTACCCATCTAAGACAGGCTGGAATCGAAGTCATCGACATTAAAGTTAATGTTTCTAGTGCACCATATATTGAAATGCATGTATTAATAAAGTGCCTTGCATTTGCATTTCCAACAAATGGCACATCACAAACGTGTAGTGATAAAATGCGATTACTACAAATGTTTGTGATGCACCATCTGCTGACAATTGCAATGCATTTTTATTACAATAAATATTTGTGATGCACCATCTGTTGGAATGACAGAGACAGGATGGACACACAGACACACAGGTACTTATCCTTTTATTATGACACTAGCTGTGTAAGCCCATGATGTAAAAAGCTTGGGGTCCTAGAAACTAATGAAATCATCAGAAAAAAAAAAAACTGAAACACAGAGATGTCAGGTAATTGAAACTCTTCTGGGCATCTCTCTCCTAGGAGGTTTAGTTTTGGCAACGTGCTCACCTTGCTTGCGTGTTTGCGGCTAAGCAAGTTTCTCTTTTTTCTCGACAGTTTTACTTTGGTGACAGAGTCGCTTTCTTTTTCTGACTCGTTAAGTAGCCTTGCTGTAGCCTTGCACTTCCAGGCCGGACAGACAGACACACACACACTTCCAGGCGTAGACGTTTATATATAAGATACCAGGGGGCTTTGCCCCCTGCTCGCTTTGCTTGTGAACCGCACGGCCTGCGCTACATGCCAGCCACTTCACATCTCTGCCACTCGCGTATGTAGATTTCACTTTCACCAAACAACAAATCTTTAAATTCTCACGGATAGGCCTCTTCATTGGGAAGAAACACGACTTTTCCCTGATGGCAACACCAATTAGACGATCTACAAGTCTCTGACTTCAAGTTTAAATCCAAACAATATATTTGATCTCTTTTCGCTGTTCCATTATTTCACTGAGTAATAATTTCCGTTTGTTTGCGCCAATGTTTTTAAATTCTTTACAACGTTCTACTTTGTCATCGACTCTTTGACTTTTAGTTCCGTCCCCGGGTGTGGTTAAATCTCTTGGCACAAAGTCTCGTCCCGCAGGACGTGAAAGTGTCTCTCTGAACAAGTCTTGTCTCATCCCAGTATTTTTTATTATAATTATATATATATATATATATATATATATATATATATATATATATATATATATATATATCCATCAACATTTGTTCAGTGTAAAGGTGAATCACGTACTTGAGGGCATCACTGGAAATTAAGGGGAAGAGCATTTAAAACTGAAGTCAGGAAACACTTCTTCACGCAAAGAGCTGCGGGACTCTGGAACAAAACAAAACAAATGAGACATGGAGTTGAAGGAGAAACCTCAACAACAGTATGTGAATTTCCCCTTGGGATTAATAAAGTATCTATCTATCTGACCTTTAAGTAGAATCTGGATGAGATATTAGGACAGCTTAGCTATTAGCTAAACAAACGGGCTTGATGGACTGAATTGTCTCCTCTCGTTGGTCAAATTTCTTAGGTTCTTATTTTCTCTGAAGGCATCGTTCCTAGCACCTTTATACTTCATGAGTGTAAGAGAGAGAGGTTAGGAGCACCCGCTGATACAGTGCATTGCCGCACCCACCACACGACAAGCCAACTCAGGATCCAGATTAGGACCCAAGTGCAGCCATACAATGGGTGACACCTCAGCACCACACTAGTTCAGATGGAATGTAATAGTAAGTGATGGTGTAAATGACACCCAGCCACCCCCTTGGCTTTGAGTAGAATCATCACAGCCAAACCTGAAGAAAGGACCGGGGACAATGAAGTATGGAGGGTCTGAAATAAAAACAGTGAGTTTACAATTTCAGAATGTTGTGAGCAGCGATTGATCACTTATAGCAATGTGTGTTTACAAGAATGTCTCAGAAAAACAGGACCCTGAGGACTGCAAATTCAGAAAACAAATACAAACTCTGCGACATCAGCTTGCTTTAGTCACTGCATTTAACGTTTTCCTACAAAACGAAAAAAATGTTCAAATAACCAAATATTCATTTTAAGATGATGGTGCCGTTGTAGCTTAAATTTCACCAAGGTAGCTCAATAACATATATATGTCAACTAAATCAGCAAATTTAATGCAATCACAAAATTCAATGAAACTGAAGTATAAATTATTGTTTTTAAGCAGGAATCTTTACCCACAATTCCTTTTTACTGTATGCAAATATGGCAATCAAACTATCCAATCACCGAGTTTTCTTTTTTCCCCGCGAGAGGCGCTTTAACGTGCAGAGAGCGAATCTCGTAGATGGGACTGAACGGCACTCGATGATATTCGCCAACTTTTAACACGAAGGTTTTATGTCAACCCATTCGAGTGATGATTAAAGTTTGAACGTCATCAGCCTCGTGCAATGCGTTCACGCGCTGCTGCAGTCCTGTCTCATCGTTTCATTTTAATGGGCCGTGCCCGGGTCTTCTATACCACAGTTTCTGTATTAGTATCATTGTCATCATTATTGTTGCTCTTGCTGTTATTGGATTGTGTAGCAGAACATCTGACGAAACAATACAATCGGACGGTCGCATTGTGTCCGAGTGTTCGTTGGTCTGTATTGTTTAATAAAATTTGAGCGCCCCCCAGCCCCAAACTGGTCGCCTAATTGGTAATGCCGGCCTTGACAAGAGTCGCCGCGCTATGGTCGCTCTCGGCTTTCCGCCCTCGTTTAAAATGACTCGCTCACTTATTTATAGCGCAAATGTCCGTTCCTTCTCCGGTTCAACGGCGTTTTTAGAAACACGGCTATCCCGCCCTCGGCTTTTCTCTCTGCCGTGCATTTGGTTCGATTTTTCTAGCAAACAGGAGGTCCGGCTGTGGAGTCTCAGAGATTCATTGTGAATTTTACCGGACCGAGGAGAGCCTCTTAAAGGAGTCGTTTGGCCCACTCGATGTAATCTCGGAGTCGCTCAAATACTCGGAAGCAAGAACGCAAACAGCAGCAGCACGCCGACGACTCCCCGCGATGTGCGCGAACGCGACCAGTTAACGTTTCCGCGTCGCCAGGCTCCCAGATAGATTTGTTGGATAAATCACGCGGCTGGATGTGCTTTATGGTTGTTTTGTTCCTTCTCTTTTCTCAATTCCAAATCTTTGACGTGTGACATTTTTTTTTCTTACATGATTAAAGACTAACTGGAACAAAAAAAAAAGTTTGGCACATAGTGCGGCGGCCTGTCACGTCTTCATTATTGGCAGGCGACGGCGGCCAACGTTCTGGTTCTGCGCTTCACGGTAGCGTCGCGTCGTCCCGTCTCTCCAGCTGCTCGTGCGTCATGTGTGCCGATTGAGGGCTTTAATAAACCGGAGACTGAGAGGTCAGAACTGCGTCGACCCTGCCGGGGCGAATCGCTCCATCCCCCTCGGCCGCTTTCCTTTTTTCCTCTTCTACATCTGCATTTTATTTCGCTTATGAGGTTTTACCTTTTCAAACTCAACAGGTCCCTTTCCGTATTGAAAACTGGAATTAGTTTCACGATCCCCTCCCTCCCGGCCGCTTCGCTTCACTTCAGGCGGCGCCCGTCGCCATTCATTTTACTCCGCGGTCTCGTTTCCCTCGTTTTTCTTTTCTGAGCAACAGCGATGGCCATCGAAACAAAAAAGAGGAAGAGCTTTACTTAAAATTGATGTCTTTCTCAAGTGGTGAGTTAGAGTGAAGGAGGAGCTGGAAATTGTGACTTCATTGCAGTGGGGCTTATAGCACAGGCCATTTAATAACATGGAGAGTGTTTTCCATTTGACTCCTAATTATATAATGGGGCCCAGTGTTACCCATTTGCCATGTAAGACATAGTGACCCAGATGTTACCCATTTATTACCTAACAACGTCCCAGTGTTCTCCATTTGCCATCCAAACACATACAGGACCCTGGCGCTACCCATTTGCCACCAAAAGATTGTGGGTTCGCTTCCCGGTTCCTCCCTGTGTGGATAGCGCTTTGAGTCGTGAGAAACGCGCTATATAAATGTTATGAATTATTATTATTATTAAAAGACATAATGTGCACCAGTGTTGTCCATTTGCCAGCTTTAGACAAACAGGGACCCAGTGTTACCAGTTTGCAGCTAAAGATATAAATGTCCTGGAGTGGTCCATTTGCCACCCAAGCACACACTGAGCCCTGGTGTTACCTAAAGCATTAAGCATGCCAGGCTTCTCTGTGTCCCAACTAACAGTTACCCAGTTTCCTGGTGTTACCCATTTGTTACCTAAAGATGGAAACTGTACCAGTGCTGCCCATTTGCCACCTTAGGACATAACCAAGTCTCAGTGTGACCCATTTGCCACACAAGACATAAAATGTGCCAGTATTGTCCCTTTTCCACTTGAAGAATAAATGGTCCCAGTGTTCTCCATATTCCATCCAAACAGATTACAGGGCCCTGGTGTTACCGATTTGCCACCTAAAGAAATAAACAGTTTCCATGTTGTCCATTTGCCACATGGACAGGTCAATGAGCAGATATCATGCCTAGGTGCCATCTTAACACATGGGCACGCTGGGCAGTTGTGTGGGCTCCATGTTAATCTATGTATGTTATGACTTGCTGAGTGCTTGTGTAGGTAGGGGACCCCAGTGCACTGCTTTGCCCGGGGGCCCATAATGCTGTGAAGACGGTCCTGATCATGTCAGCACATTGAGACCCCTATTGATGAAAGAATCGGTCAGGTGTGGTCACCGGCTGCTGTCTGGGTGGGTAATGCATAAAGCACCTGGAGCTGGGTCTGCAGGGGCCGAGATGTGGGTCAGGGTGGCGGCGGTGCCACACATCACCATGACGAGCGCCAGTCCGGACCGCCTCTTACAGTTTAGTCTTTGGCCCTCCCTGTCCAGGCCTCTCGCTCTCAAAGCAGCAGGATTGGCCTCCTCTAACCCTGCGAGTGGTTTTTACGATTGTTTCGTTCAGATCTTTCATTTTAATGCATCCATTTTATTTTTTGTTAATCAGATGACATGTGGGGCCCAAGATACACCCCGGTCACCAAGTGGACAGCTAAAGTACAATCTGTACATCTTCTGAAGATCTGCGGTAATTGGGCGACGTCGTGAATGAACCACACAACAAAACAGAAACGGACTGCAGGATGAATACAATTACGAGGTAAGAAAACAACTGCAATCAATCACTGCTAATGCCGTCCGTAACATAAAAATACTGACAACTGCCGTTAAATCTTGTAATACGCTCAGGCTAATTATAACAAATATCATGCAATAATATAATTAGCTGGACATGCAAGAAAAAAAAACTAAACACAGACTTGAAATCAGCAAGAAAAACACAAGAAAACCCACAAACGATGATCTCTGAGGAGCGTAAAAGAACAGAGGCACAGTTATGAAAGGCACTATACAGGGCGTCCATGAAATCCGTGTGCAATTTAAAACCGTCGTAGCTTTGTGAGTTATCTGTGCTAGAAAGAATTCGTAAAAAGGATTACAAAGCTTGACGTATCTGGTTTGGTTTGTTTTTATTGTCTTTAGAAGTTTTATTTTTGCCATATTTGGGGAACTGAAAATCCACGAGTGTGTTGAACATGAAAGAGATTCTCCCAAAGTTAATATGTGGTGTGCTTTGGGAAAAAATCGAGTCGTAGGGCCATTCTGTTTTGAAGGGCGTGCTGTTAATGGTGATGGCGGACGGCCGGGACGCCCCTTTGACACTCAATCCGGGGGAGCAGCCATGAGAGGCTTCTTACTTCCCCCAGAACACTTGGTGGCAGCCCCCCTGGGTCGCATCAGGGCCACAATCATGGAACTTCGGAGCTCAGGCCTGTTGGGCTCTGTGGCCACCTCCCAGGGGGTGCTGCATGGCTTCCTGGGCCCGTATGGGATGTGATGTAGCCCACCCGCAAGTGCAGCCTGAATTAGGTCACCTGGAGCACTTCTGGGTGGGCTAGAAGAGGAGCCAGCAGCCACTACTTGAGGCGCCGGAGTCGGAGGATGGAGTATTTTGTTACATTTGGTGTGCTTGTGTGGGACTGTGCTAGGGCTGAGGGACACTGGGAAGACATGGCCCCAGCTGAAGAAGATAAAGTCTTTTTGTTTGATTTTTACACGTGCCTCCGGTGTCAGTCTGTGTCGGGCGCCTATATAGCGCCTTTCACACTATTTAGAAATGCTGCAAAATGACTTTCTTCCTCAACTTGAACAATTAGGACTGATAGAGAATGCAGTGTTTCAACAAGATGGCGCTCCTTATCACTTGGCTTTGCATGTTAGACAGTTTCTACATGACAAAGTCCCTAACAGATGGATTGGAGGAGGTGGATCATTTTCTTGGCCTCCACATTCGCCAGATTGGACTCCATTGGATTTCCTTTTATGGGGAGAAATAAACGGATGTTGATTCAACCAAACTTCGAGCTTCAGAAGACTTGCAAGCGAGGATAACTGATGTGATTGCTGGTATTACTGAAAATCAGCTTGAAAATGCGAGAACTACAGAATCGTATTACTCTTTGTATTAGTGAGGATGGTGGACATGTTCAAAATTAATAAGAACAATAAAAAAATGTAAGTGTTTTTTCTTTCTAATCCTTTTTACAGATTCTTCCTATCACATATACTTTCAAAGTTACAACTACTTTAAATTGCATATGGACTTTATGGACACCCTGCACCGTATTGATCAGCAGCTCTCACCAACTGTTATAAAACCTGATATGTCACATCTTCTTGGTCAGTGGAGCTGCCAGGTGTTTCTAAAATACGATGTCCATACGAGCTTCTTCCATTGTGCTGTGACCGGAATGAAGACGTATTTGGCCATCACCACTACCATAGATCATCAGGAAAGACCCAGTAAGTCCAAAAACTCAATTTTGAAAGAATGGCAGTTACTAGATGTGAAAGACACTATATAACCAATAATAATAGATGGGACAACTACTCTCTAGACCAGGGGTCGCCAACTCCAAACCTGGCTGCAGGTTTTCATTCAAACCCTTTTCTTAATGAGTGACCTGTTTATGCTGCTAATTAACTTCTTTTGAATTCATTTTATTTGATTTAATAATAATAATTCTTTGCAGTTTTATAGCGCTTTTCTCACTATTCAAAGCGCTCAGCAATTGCAGGTTAAGGGCCCAACAGAGCAGAGTCCCTATTGGCATTTACGGGATTCGAACTGGCAACCTCCCGATTGCCAGTTCAGATCCCTAGTCTCAGAGCCGCTACTTTTTGCTCTTGAAGACTCAGACCCCTTAAATGTTTCTTTTTATTTAATTAACAGTCAAACAATAAATAATGAGATACAAAATGTGCAGCACAGGGTAGGCGCCCCCCGCTGGCCTCACCGACACCTCTTAAATGAAGTGGGACACTCGAGGGGCTGTCTAATTGTTCCCACCCAGTTTTAAGCAGAATTCACTCCTGGTTGTCTTCAGATGTATTCTACTTCTGGTGTCAGCAAGACTGTGGAGGGTCCCAGCAGCACTGGGGTAACCCCCCCCCCCAACCCAAAAATTGCACTGGGCAAATGTTAAGTGTTTTCATACTTGGTTCGTTTGCAGCAGAGGTCACTCAGTCCAGTCCTGGAGGACCATTGTGGCTGCAGGTTTTCATTCTAACCCTTTTCTTAATGACTGACCAGTTTTTGCTGCTAATTGATTTAAATTTGAATTCATTTTATTTGATTTGCTCTTGAAGACTCAGGCCCCTTAATTGTTTCTTTTTATTTAATTAACAACCAAACAAGAATGAGATACAAAATGCGCCAAAACAACTGGTGTCCATCACACAATATCTGAAAAGAAAGAAAGGTGAAGGTCTCAGGAATGTTGGTCTGCTCAGGTCACCCAAAACATTTTAACAGCGCTGCTCTTAGAAAAGAGAAAATCAATAATGTCAGAAATGTCTGCTAAAGCACCACGAGAGCAGCAACAAGCCACGGAATTAAAGAACGAGTTTAATTAACGACAAGAATCGGCGCCTCATTTAACAGCTGGTTGGAGGTTGAGGCCCTGACTTAGTTGGTCTTCTGTTGGCAACCTCACTTCACATTTCATTTCTGTTTGGTGCCATTTAAGGAAAGAAATGAAGCAATTCAGGGGAACGATGAAGAAATTCAGGGGAACAAATCTTAAAAGAGAAGTCAATTACAATGAATTCACAAGAAATTAATTAGCAGCACAAACCAGGCACTCAATTAAAAAAAAGGGTTGGGATCAAAACCTGTAGCCATGGTGGTCCTCCAGGACTGGAGTTGGCGACCCCTGCTCTAGCCAGGTAATTAACAGAAACCCAGTCATGAAAGGCACTATATAGTGGAGAGATCAATATGAAAGGCAGAGTGTAATAAGATACAAAGGATGATCTATCTGTCTGTCTAACGCAGTGTTTCCCAAACTCAGTCCTGGGGGCTCACTGTGACTGCAGGTTTTTGTTCCAACCAGACGCCTAATCAGTGACAACACCTGAGAGCACTCATCTCATTTAATTAGCTGTTTTTTTTTCTTTTACTTGACATTCAGAAAAGCACAGCAGCAGGATTTTTACATTTATAAGACATTTAGAAATATTTCTGCTTTTTCTATAGATTTAAATGCTTAACTCTCTTTTGTTGATTTCATTCTATTTTGCCCTTTCTCTGTGCAGTTTTTCTCTCTTTGTTGTATCTTATTAATGACAATTTAAAACAAGCAGATCAGACACCCAGCAAACAACACAGAATAATCAAAGGCTGCAACTGCTTTGGAGTCAGACCCACTAATTAGTAAATAATGGATTAATTAGACCAGGGGTCCTCAATCACGGTCCTAGAGGGCCGCAGTGGCTGCAGGTTTTTGCTCCAACCCAATTGCTTAATAAGAAGACAACACATTACACCGATTTTAAAAACCCTACACTGGCTGCCGGTTAGATTCAGAATTGATTTTAAGATACTCCTCTTAACCTATAAGGCACTAAATGGTCTAGCCCCTGCCTACTTGAATGTCTTGCTCCATCGTCACAATCCCCCTCGTGTTCTTAGATCAGAAGATCAGCTGCTCCTAACCGTTCCCAAGGCACATTTTAAAGTTCGTGGTGAAAGGGCTTTTTCCGTTTGTGCACCTAGGCTCTGGAACTCCTTACCTTTAGTGGTTAGGCAAGCTGCTTCAGTCGCCACATTCAAATCACACCTAAAAACGCACTTCTTCACATTGGCTTTTAATTCTTAACCTGTCTTATTTCCACTTGCTTTTTGCTATTTCTCTGTTTTATTGGGTCCCCTGACCTGTTTTTAGTGTCTCTGTTTTAATTCTCTCTTAATGTTTGTTTTTAATATTTTGCTTTTAGTCTTGCTTGTTTTAACTGTACAGCGCTTCGGTCAGTTGTAATGCTGTGTTTTTAAGCGCTTAACAAATAAAAATGGTATGGTATGGTAAGAAGCACTAATTGGTCAAGTAACACTTTTGTTTCACTTTAGTTGTCTCACTCGTTAAGATTTTGAACCCTTATTACTTATTTTAGTCTTAAACAGCTGTATTCTTGGTTTTTAATTGCTCCTAATTAGTAATAACATGCAAATGACAAAAAAGACCAGCATTTATCCATTTAGCTTGTTACCATTTACACCTGTGTGTATTTATCATGCACTATTGGACTTAATGAAAAACTTGGAAGGAAAGTGAAGAGAAAAAGTGAAGGACTGAGAATTACTCCTCCATTTTAGCTTTCAAATCATTTGGATGATATCCTTAGAAAGGGGAAGAAAATCTAGGATATGAGAATTACCTGACATAGCAGAGTTAAAGCACTAACAAGCCATGAAATTAAATTATTGGCAATAATTGCTTTCTAATTAAGCAACTGGGTTAGAACAAAAACCTGTAGCCACTGCGGCCCTCCAGGACTGTGATTGAGGACCCCTGAATTAGACAATTAGAACACCTAGAAAAGTAGAATGAAAATCAAGATGAAAATACTGTTAAAAAGAAACAATATATACATTATTCCCATATAACTGCTTGGTACATTTGAATATTTTTTTTTTTTAGCAAACTTATTTTTCTAATTTCTAGGTTGTTCCCTAAACACAGAACTTGGGAAATAACACATCACTTAATTAGCCCAGGAGTTCAATTAAAAACAGAAGCTGATTGGAACAAAAGCCTGCAGCCACAGGGGGTCCCCAGGACCGAGTTTGGGAAACGCTGCTCTAACAGGATGATCCAGTGACCCAAGAGGCTGAGCTCCACAAACTCTTGTGCAGAATGTGAAAGGTGCTACATGACAGATAGGCAATGCACTATAAAATATAGAAAACTAGTGGAGAAAGACACAATCTACAGTAGATGACATATGTGAAAGGCACAATGTGATGAAAAGACAGAAAGACAAACAGAAGTGAAAGGTGCTCTGCAACTGACACACTGAAAACACCGTCATGTAATCAATAGAGACACTCTTGTGGAAGGCACTATACAGATATATAGACATGGCACAGTATAACAAGACACACAGATATGAAGGCACTATATAATAACAAAGACAGGCAGATCCTCATGGTGAACACAACAATCCAGGCACCCGTGCCGTCACCTTGGGGGTCCGCTGTCATCTCTGAACCCTAACCTGCCCACAAATGAAAGCCCACTAAGCTGTCTGCCATATGCTTGAACTGGCTTCTCATTCCCACTCCCAATGCCCCCTGCAGCAGCCTCGTCTCTTTAAAAGACTGAAGGTAATGGCAAATAGAACACGAGACAAGAAACTCTGAGCACCTCACTGCTGTTAGGTGTGGGGGATGCCTGCCCCCCTTCTTGTTTTTTGTCACCTTCTCTCCCTCCGTCTTTACTCTTCCAGCTCTTGCATTGTGTCAGTGTCCCTGAATTCATCAAACGGCTTACTGCTGTCCTCCACTTCCCACATTTTACTTTCAGTAAAGCCTCGAGGTTTTTTTTTTTTTATATACAGTGCATCCGTAAAGTATTCCCAGCGCTTCATCACTTTGTCCACATTTTGTTATGTTACAGCCTTATTCCAAAATGGATTAAATTCATTTTTTTCCTCAGAATTCTACACACAACACCCCATAATGACAACATGAAAAAAGTTTGAGGTTTTTGCAAATTTATTAAAAATAAAAAAATGGAGAAATCCCATGTCCATAAGTATTCACAGCCTTTGCCATGAAGCTCAAAATTGAGCTCAGGTGCCTCCTGTTTCCCCTGATCATCCTTGAGATGTTTCTGCAGCTTCATTGGAGTCCACCTGTGGTAAATTCAGTTGACTGGACATGATTTGGAAAGGCACACACCTGTCTATAGAAGGTCCTACAGTTGACAGTTCATGTCAGAGCACAAACCAAGCATAAAGTCAAAGGAATTGTCTGTAGACCTCCGAGACAGGATTGTCTCGAGGCACAAATCAGGGGAAGGTTAAAGAAAACTTTCTGCTGCTTTGAAGGTCCTAGTGAGCACAGTGGCCTCCATCATCTGTAAGTGGAAGAAGTTCGAAACGACTACGACTCTTCCTGGAGCTGGTCAGCCATCTAAACTGAGCGATTGGGGGAGAAGGGCCTTAGTCAGGGAGGTGACCAAGAACCCGATGGTCACTCTGTCAGAGCTCCAGAGGTCCTCTGTGGAGAGAGGAGAACCTTCCAAAAGGACAACCATCTCTGCAGCAATCCACCTATCAGGCCTGTATGGTAGAGTGGCCAGACGGAAGCCACTCTTTAGTAAAAGGCACATGGCAGCCCGCCTGGAGTTTGCCAAAAGGCACCTGAAGGACTCTCAGACCATGAGAAAGAAAATTCTCTGGTCTGATGAGACAAAGATTGAAGTCTTTGGTGTGAATGCAGGACGTCACGTTTGGAGGAAACCAGGAACCATCCCTACAGTGAAGCATGGTGGTGGCAGCATCATGCTGTGGGGATGTTTTTCAGTGGCAGGGACTGGCAGACTAGTCAGGATAAAGGGAAAGATGACTGCAGCAATGTACAGAGACATCCTGGATGAAAACCTGCTCCAGAGCGCTCTTGACCTCAGACTGGGGTGACGGTTCATCTTTCAGCAGGACAACGACCCTAAGCACACAGCCAAGATATCAAAGGAGTGGCTTCAGGACAACTCTGTGAATGTCCTTGAGTGGCCCAGCCAGAGCCCAGACTTGAATCCGATTGAACATCTCTGGAGAGATCTTAAAATGACTGTGCACCGACGCTTCCCATCCAACCTGATGGAGCTTGAGAGGTGCTGCAAAGAGGAATGGGCCAAACTGGCCAAGGATAGGTGTGCCAAGCTTGTGGCATCATATTCAAAAAGACTTGAGGCTGGAATTGTTGCCAAAGGGGCATCGACAAAGTATTGAGCAAAGGCTGTGAATACTTATGGACATGGGATTTCTCAGTTTTTTTATTTTTAATAAATTTGTAAAAACCTCAAGTAAACTTTTTTCATGTTGTCATTATGGGGTGTTGTGTGTAGAATTCTGAGGAAAAAAATTAATTGAATCCATTTTGGAATAAGGCTGTAACATAACAAAATGTGGAAAAACTGATGAAGCGCTGGGAATACTTTCTGGATGCACTGTATATAAACAGTGCACAGGTTTCTTGAAAAAGTCCTGGGACCAATAGGTGGGTCCTCCATGAGTCCTAATACTAACTCAAGGGTTCCGGTACCTGAGTGTTCATTTTGGCCCTCTTTAACACCAAGTCACATTACATAACTTTCACAGCGACTTTCATTTATATAATCTTAGTGAGGCAGCAGAGTCCTGTGACTGCTAGTCGTGTGGTCTGACATCCGCAGTGACCCAATCTGTGACTTGTTCCTCAAGCAGGTTTGATTTGGTCCTTAGTCTTGGGGCAGGCTCTGCATAAATGTGGAAGCTGACAGCCGATGAGCACTCAGGCAGAAGTACAATGCATATGAAAAAGTTTGTGACCCCCTCTCAGCCTGCATAATAGTTGACTCTCCTTTCAACATAAAAGGTAACAGTGGTATGTCTTTCATTTCCTAGGAGTACTGCGGTGTTTTCCGAACAAAGATTTTTAGTGACGCAGTATTTAGTTGTATGAAATTAAATCAAATTTGAAAAACTGGCTGTGCACAAATGTGGGTCCCCTTGTCATTGTGCTGATTTGAATGGTTGGATGAGCTCGTTAAGCCTTGAACTTCACAGACAGGTGTGTCCATCATGAGATACAAAGGGATTTAAGGTGGTCAACTACAAGTTGTGCTTCCTTCCCTTTGACTCTCCTCTGAAGAGTCACAGCATGGGATCCTCAAAGCAACTCTCCAAAGATCTGAAAACAAAGATTGTTGAATCTCCTGGTTTAGGGGAAGGCTACAAAAAGCCATCTCAGAGGTTTAAACTGTCAGTTTCTGTAACTGTAAGGAATGGAATCAGGAAATGGAAGGCCACAGGCACAGTTGATGTTAAACCCAGCAGGTCTGGCAGGCCAAGAAAAATACAGGAGCAGCATATGAGCAGGATTGTGAGAATGGTGACAGACAACCCACAGATCACCTCCAAAGAACATCTGGCTGCAGATGGTGTATCTGTACATCGTTCCACAATTCAAACATCTGTATGGCAGGGTGATGAGAAAGAAGCCCTTTCTGCACTCACACCACAAACAGAGTCGCTTGTTGTATGCCAATGCTCATTTAGACAAGCCAGATTCATTTTGGAACAAAGTGCTTTGGACTGATGAAGCAAAATGGAGTTATTTGGTCAGAACAAAAAGCCGTTGCATGGCGGAAGAAGAACACTGCATTCCAAGAAAAACACCTGCTACCTACTGTCAAATTTGGTTCCATCATGCTGTAGGGCTGTGTGGCTAGTTCAGGGACGGGAGCCCCTGTTAAAGTCGAGGGTTGGATGAATTCAACCCAAGATCAACAAATTCTTCAGGATAATGTTCAAGCACCAGTCACAAAGTTGAAGTTACACAGGGGTTGGATATTCCAACAAGACAATGACCGAAAACACAGTTGGAAATCTACAAAGGCATTCATGCAGAGGGAGAAGTACAATGTTCTGGAATGGCCGTCACAGTCCCCCGACTTGAATATCATCGAAAATCTATGGGATGATTTGAAGCAGGCTGTCCATCAAATTGAACTGAACTGGAGAGATTTTGTATGAAGAATGGTCAACAACACCTCCATCCAGAATCAGACACTCATCAGAGGCTATAGGAGGACAGCGTCTAGAGGACAAAAGGAGGCTCAACTAAGTATTGATGTCATATTTCTGTTGGGGTGCCCACATTTATGCACCTGTCTAGTTTCATTATGATGCATATTGCATATGGGCAGCACAGTGGCGCAGTGAGTAGCGCTGCTGCCTCGCAGTTAGGAGACCCGGGTTCGCTTCCCGGGTCCTCCCTGTGTGGAGTTTGCATGCTCTCCCTGTGTCTGCGTCTGCTGTACTCCGGTTTCCTCCCACAGTCCAAAGACATGCAGATTAGGTGCATTGGCGATTCTAAATTGTCCCTAGTGTGTGCGCCCTACGGTGGGCTGGCACCCTGCTCGGGGTTTGTTTCCTGCCTTGCGCCCTGTGTTGGCTGGGATTGGCTCCACCCTGTAGTTAGGATATAGCGGGTTGGATAATGGATGGATGGATGGATGCATATTGCATATTTTCTTTTAATCCAATAAACTTAATGTCACTGCTGAAATCCTACTCTTTCCATAAGGAATGTCACATATTAAAAGGAAGTTGCTACTTTGAAAGCTCAGCCAATGAGAAACAAAAATCCAAAGAATTAAGAGGGGTTCCCAGACTTTATCATATGACTGTACAATGCATATAAAGGCAGTGACAAGGAATGAGAAACGCTGATGTTTTGCACCCCACAAACAGGGCCGAGTCTGCAGCTGAACTTACTGTACCTGTAAACTGGCGCAGTCAGGCAGGACGTTAGTGGCCATGAGAACAACAGCTGAGCAGGCAATACTTTGACAATGTGAAGTCACCATGGAGCCAGTAATTCAACACACCCTGCAATACTTAGCTGTGTAATCAGACATCATGATCAGCAACTGCACTCATCAAGTTTGAGAAACCCTCAAACTCGAAGGCTTGCAATGTGACGCTGGCTTTAGGTGTCCCTACTTTAGGTGTTCCTTACCAGGAATGGTGCAGGGACCCTGCAGACTTCACAAAGGCCACAAGACCCCTTTGCTTCCAATGTCTTTTACCTACTACTGTCTAATAAAACCCATAAGAATGGCTGTCAACACAACATGACAAACATCAGCATAACTGGGGTCTCCACTTCAGTAGCCAAAGACACCTTAAAACAGATCAGTTACTGGACGTCTCGGGTGTAATGGGGTTTCGTCCCGTTTTTGACCACTGGAGTGTAGTCAGATCTCAGATGTCAGTCCCCTACAGTCATGAGTGAACTTCCTATGTTTGTAGACACAATGGTTTTGGGTGTCGAAGTGAAAAGCTTATTTATTACCCAGCTGGGTAAAAGATGGTGGATGTAAGTGGGAACAATAACCAACCTGTGCAGATGATTCAAATATCTGTCATTGCTGAGGGACCCTTCAAATAGCTCTGTGGTCTCACACATGATGGCTCTTCTTGTTTTGATATGAATAGATGAGAAGGGAGGAACATTACAATAGTTTGGATGAGACCGAGCTCAACCAGCTTGCCAATCCTATTCAGCTCCTAGCATCAAGCTGAGACTCGGAGGTCCCTTAAGTCCACCACACTATTTGTTCCTTTTTTTTTTTTTTTTACTTTGAATGGCTGTGGTTGTCTTTGTTTTGAAGAAACACTTTTTAATTATTAAGCAAATCAGCCTTTAATAAGATTCCAAATATGTCCTTGCATTCTTGTTGAACGTTTTATTTTAAAGTAACAGCCTGGCCCCACAGTACTAATCCCCTACATAATTTTAAACTCTTCAGTCCTGTCACCTCTCAAATCTCCATTTGCTTTAATGGTTCAGCGCCATCAGTCGTCCTCTTTGCTCACTCTCCTCTGTCTTTTAGGTAATATGGAGACTAAAAACTGCAAGCAGTACTACAGATGAGACCTCACTAGTTCTTCATTAAGCTTAAGCATAACCTCCATTGAACTGCGGTGCACACAGCAGGGCACTTTAGAACCCACCATCCTACTAGCCCTCGTAAATTGCTTCTGTCTACTTCAATCCTGTCACCTGTCACCTTTTAATCTCCATTTACTTAACCTATGAAGGTTCAGCTCCTTCAGTGTGTCCTCTCTGGTTGCTCTCCGTGGTCCTGAATCGGACTAATTGCTCTTCTCTGTTCTTTCTCTAGTGCTGCTTTGTCATTTTTTGTAACATGGAGATCAAATCTGTACACAGTGCGACAGGCGAGACCTCAGTAGTGTTTTATATAACTTAGCTATGTCCTCCATGACTTGTACTGCACACATCAGGGCACTATATAACCTCACACTGTACTGGCCTCCTTAGTCACTCCTGCACACACTCTGGATGTGGTTCTCTCTTAATCTCCATTTGCTCCTTCCATCTTTATCCTTTGTACGTCCTTTTGTACTCCACACATCAGAGCTCTATTATATAACTTTACATCCTAATTGCTTCTGTCCACCGCCGTCATGTCACCTCTGATTATCCATTGGGTTTGACTACTTCAGGTGTTCCCCCTTAGTTGCTCTACATGGTCCTAAATAGGCCTAGATGTTCTTTCTTGGACTTTCTCTACTGCAGCTTTATTATTTATGTATTTATTTTTTGTAAGATGGACACAACACTTGCACACAGGAGGTTATACAGCTTATCCTCTCAGGTGGCGCAGTGGTAGTGCTGCTGCTTTGCAGTAAGGAGATTGTGGGTTTGCTTCCTGGGTGTGCTCCCTGTGTGGAGAGCACTTTGAGTAGTGAGAAAAGCGCTATATAAATGTAAAGAATTATTATTATTATTATTAAGCATAATTTCCCTTTGATGTGATTTGGGACACATCCAACATTACAATCGTCATTTTTTTCTGTAAAAAAGATTTTTTTTAATAAAAATTTCAGACGGGAGCGCCAGTAGGCTTTCCACCCTAGAAGCCAAGTTAACAAAACTATTCTCTAACATTTCAGTAATGATGCTGATCTTTCTGATCATAAAATAGGTCATTATGATAGCAACTGACGAGACGAATTCATCATTCTAAAACATTGTGATCTTTTGAAAAACTGGAGATTGAAATTTTTGATGAATCTAAAGCTTTTGCTCCTGCCCCATAGATGATAGGTTATAGTGGGGGAGGGCGCAAAGTAAAAATACACCAAATAGGAAAGCAGACGTTACTTTTTCTGTTCTTAGTCTCATCCAAAACATTTTATCATCAGTGTGCAGTTTTTGTTTCTTTCAGTCTCTGTAGTGTACAGCACGTGTCGTATGACAATCATGGATTACAAGTTTATGATGCTAATATTAGGCAGGGCAGCAAGCATATGATTGTACTTTGGTGTCTTTTAGTAAGCAGGACATAAATAATCATTGGATAGATATGAAAAGCACTATAATAGATCAATCAAATAAGAAAGGCACTTGTCACACACATGTGCATGGGAGGCAGCTAAAGGGCCCAAAAGACGGTAATTCCTCGCCAAACCAGAGGATGGCAGACTGCACTAATCCTTGCTCTTTTTCATTGACAGACCAACCACGGGAAATCCCACTTGGATCCGATGATGTCACTTCTGGTCCCAGGCCAAAGATGTCACTTCCGGTTCCTGTTTGATGACATCATTTCCTATTTCCCACTGTGGGCAGGACTTTTCCAAATCTCTCTACATAAAGTCTTGTCTTGCGGGATTTCACTTTCACCAAACAACAAATCTTTTATTTCTCGCGGATACGCTTCTTCATTGGGAAGAAACACTACTTTTCCCTGATGGCAACACGAATCAGAAGATCTACAAGTCTCCGACTTAAAGTTTAAATCCGAACAATATATTCGATCTCTTTTCGCTGTTATTTCACCGAGTAATAATTTCCATTTGTTTGCACTAATGCGATCCATCATCTCTAACCTGCTCTGCATGTGTATTACGCCAACGTTTTTGAATTCTTTACGATGTTTTACTTTGTCATTTACTCTGTCTTTTATTTCTGGCCTGGGCGTCTTTAAATCTCTTGGCACAAAGTCTCGTCTCATGGGATGTGAAAGCGTCTCTCTGAGAAAGATCACATCTCATCGCAGGATAAAAAGTCTCATCTCCCAAGATTTTTTTTATCATAATAGAGATATATATATGAAATGTGCTAAATAATAGATAGCTAGGCAGAAGAAAGGCATGATGGGGACAGTTGTTAACCTTTGTGGTGCCGGTGTACCCCCCCAGCACACCATAGTGGAACAAGCTGAGCTTAGGTGCTCCAAGACAACACATCATGGAGAGGAAGGCCATATTGTATATTTATTCTTATTTTATATAGTGCCTTTCTTATCTATTTGTCTTTATCTCATAACACCATTCACACTGGTCTATCATATACTGCCTTTCCTAATAATCTATTATACAGTGCCTTTCCTTACTTTACATTTTATAAAACTTAAACCTGATTCATCCAACAACATTTATTTCTAGAGCACATTTTCCCTCGCTACTTCGCGGTTCACTTTTCGTGGATTCACGACTTCGCGGGTTTTTAAATACAAGTGATTGCCTATCTATCGCGGAAGTTATGTTCCAGACCCATCAGTAACAGGAGAAAATCTGCGATATAGAAAGACCATATAAATAAACATTTTTATAGTTTAAGCCTTAAAATACCCATCTCACATGCTTTAAACACATGTAAACTTATAAAACACACTTTGTTAACACATATGATATGTGGATGTCGGGCTAAGGATATGAGTAACATCTCACTATTATAAAACATTTTAACTTCACGCAAGACAAGATAGTGAGACAGGAAAATAGGTGATGTACAGGCTTTTAAATTATTGACACGCAGAGCGACAAGCAGCACAAAGTCCACTTCTCCTTAGCGTTCATTCAGCTCCCCACCCCCTTGACAATGCGAAGTGGCAGGAGCGTACTGCGCCTCCGGGGAGGAGGGTTTGAGCGAACGTGCGTTCAGCCCTCACATACCCCCACTCCTCCTCCTCCTTCCGAACGCGCAGAGCGACAAGCAGGCATTTTGGCAGAAGCAGCACAAAGTCCATTTCTGCTCAGCGTGAGTTCAGCTGCCCCCCTTCACAAAGCGAGTGCAGACACATCGACGTCTGATCGCTGCGTGCAGTGTGCAGTGTTGGTCTGAGGTGTTTAAGAATGTAGAAAGTGTTTAAGAGCATAGGAAGTGTTTATAAGAGTGTGGGAAAGGTTAACAAGAGAGTGAGAAAGGTTTATAAGAGTGTGGGAAGGGTTTATAAAGCCTTAAAATATGTATAAATAATAAAATAAATATAGGTCGCTACTTCGCGGATTTTCACCTATCGCAGGGGGCTCTGGAACGTAACCCCCGCAATAGGTGAGGGATGACTGTAGTTCACAGTGCTTTACAAGATGAAGAAAGAAAAGTTTATATAAAACAAAAATAAGATTAGGCAAAACTATATATAAGTAACAAAAAATAAAGAAAGGTTAGATGGCTGGGAGGACAGAAAAAAAAAACAAACTCCGGATGGGCTGGAGAAAAACAAAAAAGACAAAATCTGCAGGGGTTCCAATGCCAAGAGATTCTACTGAACAAATGATCTAAATCAGTCCTGATGGCTTTCAAGCTTCACGTGAAAGAACTGGATGATGACGGTCATGTGGACATCTGGGCTACTGCCTTCAATCCATCAATGTAGGGTCTGCATAGTGCAATTTTATTTCTTCTTATATAATACACTACCATGGTGGTCCGTTTGTCTGTCCAGGATTTTAAACACCTGTACCTCGCAAACCATTTGACTTATTGACCTGAAATGTGGTACACATATACTACATGACATCTGCTATCCGCTTTTGACGTGATGATTGACATCCAAGGTTATTTCTCTTTTTATTTTTATTTTATTTTATTGTAGAATCAACTCTCAGTAGCGGCCAGCAGGGCAGCACTGCAGCACATGACATCTCTACCACCTTTGCCATCACTTCCCCTTCCTCTTCATATCTTAAATCATTCGTGAGGCAGAGTGAAGACTTCAGTGCCAGCTTAAGTGAAAAATGAAGGAAAACGTACTAAATAATCGCAACACAAACACTGACTTAGTCAGTTTTAACGTGAAAAGATGGCGACAAAAGAAGAGAAGATGCAGGCCGCTAGGGTGGAGAAAAGAAGAGCTGCTCAGGAAGCAGCAAGCGCATCAACCTCTGAGCAAATGAATGGTAAACGTACAGAGAAAGAAAGAGGAGGAAAACTAGGAATGCTCAAGTCAAGTGGATTCACTGCACATTATCGTTATAGCAGTGTGCCGTTACTGCTATTTAAATAAATAACTGAATAACTGAAGGTGCACTGAGGCGGTGGACATCCACATCATTAAGCTGAGTGCCTTGTCATTTGGGGTCAGGAGTAAAAAGTGGGCGTGAGGGCTCAGTCTCTTATCCCTGACCCATGTAAAGAGGATGCAAAGCACACACACAGTACAAGTAAATAACTTGAAAACATCCCAGAACCCTTCAATTAAACAATACAAGCTTCACCAAGAGCCCACCATCCCAAATGTCGATTATGTTAAGCAATCCCTCTCATAATTAAAGAAAGGAATGGAGTGAAAGAGAGAGAGAGAGAGTGCTGGCCTTCTTTTATTAACTTCAAGCAAGCAACTTTAATGTTCTTCTAATTGTTTCAATACAATTAAAAGAGCAGCAGGCATTTTTACCATGCCTGGATAAACCACACCAAACAGCCACGCTGCACTTGGAGAGCCCATGACATCACACTGTCAGCGCGCATCAGCGCCAGGCCAAAACCAGATGGCTGAGAGGCGCTCTAATTTGTAACTGCCATGATACAAGGCTCCCTTACTGTTAAGGCTGTGCCCTGCTAATTTGTCTCTTTTATTGCCTTTGGATGCCAATACGTTTTAATTAACTAAACATGAAAGCACAAACAACACCATAAATAATTCCCATCCCACCCATGACCGAAAAAATTCCTTCTGCTGCTTTTTCACAGGACGTGCAGACTCGATCAATTACAGTGCTTGTGAAACTCCATGGCGTCAATGTTGTTAATTATGGATGAATGGAGGCCTGCATGAAAACTCACCCACGTTTAGGATTAAAGACAAATATTCGGGCACAAACACTGGCAACTGGTGAGCACCAAAATCAGCCCATCAGGGGGTCTGGTGCTCTCTTCTTATCAGTTCTCAATTTCCAGCTCAAGCCATTTAGCCAGCAGTGACGAGGCTCTACATTCATACTGTAAATACTAGATTCAGTTGAAAGGATTATATAAAACTAGACAAAGAGCCTGTTTCAACAACGTAAGATGAAACGGGCACGAGTTTGTGTCAGCATGTAGTCCGCTTTACTACACTACGGAATAGTAATAAGTATAAGCACCACAAACCTGATATAGGTGTATTGAATAAATGCATAATTGTATCAGAATGTGTAATTAGGCCTCGAGTTGTAGTTGAAATCGCCTTTCAGGTCTCTAGAGCTTTAATCGAAGTCGCCTTTCTCTTTGAATTTTTGCGGCCATAAATCCACTGCCTGCCGCGATGTTGGGGTTGGATGTCGGTCTCGTAAGGTTTTTCGGGCAGCTGCGCAGAAGGCGACTGCGCATTCGGCTTCGGACAGACATGAGTGAGTGAGTGAGGAGACAGGCAAATTATTAAGATTCACATACAGTAGATAAAATATACTTGTAGCCCCTTTAATAGTCATCCTTCTATCTCTCGCTAATAATTACATGACATGACAAAGGACGACTTATCAGAGTGGCAGTCGCATACAACTGAACTCAGCTTCTGAGTGGACATAGATTCTTATCAATATACAATATACATCCCTCTCTCTGTCTATCTAAACTCTCCATGGATTGCCTCTCCATGAAATGTAACTTCCTCACCCTGGTAGCTCTGAAGTGATGATCGTGTACTGCCAAGTCCTCCTGCCAGGCCACTTCATCAGAATGCCCATCTCCTGTCTCCTCCGGAATTCTTCAGTTCACCTGAGCCAAGTCAAGAGAATCCATGGTTGGCCATTCTCACTTTTGATGAGGTAAGATCAACAGCATCTCTCAAAATGGTGCCATTTGCTTAAGTGCCATCCTGATCCAGATGCAGTGCTAGTGAGAGGCATCCCAACCAAATGCTACTTCCTGTCTTGTGCCCGATGGTGCTTTGAGAGCCACACAAACCTAAATTTGGATCATCTGCCTTCAGCAAATGGATGTCTTATTTAATATTTCATATCTGTGTTTCTGGTAGTGAAGAAGAAACCCACCCAAGGGCTGAACTGAGGAGTACTATTTAAGTTACATAGTGTGTGTGTGTGTGTTTTGAAGGACTGAAAACCAGAAAGGAAAATTCATTAAGATCCGAGAAGAAGGTTGAAACTCCATACAGCCAACAGGCAGGTACAGGATTTGAACCCAGGACACTAGATCTGTGACATTATGATTTCCAAACACTGAAATGGTAATAAATATCACTTGCTGACAAAGATCAGAGCACAAATCTTAACACATCAAAGAAAGGTCTGACAAGCGTCCCCCAACATGACGAGACAAATGGCTTAAAATGGAAGGAAGCACCGAGCCAAACAGGAAAGCAGCTCAACTCAAATACTTGACCTGCAATTTTTATTTCATTTAAAACAAACCCATGAGAACAGCCTTGTCGAGAGTCACCTGCCGCATACAAATCTGTGGCAGTAAAGCCACCGTAATGTGAGAAGCGAACTTCATTTACATGATTTGACAAGAAAACCTGGCGGGCCTTGAAGGCTCGCACTGTCATCCACTTGTTTACTCTGGTGGAATTGAAAACGGCAAATGTGTGTGGAGGGCACTTACTTAGTGTGATCCAAAAAAAATTAAGAGTGTAAATAGTACTGAACCCAGAATTAAGGTGACTCCATGTGTTCACAGGTCTTACTAAGAAACACAGGAAAGACATTACCAAAGAAAGCCAACCTCCCCTGCCTCAGTCTTTAATCTGGCATTGTGTCTAGCAGAGCCTGAGTGCGTGCTAAAAGATAGTCCTCAATTATGAATGATGGTTGGACTCCTGTGAAATGGTGATGGGATGACTGTACTCTGTAATACCTGTAAAAAAAAACGTAACCCAAAAAATAAGGAGTTATCATGTAGGGAAGTGTAAGCCACTGCTGGCAGCAAACACCCCAATCAACTAATGGGACTTCAGAAATGGGACAGTAAACAGCAGACCCTCAACATCCATCCATCCATTATCCAACCCGCTATATCCTAACTACAGGGTCACAGGGGTCTGCTGGAGCCAATCCCAGCCAACACAGGGCATAAGGCTGAGAACAAACCCAGCCCACCGCAGGGCACACACACACACACCCAAGCACACACTAGGGACAATTTAGAATCGCTAATGCACATAACCTGCATGTCTTTGGACTGTGGGAGGAAACCGGAGCACCCGGAGGAAACCCACGCAGACACGGGGAGAACATGCAAACTCCATGCAGGGAGGACCTGGGAAGCAAACTCAGCTCTCCTAACTGCGAGGCAGCAGTCCTACCACTGCGCCACCGTGCCGCGCCCCCCTCAACATCTACCTAATACTAAATATAGAGGATTGTCCTATGCATCTGTCTTGCATAGTGTCTTCTCATCTCTCTGTTTATCTATTATATAGCACTTTTACATCTGTCTAGGATAAACTGCCTTTCACCTAATATACAGAATGCCCTTCCTAATTACCTATCAATGTGTCTGTCACAAACTGTGCCTTTCAGATCTATCCACATACTAATTAGGTAGCATTTTTCACATCTATCTATGGTATAGTGCAGGGGTCCACGACAAACTGGTAGAGATTAATAAGCAACATTTCTGGTGAAGTTCTTAGTAGAGTCAGCAGTCATCACAGCCAGCATTCACAACCACCCGCTGGGTCTGGAGAAGAAGCAGAAGATGCCTCACTTAATGTTCCAATGTAATCAAAATGCTGAATTCCACCCTTTCAGTTCTTTATGTGGCACATGGAGTGGAAGGAAAAGGTAGAGTTGGCATCAGCATCCATCACTGGCACCTTCCTCTAGACCAGGGGTCCTCAACTCTGGTCCTGAAGGGCCCCAGTGGCTGCAGGTTTCCATTCTAACCCTTTTCTTAATTAGTGACCTGTTTTTGCTAATTAACTTCTCTTGAATTCATTTTATTTGACTTGTTCTTGAAGACTTTGACCCATTAATTGCTTCTTTTTTCCTTAATTAGCAGGAAAACAATAATAAGCTACAAAACATGACCAGCAAACTGTCTTTCATACGATATCTGAAAATAAAGAAAGGTAAAGGTATCGGGAATGCTGATCTGCTCAGGTCCACAAAACATTTTAATGGTGTTCTTAGTAAAGAGAAAATCAATAATTTCCAAAATGTCTGCTCTTGCACAATGGGAGGAGCAACAAGCCATGGAATTAAAGAACGGGTTTAATTAACAACGAGCTGACGCCTTATGAAGCAACTGTTTGGAGTGAAACTGGTTGAAGTTTGCGGCCCAGACTTGGGTGGTTTTCTGTTGACTCCCTCACATCACATTTCATTTCTGTTTGGGTGCCATTTAAGGAAAGAAATGAAGAAATTCAGAGGACGATGAAAAAATTCAGAGGAACAAACCTTAAAAGAACAAGTCAATTAAAATGAATTCAAAAGAAGTTAATCAGCAGCAAAAACAGGTCACTAATTAAGAAAAGGGTTAGAATGAAAACCTGCGGCCACTGGGGCCCTCCAGGACCACAGTGGGGGACTCTTGGTCTAGTGCCTTTCATATTTGTCCAATGCACAGTATATATTGCCCTTCCTATCTATCTGATATCATTTCTTATATATCTATGCAGATATCTATTTTACAGCATGTTTCTAGTTTATGTAACATAAATTGCGCCCTTCCTATCTATCTTATATCGTGCCTTTCATATCAATCTCTTCATCCATTATGTAGCACTTTCCACACCTATCTTTTATATATTATACAGGTGCTGGTCATAAAATGAGAATATCATGACAAAGTTGATTTATTTCAGTAATTCCATTCAAAAAGTGAAACTTGTATATTAGATTCATTCATTACACACAGACTGATGTATTGCAAATGTTTATTTCTTTTAATTTTGATGATTATAACTGACAACTAATAAAAGTCCCAAAGTCAGTATCTCGGAAAATTATAATATCAGTTAAGACCAATGCAAAAAAAGGATTTTTAGAAATGTTGGCCAACTGAAAGGTATGAACATGAAAAGTATGAGCAGGTACAGCACTCAATATTTAGTTGGGGCTCCTTTGGCCTGGATTACTGCAGCAATGCGGCGTGGCATGGAGTCGATCAGTCTGTGGCACTGCTCAGGTGTTAGGAGAGCCCATGTTGCTCTGATAGTGGCCTTCAGCTCTTCTGAATTGTTGGGTCTGGCGTATTGCATCTTCCTCTTCACAATACCCCATAGATTTTCTATGGGGTTAAGGTCAGGCGAGTTTGCTGGCCAATCAAGAACAGGGATACCACGGTCCTTAAACCAGGTACTGGTAGCTTTGGCACTGTGTGCAGGTGCCAGGTCCTGTTGGAAAATGAAATCTGCATCTCCATAAAGTTCGTCAGCAGCAGGAAGCATAACGTGCTCTAAAACTTCCTGGTAGACGTCTGCGTTGACTTTGGACCTCAGAAAACAAAATGGACCAACACCAGCAGATGACATGGCACCCCAAACCATCACTGACTGTGGAAACTTTACACTGGACCTCACGCAACATGGATTCTGTGCCTCTCCTCTCTTCCTCCAGACTCTGGGACCTTGATTTCCAAAGGAAATGCAAAATTTACTTTCATCAGAGAACATAACTTTGGACCACTCAGCAGCAGTCCAAAGGCGAGACGCTTCTGACGCTGTCTCTTGTTCAAGAGTGGCTTGACACAAGGAATGCGACAGCTGAAACCCATGTCTTGCATACGTCTGTGTGTGGTGGTTCTGGAAGCACTGACTCCAGCTGCAGTCCACTCTTTGTGAATCTCCCCCACATTTTTGTTTCCCAATCCTCTCCAGGGTGCGGTTATCCCTATTGCTTGTCCACTTTTTTCTACCACATCTTGTCCTTCCCTTCGCCCCTCTATTAATGTGCTTGGACACAGAGCTCTGTGAACAGCCAGCCTCTTTAGCAATGACCTTTTGTGTCTCGCCCTCCTTGTGCGAGGTGTCAATGGTCGTCTTGTGGACAACAGTCAAGTCAGCAGTCTTCCCCATGATTGTGTAGCCTACAGAACTAGACGGAGAGACCATTTAAAGGCTTTTGAGTTAATTAGCTGATTAGAGTGTGGCACCAGGTGTCTTCAATATTGAACCTGTTCACAATATTCTAATTTTCCGAGATACTGAATTTGGGACTTTCATTAGTTGTCAGTTATAATCATCAACATTAAAAGAAATAAACATTTGAAATACATCAGTCTGTGTGTAATGAATGAATCTAATATACAGTTTCACTTTTTAAATGGAATTACTGAAATAAATCAACTTTGTCATGATATTCTAATTTTATGACCAGCACCTGTATATACCTTTCCTATCTATCTATTTACTAATGATATGGTGCCTTTCACCTATTTATCTAATATATACAGTGTCTTTCATGTCTATCTACATATCTATTAAGTAGCACTTTCACATTATCGATCTAGGATATTGTGCCCTTCATCTATTTGTCTAAAAACATTTACACTGCCCTTCCTAGCTTTCATATTCATAATTATCTACGTATCTATTGTACTTTTCACATCTAAGATAAAGTAACTGCCAGTCTTTCTCGGAGATATTGCCTTTCCTATCCACTTATCTGTTTATCTGTTGTGGGCTCATTAATTACACACGTCACAACACTTTTAACAAACCTGAGTGCAGGTCCCCTTTGTGAAGGCTTCTTATCGGCACAACAGCTAAAAGAGAAATGTGGGATGCTGATCAATCCAAATGTGAAGGATGAAGTCAGAACTAAACGTGAGATTTTAAAAATGAAACACATGGCTGGTGTTTTATTTCAGTTTCTTAGGAAGAAAGAATTTTTTTTTTATGATTTATGTTTAAAGTGTCCCATTTCATTCATTGGAAGGAACGGCAGACTCATGCCAGAGGAATCTTTTACAGACGTAGTCGTCGATGACACTCTCGCACTTGAAAACTTTTTATAAAACTCCATTGAAAAGAAAAGAAAAAAAAGAATTGAGGAGATTCAGTGGAGGACTCTGCAGGTCGCAGCTGCTGCTGATTCTTTTATAAAACCCACTGGGTCAAGTACTGTTGATAAATGTCCTTTTTGCCATAACCGTGAAACACTTTTACGTGATATTCTACACTGCACTTGACTAATACTTCTGGTCGATTTTCTTGTTCTTTTGGAAGCCAATATTCCTTCCACAGAACTTTATTTTTCTCTAGAAACAAAACAAAAAGAAACGTCTAACTGGTAAGCTGGCTATTTTGAAAATGCAGTGTAATAAGATGGGGAATACGCCAAACACAGTGGCGTAGCTGGGGGGGGTAAGGGGGGGACATCTGTCCCCGGGCGAAGCATCCAGGGGGCACCGAATTGATGTTCCCCATTGCATTTTGGCAAACAGGAGGGGGCACAAAATCTTCAGTTGTCCCCGGACACTGAAAACCCTAGCTACGCCTCTGGCCAAACACTGGCACTTTGTTAATGAATGCTTAAAGTTCTTATTAGCAGCAGACTGAATGTGAAAATGTATTATAAAACGACAAATCAGATTTAAAAAATCTCAAGAAATGGGGAGAACTGGTGAGGTTTTATATTCTGCTGATGATGAACTTTGGTATTTCAAATGTGCATTTAGTGGAACTGCTCTTTTTGTCTTTAACCACGTCAAAGTCAAAGTGAACTTTATTGTCATCTCAACCACATACAAGTATACAGATAGACGAAATTGCGAAGCTCAGGGTCCACAGTGTAAGAACATGATGTGCAAATAATAATTTAAAAACAGAATTAAAATTTAAGTTAAAATTAAAACACAAACAAGACAAGACATTGCGCAAAGACAAGACAAAGAAGTAGCAGCAATATTGATGTGTAAGATATGTAATATAATAAATAAATAATAAAAAAATAGATATAGATAATACAGAAATGATCAGTGTATGATAATAGTTGTTTAAGACGTGTAAACAATGACAGGTCAGAATGTTTCACAGCAGAAGGATAACAAGAGTGTCAAAATACTTAAAGGTCAGTATGAGATTTTCAGTTCTTTTCTCCCTGCACACTCGTCTTTACAGGACAGTGGCTCACATGTATAAAAGTTCTGTTTTTCGAGGTGGTTGAGGCCGTGTGGAAGGTCCCAGGGGTCAGCCTGGTGTTGAGTCTAACATCTTGAGGGTAAAAACTCTCCTGCAGCCCGGCAGATCCGACTTTGATGCTGCAGTATCTTCTCTTGGATGGCAGAAATGTGAAAAGTCCATGTGAGGGGTGTAAGGGGTCCTGCCCAATGCTGCAGGCCTTGCGGACACTGCGTTTGTAAAATATGTCCTGTAGTGAAGGGAGAGGCACCCCAATAATGTTCTCTGCTGTCTTCACTATCCTTTGCAGGCGCTTGCGGTCGGATATGTTGCAGCTGCCATACCAGACAGTGATACAGCTGGTCAGAAAACTCTCAATGGTGTCTCTGTAGAACATGGTGAGGATGGAACGGGGAAGACTTGCTCGCTTCAGTCGCCTCAGGAAGTGTAGTCTCTGCTGGGCTTTCTCGATTAGTGATGAGGTGTTTTGTGTCCATGTAAGTTCCTCAGTTATATGCACACCGAGGAACTTGGTACTCCTAACAGTCTCCACATCTAAACCGTTGATGCTGAGTGGGATGTTGGCAGGACGTGATTTTCTGAAGTCTACGATTATCTCTTTTGTCTTGTCGACATTGAGAGATAGATTGTTGTCTTCACACCATGCGGACAGCCGTTCCACCTCATCTCTGTATGGTGTTTCATCATCCCTGCTTATCGGTCCCAGTCATGGGTTTTCTTTCCGTATGTTTAGCAATTCTTGGGTATATTGGCTTATTACAATATTTATATATTTATTTATTTATTAAGCTCTTGTAAAAAGGCAAATGTTCCCCTTGGGAGGAATAAACTTCAATCCATCTACACAGTCTTGGTGAAAAAACCTGCAATTGTTTCCCTCCATGTAAGAAAATTAACCTGGTGTGTTAACTGTATATGGGTTTATTTTTAAATGAAAAGAATTATGTACTTATTATATACTGCTGTTCGTAGGTAACTCTGTAAAACTATGCAGGTATGGTGGAGCTGAAAGAAAGAAAGAAAGAAAGAAAGAAAGAAAGAAAGAAAGAAAGAAAGAAAGAAAGAAAGAAAGAAAGAAGTCGAAGCAGTAAACGGCAAGTCTGACACTAGCGCTGCGCCATTTCAAAGTCACCAACCATCCTGCACTGGCACTTAGTTCATAAATGAATTCCTAACAGAATAACCTTAATCATTTAAAAATACAGCGGACTAAAGTACTCGACACTAAGTGACGACTAACGTTGCGGCCGGTGACCTGCACTGTTTATTGTGTAACGCAATCCCACCACTCGGGTCTCCCGTATACTAAAAAAGACACGAAGCCACTAAAGTAAAAAGCTTCCCGTTTTATAATTAATTCCCCGACACTCGCTAGCAGTTCATTAAAATTCCGTTACCTGACGTCCACACCGACTTCGTCTCCAATTTCGTTCGGCGGGATGTTAAAGTGACGTGAAGACAACGCCGGAATGCATGACGGGATAGGGCGCCACAATTTATGACACGTGATGCGTGCTGCTGACGCGAGGATGGGCGGGCGCCTCTATTTGGGTGAACTTTGCGGCAACATGTAGGCAGCGGCTTCTTCTTCTTCTTTATTATTATTATTATTATTATTATTATTATTATTATTATTATTATTATTATTATTTTACGTTACTTCGGAACCCTAGCGATGTTGGGTTGACGCAGCACACAAGCCCTTCACAGGGTTTACTGCCGCCAGCTTCACAGAAGTTCTCTTGACGCTGGACGTCATCGTTACGTTAGTTACTTAAGGCGCAGGTTCGCAGTTTGACTTTTGTTAGTGTAAAACTGAATGAATTGTATTCCTAACGAGCACTTATGGACTTATTCAGGAAATGATTTCAGTTTGTTTTTGTCCGGCGCCTCCTGACTTATAGGTACGAGGAAATCCCCACACGAGGTACCGTTTGACACGTCTTGATGTCACATTATTTAAGAGTTGAATCTTTTGGCGTTCCCCCGTATTTTTCGACCAGGATTTTCAGGAAATTACACCCATGTGATTAAAAAGTAAACCAATAGATGTCTGCAACAAAAAAGAAAAAAAGGGTTCACCCCTAATTAGGTATAATGGGTCAAAGTTTCTCCGTTTCACTAAACTTCAAAAAAGAAGGGTATTGGTAATATAGGCATGTGGTGGGTTATTTTATGCTATTTCTAGGTTGCTGATCACAAATATGATAATATTTTTGATATTTGACCAGTGGTTAGTACCCTGTAAGGGCCGCTCCCAGAAGGTTAAAAATGACACATTTCACACATAAAGCATGTGATTTGTTGTTTTAGACCGTTTCAAGGTCACTGATTACATTATTAATTTAGAATACTTATGTACATGTGATTACTCAGTTTTTTTATTTTTAATAAGTTTGCAAAAATCTCAAGTAAACTTTTTTCACATTGTCATTATGGGGTGTTGTGATAGATAGATAGATAGATACTTTATTAATCCCAAGGGGAAATTCACATTCTCCAGCAGCAGCTTACTGATACAGTAAACAATATTAAATTAAAGATTGATAATAATGCAGGCAAAAAACAGATAATAACTTTGTATAATATTAAATGTTAACGTTTACCCCCCCCCCCCCCCCAGGTGGAATTGAAGAGTCGCATAGTGTGGTGGAGGAACGATCTCCTCAGTCTGTCAGTGGAGCAGGACGGTGACAGCAGTCTGTCGCTGAAGCTGCTCTTCTGTCTGGAGATGATACTATTAAGTGGATGCAGTGGATTCTCCATAATTGATAGGAGCCTGCTCAGCGCCCGTCGCTCTGCCACAGATGTCAGACTGTCCAGCTCCGTGCCTACAATAGAGCCTGCCTTCCTCACCAGTTTGTCCAGGCGTGAGGCGTCCCTCTTCTTTATGCTGCCTCCCCAGCACACCACCGCGTAGAAGAGGGCGCTCATCACAACTGTCTGATAGAACATCTGCAGCATCTTATTACAGATGTTGAAGGACGCCAGCCTTCTAAGGAAGTATAACCGGCTTTGTCCTGTCTTGCACAGAGCATCAGTATTGGCAGTCCAGTCCTGTGTGTAAAATTCTGAGGAAAAAAATGAATTGAATCCATTTTGGACTAAGGCTGTAACATAACAAAATGCGGAAAAAGTGATGCGCTGGGAATACTTTCCGGATGCACTGTATGTAGGTTTTAAAATAACCCTGATTTAAAGTGTGACATAAAAACGTCCCATAAAATTGTTACACTTTTAGGCTTAGGATTTTATATATAGAGAGTAGATGTGATGCAGGTCCATAGAGGGCTCAGTGTCACTGACCCTAAAACAGTCTGAAGCCACACCTCATACGCTTATCTTTTAAATGTGTCGTTTTCATCCTTCTGGGAGTGGCTGTTAATGGGCTCGGACCACCATTAATAAATCAAATATCAAGATATGATCATATTGGTGATCACTAACCTTGAAATAGCATCAAACGACACTCCACATGCCTATGGTACTGACCCCATTTGTGACTAGGAGGTGAACCCCCTGGAGTCGGTTGATGGGGCCTACACAACTTCAAGTCCTTCTGCACAGTTTTGCTGGAGACACCTTTCACTTTATTCTTTATCATAAGGTTGTAGTTGCCTGCACAAAGTACAGTCCAGCGGTGACCTAAAAGGAGAGCTTATTTGGGCCAAGAGGGGCAAAAATAGGGGGGGGGAACCCCAAAAAGCTCAACATCATGTCGAGTCCAGCGGTATGTCATATATGGGGGTTTCTCTCACACTGTGGAGCCTGGACCATCCAGAAGTGATTTCAAAGCATGCAGAGGGAATTCTTAGGAAGGCAAAATGTCAAAGAACTTTGGTGGCTTTTAAAGAAACCTAAGATTTGCTTAAAACCTGAAGAGCCTCTGCGTTTTAAACTGGTTTGATGGCCCTTTATAAATCCTGTCGATTGTGGCTCAAGTGGGTCTTTTGGGGTCAAAGAAACAAAACAAATATTAGAGCAAATCTGCATAACTTGATTGCACTGCACTCATAAATCAAAGAAACCAATTTGTTCAAGAAGACCCCCGGGAACTGGAAAAAAATTGGAAAAGGGGAAAATAAATAAATAAATAAAATAAAAATGCAGATTTGTTTCAGGCTTCTGGAGCGACAGAGAGATGCACCCCAGTGAGCAGCTCAGACCTCCTCAGCTGCTGGAGACCCCAATGGGGTTTGGCACCTGGAAAAAGACAGAAAGAAAATCAACGTCTGCCCTCTCGAGGTGTTCGTTAGAGAAACCTGGTCTTGGAAGGCCCCTTGGAAAAAGGTATCTGCTAACCAAATATTATTAATAAAAATAAACTTTCACGTGCTGAAGCCTCATTGGCTTTGTCACCAGTCAGTAAAGGCATCTGTTAAATTAATTAATTAACAAATCCATCAGTTGGTATTAATATTAGCCAAGTTTATTGGCATTTCCATTCATCCGCCCATCATCCAACCCGCTATATCCTAACTACAGGGTCACGGGGTCTGCTGGAGCCCATCCCAGCCAACACAGGGTGCAAGGCAGGAAACAAACCCCGGGCAGTGCGCCAACCCACCACAGGGTGCACACACCAACACACCAAGCACACACTTGGGACAATTTAGGATCTCCAATGCACCTCACCTGCATGTCTTTGGACTGTGGGAGGAAACCCACCGACACACGGGGAGAACATGCAAACTCCACACAGGGAAGACCCGAGAAGCAAACCCGGGTCTCCTAACTGCGAGGCAGCAGCGCTACCCACTGCGCCACCGTGCCGCCCTTATTGGCATTTCTTCTCAGTAAAATTAAATTCTTTGTTACATTTCTCTTCAGAACAGTTGACAAAAGTACAATACAATCTCAAGTCTTCAACAAGTGAAATGCCTGCTCAGTTGGGTTAAGATCAGGTGACTGACTTGGCCATTCAAGAATTTTCCACTTCTTTGCTTTAATAAACTCCTGGGTTGCTTTGGCTGTATGTTTTGGGTCATTGTCCATCTGTATCATGAATCAATTGGACTGCTGTATTTAGCTGGATTTGAGCAGACAGGATGTCTCTGAACACCTCAGAATTCTGTCCTGTGTCACCTCATCAATAAACACTTGTGTCCCAGTGCCACTGGCAGCCATCACACTGCCTCCCTCCACCGTGTTTTACAGATGATGTGCTATGCTTTGGATAATGAGCTGTTCCACGCCTTCTCCATACTTCTTTCTTGCCATCATTCTGGTAGAGGTTGATCTTGGTTTCATCTGTCCAAAGAATGTTTTTCCAGAACTGTGCTGGCTTTTTTAGATGTTCTTTAGCAAAGTCCAATCTCGGCTTTCTATTCTTGAGGCTTATGAGTGGCTTGCACCTTGCAGTGCACCCTCTGGATTTGCTTTCTTCTCTTTATGGTAGACTAGGATATCGATACGCCCGCCTACCCCCTGGAGAGTGTTGTTCACTTGGCTGGCTGTTGTGAAGGGGTTTCTCTTCACCATGGAAATGATTCTGTGATCATCCACCACTGTTGTCTTCCGTGGACGTCCAGGTCTTTTTGCGTTGCTGAGTTCACCAGTGCTTGCTTTCTTTCTCAGGATGTACCAAACTGTAGATTTTGCCACTCGTAATATTGGAGCAATTTCTCCGATGGGTTTTTTCAGTTTTCGCAGCTTAAGGATGGCTTCTGCATGGAGAGCTCCTTTGACCGCATGTTGTCTGTTCACAGCAAAATCTTCCACATGCAAGCACCACACCTCAAATCAACTCCAGGCCTTTTATCTGCTTAATTGATAATGACATAATGACGGACTTACCCACACTTGCCCATGAAATAGCCAAAGAGTCAATTGTCCAATTACTTTTGAGCCCCTGAAATGAAGGGATTGTGTTATAAAAATGCTTTAGTTGCCTCACATTTTTATGCAATCGTTTTGTTCACCGCACTGAATTAAAGCTGAAAGTCTGCACTTCAACTGCATCGGAGTTATTTCATTTCAAATTCATTGTGGTAATGTACAGAACCAAAATGAGAAAAGAGTTGTCTCTGTCCAAATATTTATGGACCTAACTGTACATAGATAGATAGATAGATAGATAGATAGATAGATAGATAGATAGATAGATAGATAGATAGATAGATAGAGTGCCATTCTAGCTAATGTAAGCACTTTACACAAACAGTGGGGGGCCACTTTGACCACCACCAATTTGTAGCATCCACCTGAGTAAGGTGATGGCAGCCAGTTTGTGCCAGTACGCTCACCACACATTAACTATTAGGTGGTGAGGGGGTGAGAGAGACAGTTAGACAATCAGAGACATGAGGGGCTTAGAGGGTCTGAATGATCCGACTGTGGTGGGCTATTTTGCCAGGGCTTTGAGACAGATCCTATTTTTCTTGAAGGATGCCCAGCAATCTTTTAAGATCACAGAGAGTCAGAACCTCAGTTTTATGTCCCATTCAAAGGATGTCACCATTTTTTGGCACAGCACTTGGCACATAGACCACACATAAACGCCCCCCCCCCCCCCCCCGCCCCCAGTGGCCTCACCAACATGTCTTCCAGCACCAACCCAACAATTTCCTGGTGTGGATTCCCACCCAAGTACCGGCCAGGCCCAGACACGCTCATCTTCGGCTGGATGACCCGTTGTGAAGTACCGCTGGTGTTTACTGCTTACTTTGCAGATTTCTGCCCATTCTTCACGTTCAGCCGGGGGCTTCCAGGTCTTGGACTGTCCAAGTTGTCTATTTTTACATTTTGATTTGACAATGGCATCCTGCAGCTGATCATTTTAATATTACGATCTCCCATAATAATTAAATGGCCGATATCCGTGTAGCAACACAGCAGGTGCTCCGTGACGGCGACTGATGGATGCACCATTAGCTCGGCAGTTTTTTTATTCCCATCAGGTACGTTTAGCTGAAGATGATTGTGTAAGACAAAGGGCAAAAGGTCACTGGTGACTAATTTTCTGAAAACTAGCAGCTTGTGTAAGTAATGGAGCATTTATTGCATTTCTCCCTCCTCCCTGAAACGAGCCAGAAAATCCATACAAATTCCCAGGCCTGGCAATGGGAATCAGTCTAATGTGCAATTTAAAATCAATACTAGAAAATGCATTTCCTACCTGCAGTGGAATCATCTAAATATCAAAATGAGCAGCGGGAGAGGCCATCGCAGCTGAGGGTCCATTTTGGGTCTTTCCTGGGAAAAAGGGCTTTCTGCTAACGGAGCACCAACAGATCCATCGGTCCGCATTTCCACTTTAAATGAAAGCCCAACGAGTGTCCAAGGCACAAAGATGCAGACGACTTCTAAACCCGTAACAATGAAGTAAATGGCCCTCCTTCAACAGCTTTTTTGTTGTTTTTTGCAATCAGATTCCTATTAAAAACCTCGTAGAAGCTCGATGGCAGTCAGTCAGTCAGTCATTGTCCAACCCGGTATATCCTAACACAGGGTCACGGGGGTCTGCTAGAGCCAATCCCAGCGGTTGTGATAATGTTTTTAGCCATCCTGGAGGCCCATTTCATTATTTTTGGTTTATTTTAATTCTTTTTACCATTTTTAAATGTGTTTGCGTATCAGGCCAAAACTACCTGTTGACTGTCTGTTTGTCTGTATGTCCGCATGGAACCGCTTGTCTCCCATTGGGCCAATTTGGTAGAATTTGCCACACTAATTCTTCAAGGAAATTTGTGCGGAACTGTTGAATTTTCGTTGAACAGATCTTGAATTTTCAAAATTTCAAAACCCCTTCAATGAAAAACAACGCCGAATTTGTATCATCGTCTGACCTAAAACAGAGTGTCACAAACAGCTGGGGGACAGATCCAGCCAGGACGCCTGGAAGGACCAGGAGGTGGCGTATTCATCCTCCAGGTCACGAGGGGGCAACCGCCCTGGATCTGGAGAGGACCATGGGAGAGGAGCAAGGAGGCCCGCCAGGGGTCGCCCTGAGTCTCAGAGAGCCCGGGAAACATTTAGTTCCGCCACACCCGGGAACATGGAGGATGATCCTTCCAGGGATGCCCAAAGTGCTTCTGGGTGCTCTCCTGACACTTCCGCCACACCAGGAAGTGTCGTCAGACGGAGCACCTGGAGCCCATCTGGGTCACTATAAAAAGGGGCTGCCTCCCTACAATCAGGGAGCTAGAGTCGGGAGTGGGAGCAGGACGAGGCTCCCGTGGAGAGAGGAAAGGCGGCCCACGGACAGTGAGAGAGAAGCCCGGAGTAGGGGTGATTGGTGCTGGGGGGCACAGGGTGCTGTACGGGACTGTGTTTGGACATTCATAAACGTGTGCTTTTTTATAAAGATGTGGTCTCAGTCTGGTGGTGTTCGGGCGTATCTCACAAGAGGAACGGTCAGCGTGACTTCAGTTATAGATTAGCTTACTGATTCAGACTGACTTTGTGAGGCGTCACTTCCACTTGGAAATTTTGTAGATCTTCCTCTTTTATTTGACAGCGAAACGCACCTCCAATGTACATTCAGGCCCCATAACTCAACTTGAATTTTCTAAAGATTTTGAGATGTAGATTTTAATTCATTTCAGTGAATCAGGTGCAGCGCGCTCTTGTGACTGGCAGCTATGAAGTTTCACCAGTGACCTCCACAGACCCTTCGGCGGGGTGTGTAGCGGTTTAAAAGCAGTATGTAGATCTGTCACTAATAAAATCATAAAAACAATAAGATTGTTTTATTTCCTAGGTGTTGTCAGTAGCGATGAATGAACCCCGTGGAGTTTGTTTTACTGTGAGATCAGTGAAGTTGGGGAAATGTTGGGGAACTTCGGCAAACTCTGCTAAATGCATTGAAGTCAATGGGGAAAGAGAAAGTGAACTGGTTTTGAGTGGATTATAATGATCCAGTAGACTTTTAAGGGTCCCTGAGGGCTAAGGAAACATCTGCCAAGTATGGTAGACAAGCTGTTGTACCCCAAAATGGGATCTGAGTTGACCACAACTCCCATCATCATGTGGCCACATGTAGTTTTCCTATCACCCCAAGAGGTCCACCATAACGTCTACTCTTCAACTGTCTGTGTCCGCGCCCTTTGTTGGCTGGGATTGGCTCCAGCAGACCCCCATGACCCTGTGGTTAGGATATAGCGGGTTGGATAATGGATGGATGGAAAAGTAAGATCCGATGGCCAGGGAGGACAGAAAAAGACAAAAAAAAAAAACTCCAGATGGGTGGAGAAAAAAAACAAAATCTGCAGGGGGTCCGAGGCTACGAGACCACCCACCCAGCCCACTTTAGGCATTCTACCTGACATCAATGACCTCAATCATTGCTCATGGTATTCATGCTTCACGTGGAAGAACCTGATGATGACGGTCATGTGGACTTCTGGCCTTCAATCCATCAATGGAGGGACATTACGGTGCTTTGATCAGGTGGTGGTGGCGCAGATCAACACCACAGAAAACCGGAAAAAGAACAGCAGAGAAAGTAGGGCTTAGTACAGATTATGGGGCCGCCAGCAATGATAATGATAATTAAATGTATATACAGAATATCAGGATGAAACTAAAATGAAGCTCTGAGAAAGCCATGTTAGAGTAATGAGTTTTTATCAGTTTGTTAAAGTGCTCCACCATATCAGCCTGGTGAATTTCTATCTATCAGTAAACTCATATTCCAGATTTGAGGTGCATAACAGCAGAAGGCCACCCGCCTCACCACTTCTTTTAAGTTTAGCTCTTGGAATTCTAAGCAGACCCTCATTTAAAGATCTAAGGGTCCAGTTTGGAGTGTGAGGTGAGAAACATTCTGAGATATCGGATGGAGCAGATGATTGAAGGCTTTGTAAACCATCAGCAGGATTTTAAAGTCAGTTCTAACTAAAGTGGACTACACTCCATTTTACATTTATTTGCTTATCCCAAAGACCTCAACATAATTGAGTAACAAATGTGACAGGAGAAGGGGACACACTGACCATCACAAGTGACGAGCTCAGAACAACATACAAGGGATAAACCTAACAGATAATCTCAGTTATGACGGAAATGAGAGGGTCTTCAAACGCTTCTTGAACACTGTGGTACCCGGATAGGGGTGGTACCCAGCCGGGACGCCTGAGAAGATCGGAGGAGGGCTTGTGACCCTGTAGGGGCCCGTGGTCACCGCCAGGGGGACCCCAATACCTGGAGGACCCTGGACCGCAGCACTTCCGCCACACCAGGAAGTGCTGGGGGGAAGAGGAACAGGGACACCCGGAGTGCTTCCGGGGAGACAGCTGGCACTTCCGCCACACTGGGGCGTGTCGGTGGGAGATTGCCGGGAACACACCTGGAGCACATCCAGGTGCTTATTTAAAGGGGCCGCCTCCCTTCAGAGATGGACTTGAGTCGGCTGGAAGAAGGACAAGGCTTCTGGAGGAGAGAAGGAGGTGGCCTGAAGTTACAGAGAGAGAGAAGGCATTGTGTTGGCCTGGACTGAGGGGAATTGGGGCTTGTGTGAGTACTGATGGATTGTATCATGGAAACCCTAAATAAACATGTCTGCCTGTCTGTGGCCGGGTCATATTCCACAAAACATTGAGGGAGTCAGCACTTCAGATGGAGGTGGGCAGCACATTCCACCAGCTACACAGGCCTGGACTGAGATTTGATACCACGCAGAGGTGGCATCACCAGACGCATTCATCAGAAAATGAGAAGGAGCAGAGGACCTCACAAGTGTCTCCACATTCATAGTTGCTGACCCATTGACTACTCAGTAGGCGAGGATCAATGATTTGAACTTCATGTGTGCCGCCACAGGAAGACAATCCAATGGTCTGAAAAGAGGAGTGACACGTGCCCACCTCGGCTCATTGAACAGCAGATGTGCCATCGCACCTGTTGACACATGCTGGTGCTCCAGCCAGTGGGGACTTGTAGTAGTCCAGAGGTGATTAGACCAAAAGCCCGGACCAGGAGTCGTGCGGCACACTCCATCAGATACGCGCTGATCTCGCAGATGTTGTGAAGAGTTAAATTGGAAGACTGAGTGACCGCAGTAACCTGAAGGACAGCTGGTCATCATTCACCACCCCAAGGCTGCCTTCAGACCTTGTGAGCCATAATGGGCCGAGCTGACCAGAGATGGGGTGCTGAACAGAAGGACAAGCTGGTGTAACGAGACACTCTGATTTTGCCAGGTTGAGCTGGAGATGATGTTCATTCAGCTCGAAATATGAGTGAGCATCACCAGACGTGAGGGAATGGCACTCACAGCTGAGTATCTTCAGCATAGCGCCGATAAGAAGAACCGTGGAACAGGATGACAAGGCCTAGTGAGGTGGTGAGAGAAGAGGAGAGGACCCAGCACTGATTCGTGGGGGACCCTTGGCATCTCTCCTCACCAGGCGGGCAGGGGGGGTCATATAAAATTGTGATGTGTGCATCCATAAAGAGGATTATAATTATCTGGGTGTGTCACGGGGCAGCTAAAGGGTCTGAATGAGGGTACTACCACTCCAGACCATCGGGGTGACTGACCCTTTCTCTCTTTCCACTGCAGACTGATTACAGGAAATTCCGCCTTGTCCTGATGATGTCACTTCTGATCCTGGACCCAATGACGCCACTCTCTAGTTCCGGCCCTGATGATGTCACTTCCTGTCCTCTGCTTTAAAACCTCACAAATGTCCTCTCAATTTAACTCTTTGGCAGCCAGGAATAATTATACAGGTGGCTGCCCCCTATCTTTTTGTGACACCTTTGTCATCTTTGACGCGTGAAATAACCTTAGGAAAAAAAAAATCTTCCTCAAAGTGGCCTGGCACAACGCACTGTCCATACGAATATAAAATGAAATTATCTCTCTATTATAAAAGGAAAACTTGAGACAAGACATTCTGGGAGATAACTTCAAGTCCCGCGAGACAAGACTTTGTACCAAGAGATTTAAGAGGCCCATGGGCCAATCAGAGCTCATTGGTGTGAATGCTATTGTCAGACGCACTTCCTGTGCTCTCAGCTCTTATACATTTTTATGTTTTCAGAGTAGATGACAAAGTAGAACGTCGTAAAGAGGTTCAAAAACGTTGGAGTGATACACAGGCAGAGCAAGTTAGAGATTATGGAAGTATTAAAATTCAAAAGTCTCACCTAACAGGCTTAAACGCTAAAATAGTATTTTTACAGGAGACCCACTTACTAACCAAGGATCAGTTCAGATTACAAAAAGACTGGACTGGCCAAATGTTCCATTCTAGCTTTATAAAGAAAACTAGAGGGGTGGGAATTCTCATACATAGAACAGTTCCATTTGTAGCATCAGATGTAGTGTCGGACCCTGAAGGGAGATATGTGATGGTCATGGGCAACTTATATAACAGTAAAATGATTTTGATAAATGTTTATGCACCCAATGTTGATGATAAGGAATTCATGCAAAATCTATTTGCATCCATTCCCAATGTGAACACTCATAAAATTATAATGGCTGGGGACTTTAATTGTGTTTTAAATCCACTCTTAGATAGGACTCCCGTGACAGGGGGGACGACATCTAATACTGCAAAGATAATTACACAGTTTTTAAATGATCACAACTTATCAGACCCCTAGAGGTTTCTTAACCCAAACTCAAGAACATATTCGTTCTACTCACCAGTGCATTATAGCTACTCAAGAATTGATTATTTTTTTATAGATAATAATTTCCTGCCTACAATTAAATCATGCAAATATGACACAATTGTTATCTCTGACCATGCTCCTCTAGTCTTGGAGCTAAAATCAATAAGCCCCTCGTACTCACCTCGCAGATGGCGTCTTAACCCTCTTTTATTGGCAGACGAGAACTGCACAGAATTTATATCCAAACAAATCAGCTTCTTCCTAGAGACAAACACGTCTACAGAGGTTTCTGCAGGAACACTCTGGGAAACTCTAAAGGCCTTCCTAAGAGGCCAGATTATTTCATATCTTTCCCATAGAAATAAATTAGAAACCAAGAATGTGTCAGAGCTAAGAAATGAAATTACTAGAATAGATGAAGAACAAGCCAGGCGTCCAAGTGAAGCTCTTCACAGGAAAAGGCAGGCCCTGCATACAGAACTTAACATCTTAACAACTAAAGAAACTGAACAACTTATTTATAAGTCTAGACAGCATTACTATGAACACGGAGAAAAAGCTAATAAGCTTTTAGCTCAACAAATTCATAAACAAGAAGTTCACAATGCAATACCAGTAATCACCAACAAGAATGGAGAAGAAATCATCGACCATAATAAAATAATGCACACATTTAGAGATTACTATAAGTCTTTATATTCCACTGAGCCCAAAGAAGACAACACGCAATCTAATGCATTTCTGGATAATTCACAAATACCACAAATAGATGCTTTAAGTGCTGAGGAACTAGATAAACCTCTAACGCTAACAGAATTACTAGACGCTATAAAGTCACTACAAAGCGGGAAATCATCAGGCCCTGATGGTTACCCCGTAGAGTTTTATAAGAAATTCTCCACTCAGCTAGCTCCACTCTTATTGGTAACATTTACAGAAGCTAAAGACCACCAAATACTACCTCAAACATTTCGACAAGCATTAATCACCGTCTTTCCTAAACAAAATAAGGACTTGTTACAATGTGCATCATATAGACCAATTTCACTCCTGAATAATGATGTTAAGATACTCTCAAAAATCCTAGCTAGAAGGATGGAGAAAGTGCTGCCCTCGGTAATATCACAAGATCAAACTGGATTTATTAAAGGCCGACATCTATCTTCAAATCTCCGACGCTTGTTTAATGTTATATATTCACCAGCAAAATCAAACACCCCAGAGATATTACTATCATTAGACGCAGAAAAGGCATTTGACATGATCGAATGGAATTACCTTTTCACTGCATTGGAGAAATTTGGGTTTGGCCCGAATATTTGTGCTTGGATTAAACTACCGTATACCAGTCCAGAAGCTTCAGTTTGTATTAATAAAATTTGCTCAGACTACTTTAAACTAGAACGTGGTACCAGACAAGGATGTCCCTTGTCGCCACTGTTGTTTGCAATCGCTATTGAACCACTGGCGGTTCACTGCCGAAATTCTCATCAGATAAAGGGGATTGTCAGAGAAGGACTGGAACAGAAAATTTCTCTATATGCAGATGATATGGTCTTATATATATCAGACCCAGAAAACACTGTCCCCGCTGTTTTAACAGCACTAACAGAATTTCAAAAGATATCTGGTCTTAGAATTAATCTGAATAAAAGTATACTCTTTCCAGTGAACTCACAAGCATATAATAATAAATTAGACACCCTACCTTTTACCATAGCAGATCAGTTTAAATACCATGGGGTAAATATCACAAGTAAACATAAAGCTCTTTATCAACAAAATTTTGGTGTCTGTATGGAAAAAATTAATCAAGACTTGCATAGATGGTCAACCCTTCATCTCACTCTAGCCGGAAGAATTAACATCGTTAAGATGAATATCCTTCCTAAACTTCTCTTTTTATTTCAAAACATTTCAATATATATCAATAAATCGTTTTTTAAACAGTTAGATTCAATAATAACCTCATTCATTTGGAACTCAAAACACCCACGTATCCGAAGAGCGACCCTACAAAGACCTCAGGCAGAAGGTGGCATGGCTTTACCTAATTTTCAGTTTTATTACTGGGCAGCAAACATACAAGCCATAAAAACCTGGACACAAATAAATGCACATACACAGGCTTGGTCCGCAATAGAAATAAAATCCTGTAGTACTTCTTTATATTCCCTGCTCTGCTCTCCAATAAATGAAAGTTATCGCAAATATACTAATAACCCAATTGTGCTTTACTCACTCAGAATATGGAACCAAATTAGGAAGCATTTTAAGATGGAAAATCTTTTATCAGTGGCACCTCTGCAAGGGAACCACCTCTTTCAACCTTTGCAAGTATATCCAGTTTTTAATACCTGGAAAAGTTTTGGGATTAAAATGCTCAGAGATCTTTATATAGACAACATATTTACATCTTTTGAACAATTACGTTCAAAATTTAACCTCCCAGCTACACATTTCTTTCACTATCTTCAAATTAGAAATTTTGTTAAACAGAAATTGCCCGATTTCCCCCACCTTGCACCCTCCACAATGCTGGAAAAAATACTGCTCAATTCCAAGGAAACAAACACTATTTCCGCAATATATAAAATCTTATTAGAGTCCCTACCTTTCAAAGATCCAAGAGGACATTGGGAAGAAGATCTCTTAATCAATATATCAGAAAAGGAGTGGAAGGTAGCAAAGCAGAGAATTCACTCGAGTTCTATATGCGCAAAGCATAGAATTATTCAACTAAAAATTATATATCGAGCTCATCTGTCTCGCTTAAAACTGTCCAAAATGTTTCCAGGCCAGGATCCAACCTGTGAACGCTGCAACCAAGCTCCTGCCTCACTGGGTCACATGTTCTGGGCCTGCACCAAACTAACATCATTTTGGACAAAAATTTTTAAGTGCCTCTCAGACAGCCTTGGGGTCACAATCCCTCCTAACCCACTAACAGCTGTGTTCGGTGTTCTTCCAGACGGACTTGAATTGGAGAAGGACAAACAAACGGTGATTGCATTCACTACACTCTTGGCACGCAGACTTATTTTGTTAAATTGGAAGAATCCTAATTCTCCTCTTATAAGTCAGTGGGAAACCGATGTTTTATATTATTTGAAATTGGAAAAAATCAAATTTTCAGTTAGAGGATCTGTACAAAATTTTTTCAAAACTTGGCAGGATTTAATCAACATTATTTTAGAATAAGAGAATTAACTATTATTGCATTTAACTCCCTTCTCCATCTCTTATTTATATAGATATTTACTTCTCCCCTTCTTTTGTTTAATGTTGCCTTATTAAAAAGCCCTAAGCAATTTTCCTTTAGCTAAGCTCTCCTTCTCAGGGGTGGGGTTTGATTTGTCTTCAAATTTGTTGGGTTATAAATTGATCTGTTTGTATGGAATGATTACAATGAAAATTAATAAAATAAAAATATTAAAAAAAAAAAAAAAAAAATTCAAAAGTCTCAAAAAACTGATAGTAAAGATCACATTAGCGCTAACAAATGGAAAATATTACTCAGTGAAATAACGGAACAGCGAAAAGAGATCGAATATATGGATATACTGTAGGTCAGGGGTGCCCAACTCCAGTCCTGGAGGGCTGCAGTGGCTGCAGGTTTTCATTCTAACCCTTTGCTTAATTAGTGGCCTGTTTTTGCTGCTAATTAACTTCTTTTGAATTCATTGTAATTGACTCGCTCTTGAACACTCAGACTCCTTAATGGTTTCTTTTTCCTTAATTAGCAGCCAAACAATAATGAAATACAAAATGAGCCAAAACATGGCAAGCAAACCGTCGTACAAAATCTGAAAATAAAGAAAGGTGAAGGTCTCAGGAATGCTGATCTGCTCTTAGAAAAGAGAAAATCCACAATTTCAGAAATGTCTGATATTGCACAATGAGAGCAGCAACAAGCCATGGAATTAAAGAACGGGTTTAATTAACGACAAGAATCGGCGCCTAATTAAACAACTGCTTGGAGTGAAATTGGTTGGAGTTTGAGGCCCTGACTTAGTTGGTCCTCTGTGGGCTCACTCACTTCACATTTCACTTCTGTTTGGATGCCACTTAAGTAAAGAAATGAAGCAATTCAGACGTATGATGAAGAAATTCAGGGAAACATTTCTTAAAAACCAAGTCAAATAAAATGAATTCAAAAGAAGTTAATTAGCAGCAAAAACAGATCACTAATTAAGAAAAGGGTTAGAATGAAAACCTGCAGCCACTGCGGCCCTCTAGGACTGGAGTTGGGCACCCCTGCTGTAGGTGATATGACAGAAGGATGGAGACATTGTTTGGCTTTAAACTTTAAGTCGGAGACTTGTAGATCATCTAATTTGTGTTGCCATCGCGGAAAAGTAGTAAATGAAGAGACGTATCTGCGAGAATTAAAAGATTTGTTGTTTGGTGAAAGTGAAATCCACAAAGACAATAAGCAAAATATCCAAATCTACAAGAATCTGTCTGTGTTTGCATCATTCAAGGCTCAAAACGTAGGTTTACACGACTCAGGACCAATCGCTATGAGAATCTGTGGTCCCGCAACAATTAAAGTTACTACAAGTTTAATTTCAAAGAAACCACAATTCGGTCAGGTTTATGTTTCTTGCATTTCTAGATGAATCTGAAAGATCACACTCGCATATATAATAAAGCAACACGTGACGAATTGTCAGCGATAATAAAAGACGGAGACATCAAAGACAGAGTGTTTATCCCAAAGCACAGCACGATTCATCGCACGCGGCAGATCCAGGAAATGATGAGCGCGTAGGGCCCACGTGGGGGTTGGCGAGCACAGCGGGTAGGGGGCAGAGCCCCCTAGTATGTGTAAAAAAACCACTGAGACCTTTGGCACTGCTCAGACACATACGTATGTGTGGGCCTTGTGGCGTACTGGTTAACACTTTGGACATCAAGTCCCAAGGCTGTGGGTTCAAATCCCACTACTGTCACTGTGTGACCCTGAGGGAGTCACCTGACCCACACGCGCTCCAACTGGAAAAACCAAAAGACGTGTAAGCCATTGTATCGTAAATTTGTGAATTTCCCATTGGGATTAATAAAGTATCTATCTATCTATCTATCTATCTATCTATCTATCTATCTATCTATCTATCTATCTATCTATCTATCTATCTATCTATCTATCTATCTATCTATCTATCTATCTATCTATCTATCTATCTATGTCGTAAGTTGCCATGGATAACGGCGTGGGCCAAATAAGTCAATGTATACAAGAGGTAGAACACATGTGCCCATGGTAGGGTGTGCCCTGGAGGGAGGACTCAAACCACCTGAGGGCAGTCCCAGTGGTACCAGGGCCAAAGAGAGTGGCAAGGAGGATCTGGTGGTTGACGATGTCAAAAGCCAAGGAGACATTTAACAGGATGAGGACATCAAGAATTCTGTGACAGAGAGAGAGTGGATAGCACCAAATTGCTTAGTGTGCACCTGGTGGAGGACCTCATGGTCTATCAGCACCAAGAAAACACAGCAGTGCCCCCCCCTTTTTTGCACCGGCTAGCCTTCCAGGCCATATCCTTGCCACATTCTACAGGAGCACCGTTCAAAGTGTCCTGACCAGTAGCATCACCGTCTGGTATGGAATATGCAATGCGTCTGATCACAAGTCCATATGTCGGATAGTGCGCACTGCAGAGAGCACCTTCTACCAAGGCCATGATCACAAAGCACTAATATACCAAGGTAAGTGTTGTGATGAATAATGGAGCCTTGAGGTGTGGGGCTCTGTTGGTGAAGAAAGGTTCAAAGATCTTGACTTTTCTGACGATGCTGTGATCTTTGCGGAGTCAATGGAGGCTCTGAGTGAGGAGTCTGAGTGTCTGGGCTTGCGAGGGTCCTGATAAAAACCAACAGCCAGGCCTTTAATGACCTCCTGGGCACGGTCATCAGCAGTGTGTCTGTCTGCGGAGAGAGTGTTGACCTTGTCGAGATGCTTACTTACCTGGGCAGTGACATTCACGTCTCTCTGTTGACTCCTCCTATGAAGTCAGTAGACGGATTGGGAGAGCATGGGGGGGTCATGAGGTCGCTGGAAAGGGGTGTGTGGCGCTCCCGATATCTCAGCAAAAGGACGAAGGTCCAAATCATTAGAGTCCTGGTGCTTCCTGTCTTGCTATATGGTTGTGAGACATGGACGCCATCCAGTGACCTGAGATGAAGACTGGACTCCTTCAGTGCTGTGTCTCTCCGGAAGATCCTTGGGTCCCGTTGGTTTGACTTTGTGTTGCTCATGGAGTCCCGAATGAGGCACCTGACCTGCATTGTGAGGGAGCGTCAGTTACGACACTACGGCCATGTGGCACGATTCCCTGAGGGTGATCTGGTTCATAGGATCCTCATTGTTGGGGACCCGAGTGGCTGGACCAGGCCAAGGGGTCACCCATGTAATACCTGGCTGCGGCACATAGAGGTTCATTTCCGGAGGGTGGGACTGGAGCGTGTGTCTGCCTGGGGGGGTTGCCAAATGGCATCCCAAGTTGTTTCGTCATGTGGTGGGTGCAGCAACACGCTGTACCAGTCCAGGCTCCCCAACTTGACTTGACTTGAGGTTTGGGGCAGCCTCCTGTATACTTGGAAATCGGCAGCTAAAGTGAAGAAGGGTCGTGGAAAAAAATGGTCTTTACAGACAAGAGTCCAAAACAGAAGTGACGTTTGTTCCAGACAGGATGGCTTTTAAAGATGGAAGGAGGAAGTGACGTCTTCAGGGGTGGAACAGGAAGTGACGTTCAAGGGACCAGGAGGAATGTCCTGCATTTGGTCAGCGGGGGGAAAAGAGAAAAGGTCAGTGCACTCTGCCACCTCCTGGTCTGACTAAGAATTACCTTCGTTCAAGACCTTTAGCGGTCTCCCATGCGCACGTGTGTGACAGTGTATAAATGGGGTGACAATAAAGCCCACTTGACTTGACTAAAAGGCACTATAATTTAAATAGATTTAATAGATGCAAATTTAATTAAATAGATGTAAATTAGGCTTGTACGGGGGCGTTAAGCTTAGGGTCCACGAGAGCAGGCCAGCCCATAACACATCACATGAGCCCCTCTCACCCCATGAACAGCTTGACATGCCATCCTCTGCTGGTTCCTGCCTCACACTCAGTGCTGTAAGGACAGGCCCTGGCACCCCAAGGCAGTGAAATGGCATATTAATGAGCTGGTCATGAGATGGCACCAGGGTCTGCCCAAGAGGTGGGACTGAAACCCCTCAGGGCAGTCCATGTGATGCCTGGTCAAACAGGTTGGCAATGCTGCCTTACACGTGTCGAGATCCAAGCTCAGTGTCCAGCCCGCTCTGAGGTGTCATGCCGGCCAGTGTCCCCGTTCCTTGCACCTGAAGTGCTGAGGGCAGGTTCTGCTCAGGAGTTTAACACGATGTCCGGAAGATTCATTTATGGCACCCTGGTACGACAAACCAAAAAATAAACCCAATGACGATGGACAACAAAATATTTGTGGCATCAGAAGTGAGATGTGCAGCACATATAGCGCCCCCTTTACAGCTCGAATGGACTTTGCTTTGCTGTTTTTTTATTGAACCCTTAAAAATAAGAGAGGGGTCGTCTTCTTCTCTTTTAATTACATTTCAAATGAGCTAACGGGAAAACAGAGAGAATAACTTGAAAGCAGACCCCCGTAATTACGCGTTCAAGGAGGTCCGAGATGAGAAATCCAATCAAGAGGCGGCCACTTGAAGGCCTCGCACCGGTCTGGATGTCCAGCACTCGGCGGCGGATGGAAAATGAGGGCTTCACTTGTCATTTTCTGGAGGGAGCAGCAGGAGGAGAGGAAAGGGGATTACGTGTAGTAGTCTGGCGAGATGAGCTGCTCTGGGCACAGCTGAGATCATTAGGACTTGAGCCAAAAGGCTCTCGACGAGGCCGATTTCTAATAATGACTGCCAGTGAGCCGCAAATGAGGCTGGGGCTGCGATGTCCTTTTGTTCAAAATAAATAACTGAGTGCGGGCCGCTGCTCCGTCCTAAAGGGCTAATTGAAAATGGACACTTGGCAGGACCCCCAAACCCGAATGAACGAGTTTAAAAAATGTTTAGCCTTCAGGAAAGAGTGAGAAAACTGTGGGCTCATCTCCCATCGTCATCATCATCATCATCACTAGCGGGTTTACCAGCCATTTTCCAGGTTTACCCAGGTTAGCCCATCAGTTCTTGTTCCCTCTCTCTCAATGGTCCTTTGTGGTGACACCCATTCTTCTCAAACACCAGGACATAAGAACACAAGAAATTTGACAAACGAGACGAGACCATCTAGTCCATCAGGCTCAGCTGTGCCACTACGCAGGCAAAAGTCCATGGACCCCCCAACCATCGCACCCACCTCATCTCATTCCAAATCCGGGAATGACTCTGGTGTTGACCCTCCTAACAGCCTTCACTCTTCTTACCTCTCCATTTTATGATGTGGATTTGCTTCCATTCAGCCGCAAGAACTTTACTGAGGTTGGGCTCACAGTTTCATCCCAAAGGTGCCCAATGGTGTTGAGCTCAATGACACTCGCGTTCTTCCACATCATTGATGGACCTCACTTTGCCATGCTGAATCATCCATCCATCCATCCATTATCTAACCCACTATATCCTAACTACAGGGTCACGGGGTCTGCTGGAGCCAATCCCAGCCAACACAGGGCACAAGGCAGGAAACAAACCCCGGGCAGGGCACCAGCCCACCGCAGTGCAGAATCACTAAAGTGTTAATAATAATAAATTGATAATTGATCAGTTATATTTATATATCACTATTATCTCTACTCAAACCTCTATGCACAGAAAGAGTGGAGCCACTCCAAACAACACCAGTTTATAGCACCCACCTGAACGATGCGACGGTAGCCATTCTTGAATCACACATTAGCTATTAGGTGGTGAAGGGGTGACAGAGACACAGGATGACTAGGGGGCCAGAATGGACAAGGCCATGGTGGACAACCCTTTTTGACAGATGCCAATGGATCTTCAATGACCACAGAGAGTCAGGAACTCATCCGATGTGTTACACCAGTTTTACAGCACAGCATCCCCATCACCCTTGGGATTAATAACGTATCTATCTATCTATCTATCTATCTATCTATCTATCTATCTATCTATCTATCTATCTATCTATCTATCTATCTATCTATCTATCTATCTATCTATCTATCACCACACTGGACCACAGGGATCCACACACTGACCACACGCTGGCCTCAACAACACTTCTTCCCTACAGAAGCCCCAGCATTTTTTACTCTGGCCTCCCATGCAGATATTGGCCGAGCCTGTGTATATCTATAGGGTGGTCCAGATCTAATTATGTAGTTTTCATTACGCTGTAACTTACTAAGTTTATCACACAGAGAATTCACAGCACCTGCCCTGCACATAGAGATTTCACTTAAAATTCTTTTTGTTGCCGATAGATGGCAGCACCTGCTCTGCATTCCAAAATGGTGGGGAGACGGTTGTCAGTCGATTTGGACCACCCTGTATTGTGGCAGGCGGCCGGGGCCCATACCCAGCTGGGACGCCCCTGCAGCATATGTTTCGGGGGAGCAAGGATGGGAAACTCAGTATCTCCTCCTAGACGCTAGATGGCAGCCTCCTTGGGTTGCAGTGGTGCCTTGGAGTCCCGCAGGGCATCATGGGAGTTGGAGTTTTGTGCAGCCTTGTTGGGTTCTGCAGGCGCCACCAGGGGGTGCTGCACCAGGAGCTGCCGGCTCCTTTTATTGAGCACTTCCGGGTGAACTATAAAAGGGGCCAGCAGCCACCACTCGAGGGCCAGAGTCGGGAGGAGGAGGACAAAGCTTGGAGAGGTGGAAGAGAAGAAGAGAAGAGAATTAGTGTGGTGTGTTTGGTGGTGCTTGTACACTTGGGACTGCGTTGTGCCTGTGGGGATTACGGGGAAGGTGTGCCCCACGGGTGAAGAAAAATAAAAGTCTCTTTATTTTATACGTGCCTCCAGTGTGAATCTGTGTCAGGTCGGGTGCTTATATAGTGCCTTTTAACAATATACATACTGTATATATCTATATCTACTCTCTCTCTATATATATACAGTAAAATCCTAAGCCTAAAACTGCAACAATTTTGTGCAACAATTTTATGTGATGTTTTTATGTCCCGCTTTAAATCAGGCTTATTTTAAAACCTACATATACTGTATATGTTTGGTATCATTCTTTTCAGAATTTATCGAACTTTAATGTGATGTTATTAGATTTTCATATTCTTATTCCATTTTTAAATTATAAACTAAAAAATATCAAGAACTCACAAACTGTGAGACGAGACTTTGTGCCCCTTGTAGGCGATTCTCGCAAAATTGTTTCAAACCGCTTCCAGCCTGAATGCAGCCGAGGTGGCATATGTATCCCGTCAATGCTGGTCGATACATATTCAATAGGTACCAAGGATCGTACTGGAAGCACTGGTCATGCCATCTAGCAGTCACAGTGGAAACTACATCCAGCTGATGGAAGCGAAGCGTTGGTGTGGCCGTACACGTGGATTTTGGCTGCTAATTTCAAGAAATTGTCCAAATTTGAGGAAAGTTGTACTAAGATAAAAATACATGTCAGCTTACTGTATGCTTGTGTGTTATATTCAAACTAACAATCTCCCCTTAATTTAGCATCTGCTTGATACCAAAAACACACATTTCTTTTTTTATATAATTGTAAATACATTTAGGCAACAAGGGGTTAACCAGGCCCAGGGACGGAAATAAAAGACAAAGAGTAGGACAGCAGCTGGAGAGGATTTCAAATGTTCAAAGTGCCATGCGAGATGAAGACCACATGGCAGCAGCAAGCAGCTGATCGAGCAAAGAGGAGGTAAAAAAACTATTTGTTCCCCATTGTGTCACTAAGAGGGGGTGTTGGAGGTGTGACCGCGTCTCTTTGGGGCAGTTCAGCCCCCCTCTGCAAAACACGAGTGGCAGAGATGCAAAGTGGCTGGCGTGTAGTGCAGGCAAAGGGGGTCGGTGAGCAAAGTGAGCAGAGGGTGAACCCCCTACTACATACAGTCATATGAAAACGTTTGGGAGCCCCTCTTAATTCTTTGGATTTTTGTTTCTCATTGGCTGAGCTTTCAAAGTAGCAACTTCCTTTTAATATATGACATGCCTTATGGTAACAGCAGGATTTCAGCAGTGACATTAAGTTTATTGGATTAACAGAAAATATGAAATATGCATCATAACAAAATTAGACAGGTGTATAAATGTGGGCACCCAACAGAGATATGACATCAATACTTAGTTGAGCCTCCTTTTGTCCTCTAGACGCTGTCCTCCTGTAGCCTCTGATGAGTGTCTGATTCTGGATGGAGGTATTGTTGACCATTCTTCATACAAAATCTCTCCAGTTCAGTTCAATTTGATGGACAGCCTGATTCAAATCATCTCATAGATTGTCGATGATATTCAAGTCGGGGGACTGTGACGGCCATTCCAGAACATTGTACTTCTCCCTCTGCATGAATGCCTTTGTAGATTTCCAACTGTGTTTTCGGTCATTGTCTTGTTGGAATATCCAACCCCTGCGTAACTTCAACTTTGTGACTAATGCTTGAACATTATCCTGAAGAATTTGTTGATATTGGGTTGAATTCATCTGACCCTCGACTTTAACAAGGACCCCAGTCCCTGAACTAGCTGCACAGCCACACAGCATGATGGAACCTCCACCAAATGTGACAGTAGGTAGCAGGTGTTTTTCTTGGAATGCGGTGTTCTTCTTCCACCATGCAAACTGCTTTTTGTTCTGACCAAATAACTCCATTTGTGTTCCAAAATGAATCTGGCTTGTCTAAATGAGCATTGGCATACAACAAGCGACTCTGTTTGTGACGTGAGTGCAGAAAGGGCTTCTTTCTCATCACCCTGCCATACAGATGTTTGAATTGTAGAACGATGTACAGATACACCATCTGCAGCCAGATGTTCTTGCAGGTCTTTGGAGGTGATCTGTGGGTTGTCTGTCACCATTCTCACAATCCTGCTCATATACCGCTCCTGTATTTTTCTTGGCCTGCTGGTTTAACATCAACTGTGCCTGTGGCCTTCCATTTCCTGATTCCATTCCTTACAGTTACAGAAACTGACAGTTTAAACCTCTGAGATGGCTTTTTGTAGCCTTCCCCTAAACCAGGAGACTCAACAATCTTTGTTTTCAGATCTTTGCAGAGTTGCTTTGAGGATCCCATGCTGTCACTCTTCAGAGGAGAGTCAAAGGGAAGGAAGCACAACTTGTAATTGACCACCTTAAATACCTTTATATCTCATGATTGGACACACCGGTCTATGAAGTTCAAGGCTTAACGAGCTCATCAACCAATCAGCATTGAGCAGTGACAGGCATTCAAATCAGCACAATGACAAGGGGACCCACATTTGTGCACAGCCAGTTTTTCACATTTGATTTAATTTCATACAACTAAATACTGCGTCACTAAAAATCTTTGTTCGGAAAACACCGCAGTACTCCTAGGAAATGAAAGACAGACCACCGTTATCTTTATTGTTGAGAGTCAGTTATCATGCAGGCTGAAAGGGGCTCCCAAACTTTTTCATATGACTGTATATATATATATATATAGACTGAAGTGTGAGTCCCTGTTCTGCACCCTGAAGACGAGGCGGAGTCTCAGTACTTTAGCAAATCCAACTTCATTCCACTCGAAACAGGAACAGTAAGGTTATTTATTGCAGCTGGACCTACCATTCTACTAAACACAGACAAAGCAAACGTCTTGGGTCAGCGTCAAGTCAGTGGCCAAGTTACAATGTTCCCTGCATCACCCATCGGGTGACCGGTGCTGTGTGTGTGGCAGCGGTCAGCTTGTAGTTGTCTCTGTGGCGCTGTGAATGTGCACCCGCCTCGGCGATGGACAAGTAACCCTCAACAGACGTGGCAGCCACACTTCTGCATGTCATCCCATTGGGGAGGGTCTCAAAAGAGTTCAGAAGTCTCACTGTATATATTTATATACAGTATGTATATGTTTCTCAGAAACCTTCTGGGAAAAAATAATTGCTAGGATAGAAAAAAACTTCAAATATATTCAGATTATGAGAATCTAACAAAAGAAGATTTTTAACATACGAGAGGAAACCATTCAGTCCATCAAGCCTGTTTGTTTAGCTAATGGCTAAGTTGTCCCAATATCTCCTCCAGATCCCTGACTACTTTTTAATTTTTTCAAGCCAGAGGTTTATGGTTATCCTTACCCTTGAAGACCATTTTTGAGTATTTAAGGCAGCGTTTCACAACCTTTAAGTATTTGTGACCCGAGTTTTCATAACAGTATTAATCGCACCCCCCTAATGTTTTTTTGAGAGGAGCCCACTAATACCAATTTGTTCTTTTTTAATTAATGTTATATCATAGATGCATATTTTATTACACCTACTTAACTTTTATCGACATTTATCTAACTCTATATTTATTTTTCTAGTATCAGAATGTGAATTTGTTTTGGGTTCAATAGATGAATTTTTCATATTTTCGATTCTTGTTTTCTTTTTTTTCCCATCTTTGCACCCCCCTTTTTGTTACTTCACGCCACTCTAGGGGGGCCCGCCCCACAGTTTGAGAACCACTGATTTAAAGTATTGTTGACCTTTTAAAGCCCGAGGCCCAGTTTGGAGTTGTGTAGGCCTTGGAGCCTGCTTTTTGAGTTTGGGTTCGGGCTCCCTGGGGCATGGGCTGTGTTTGGGTTTTTGATTCATTTTGAGGCCTGTTCACCCTAATGGTGTTGCAATAACCACAACATTATTTAAGTGCCGGAGCAGCTCTTGTAGGTGCTGCTCTTTATGTGCTTCATCATCTTCCCCTCTCACACACAAACACGCCAACTGCAGGGCTTCTCAAGTTGACTCTGCACCTTCTGGCAGCCTCTCCTCCTCTCCCAGGCTCCGCCCTGTCTGACATGTCTCTCTCTCTCTCTCTTAGGCTCCACCCTGATTAACGTTGTGTCTCGCTCCCTAAGGCTCTGCCTCATCTGAAAGCAGCACTCTCCCAGGCTCCACCTCTTCTGACATCTCATAGGCTCCATTTCTCCTGACAGTCTCTCTTTCTTTCCAGACTCCACCCCTCCTGACAGCATATCTCTCTCTCTCAGGCTCCACCCCTTCTGAGAATGTCACTTTCTTCCACAGGCTCCACCTTTTCTGACATCTCTCACTCTCTCTTTCATAGGCTCCACCCATCCTGGCAGCGTCTGTTCCTTCCCCAGGCTCCACCTCTTCTGACATCACTCTCTCTCATAGACTCCGCCCCTCCTGACAGAGACTCTGCCCTTATGGCCTGGGTTTCTTGACCCCAATTTCTTTTTCATCTCCCAGTCCTGTTCCTTATTGCCATTCCTTTCCACCCAGTTACCTGCACATGGCTCGGGGTCTCAGGCTGCACCTCACTGAGGCTGGGGGCCAGCGAACACTCACAGGTGTACAGCCCCCCCTCCCCATTTTCATATTTGTTCCAGTGTGCCCGAAACGTGCCAGTTGTTATGGAACACATTATCTTGAGGCATTTGTTGATGGCGTGACAATGACTGGCCTGTGGCCATCTGAGTGTTTTATTTAATAATGGTTAGAATTCGGCTCTGTTTTCCTTTCATTATGCTGAACTTGAAAACAGAAACAGAAAGCCGCATCTTTAATGTCAGAAATTCACCGCCCAACAACTGTCAAAGGCAATATGAGCAGCTGGCCTCAAAAAGGCAGCCAGCTTTTATACCCTGCTAATTTAATACAACGCTGTTTTCCTTTCATGCCCTTTTTTTGTTTCATTTTTATTTTATAGGCAGTGACCACCCATTGAAAGTCTATTTCAGGCTTTCAAATGATGGAGCTGGGATGTTGCAGGACTAAAGCTCTGCCCGAGGCCCGATGCGAATACAATAAGGGTGATCTGAAGGTCTGCGCGAGGTGCTGTGCATCGTTTTAATGGTTCATATCGTTGAGGTGGCTCAGCAGTTAGCACAACTCCAGAGATGTGGGTTCCAGTCGCTTTGTGTTGCGCGCTGTGTCATCTCCACTTTGGGTCTTCCAGTTTCGTTTTCACTTCACCAAAGCTCAACCGTGAGGCTGATTGGGAGCCCAGTGTGTGATGGACTGACCTCCAGTCCAGAGTGGGTTCAAGCGTGAGGACCACTGCATTGACAGAAACTCAAAACAACGAAAATACGACACTGCAGTACATGTCTGGGCACTTGTCTGGTATGCAAATGCACACCGCTGGACCAGTCAGCTCTACCAAGTTTTACATTGGGCTGTGGAGGACTTTATTTAGTAACAGCACCCCTCGTGTTTTATTAGGGGGCACCCAAGCAGGTATCTTTGGGATTAATAATGTGAGTAGTAATAATGATGATGATGAGGATGATGATGATTACAACACTGTTGTAAAGGAATTGCAGTATCAGGGAACAGGCCAGAGTAGAAGTACACCGAGACTTCACCCCAGGCAGCCTGGTCCCCAACTCAACATGGCAGGCATCAAGGCCCGCACAGGCCCTCCTCCTCCTCCTGGTAGTTTTAGCTTCTGACATTCTGGTTTGGGGCTCCTGAGGAGTTTATTTACTGACCACATCTGCACTTTATGCCACCCTGGGCAGTGTTAGGTACCCCTGCTCGTGTATAATAAATATAAAACGCTAATATTACTGTAATCACTCCCAAGCTTACATCCTTGTGTCAAGGTATGGGTGGGCTTGCAAGTCGCCCCTCATAGATGTTGACTCTCACTTACTAGTATCTCTCGGGCAGTCTGTTTAGTGGATGGGAGTTAGAGCCAGATCAGTGGCCCTGGAATAATGGGTGCCAGCCTATTGCATTGGCACAGCACTTGGCATGGAATGGAAGTAAAGGGGAAGGTGGGTGTTGCTTTGGAGAAATCTAAACAGGGGGTTGAAATGACAAATAAGCTGAAGTGCCCCACTGACAGACGCATTCAGACCCTTGAAGTTCAGCTCAGGTGAATGCCACTCAGTTGATCATCGCTGAGATGTTTGGACTCCACCTGTGGTCCATTTGATTGACTGGTGTGGTTAGGAAAGGCGCGCACCTGTCTGTAGTAGAGAAGGTCCCACAGTTGAGGTGGAAGAGTGAGGCGCAGATCTGAGGAAGGCCTCAGCACTGAAGGTCCCCGAGAGCACACAGTGGCCTTTAGACTTTGTAAATAGAGGACGTCTGGAATGACCAGGACCATCCAGCCAAACTGAGTAATTAGTGCAGAAGGTCAGCAGTACAAGAGGTGACCACAAATCCGATGTTCATTCTGACCGAACGGCAGAGAACCAGTTGTGGTAAAGTGAGGTCTGCGGCTCATTGCCTTTTAAATAAATAAGGAGGGTGTGTGGTGGTGTGGCTGGAGCGGCCATTTCCACACTGAAGTCCACAGGAATCGTCCATGTCTGTAATTGATCCCGGGAGCTGCTAATTGCCACACCGGTGCCACGTCCCCACATATAAAAGGAGAAGTGCGAGTGCGAGGGGCGAATAAAGGAAGATGGAAAGGAACGAGAAAAGAGAACTGAGATTAAAAGGTGACGGAAGAGCAGACTCGGTGAGGACAATCCGGCCACCTAGAGGGGACAGTGGTGCTGTATGGGCTGAACAATGGCGTGGAGTGGGGTGAGCGAGTGAGCATGGCAGATGACCTCCCCAGTGATCTGAGGTACGACTGCAGGTGTGTGAAGGATGAAGGGAGGAGTGCCAACCTTGGAGGGTCGTGCCAGTTGAGTCTCCGCCGACTGCGCTAGTTATGGGTGAGCTGGGGAGACGAAGAAGAAGGAGGAGGAGGTGGGCTGGGATCTAAAGGAGCCGGCGACTGCATTTCTAACCTGTGCTCTTAATGGATTCATTTATTGTGTTTTTATCCCCCATAATTCACCTGTTTTTATGGATTATTTATTTTTGTACCCTGCACTTTATTGGAAACTTTTGTTTTTGGTTGAATGAAAGCACAGAACACATTTTACACCATCCCCTTGCTCCATGTGTGGTTTGTCCCCATCAGCCAGCTCATTCGGTCATAACTATCAACGGTGTCCCAAATGTGAAGAGGGAGCCTGGAGTGGACGGGCACCATCACCCCTCTGTGCAGAGGAGAGAAACTTCCAGAAAGACAACCCCCACCGCGACACTCCACCGATCTGGGGGGGGGGGGGTCACGTCAAAGTCCACGTCGAGTTTGCACATAAAGGACTCTTGGATACGAGAAACAAGATTCTCTGATCAAGACAACTGTAAGCGCCACATCTGGAGGAAATCAGACAGAGCTGGCACAACACCAATCCAAAGGTGGCAGCATCGGGCACTGGAAGACCGGACAGGGGAGAGGAAAAGCTGAACGAAGCAAAGTCCTGAGATATCCTGAATGAAAGAGCTGCTCAGAGCGCTGACAAAGCAAAGACCACCACTCTGGGACTGTCCTAAAGTGGCCCAGTCTCAGACCCGATCGACCAGGTCTGCCCACCGATGGTCTCCTTCCAACCTGGCAGAGCAGAAGGGCAGGTGGCGTCAAACCAAGAAGACCCCCGGCTGGAATGGCTGCTGAAGAGGATTCAACTAAGGACGGAGTAAAGGGGCTGCACACTTTCTAATGTCTGGTAAATTTGCAAAATATTCCTAAAATCCTGCTTCCGCTTTGTCCTTCTGGGATATTCGGTGAATCGAAATGACTTAAAGTGCTCAACTCAAAATGTGAAAAAAGTGAGGGGGTCTGAGTACCTTCTGATCCCACCGTAACTGATAAACATAAATACGTCACACGCCGACTTGTGTCCCCATTTGGGACCGGCCATCGGCTGCGTGTCCGTCACAGACCGTACAATACGATACACTTTATTTATGTACAACCCAAAATCCCACCAGGAGGGCCACAGTGGGCTTTAACTGACCCTGCCCTTTGACAGCCCCCCCCCCCAGCTTTGACAAAAAAAAACCTGTAAGGAAAAAAAATGGAGGACAGGCGGTTCAAAGAGAGACCCCTCAGCAGGGTTGGGGAGTGCAGTGGGGGTTAAAAAAAGGGGGTCAATACAACAAGACAATCCGCCTCAATATAATATGCAATAGAAATATGACAAGTACAGAGCAGAACTGAGCAGCAGATGACATCCCATAATAGGATTCGATGAACACTTGCCGTCGGTTTCTGCTTGGAAATGTGAAACTGACCACCAGGCGCCACACGTGACGATGACGATTGCTAATGAAGTGTCTTTCCTTTCTCTTTCAGCACAACTATCACTTCGCTATACCCCCCCCCAATGTCATTAATCACGGTGGAGCCCATCTTCTTCTAAGAATCTGATTGGTTCAGAGTCCTGGAGACCTCGGCCATCAAGCTGCCTCCTCCTATTGGCCAATCCAAGCTGAGTCAGCGCTGGGCCAGCCAATCAGACGTACAGGTCATTACACCTGAGGCTCTGTGGCTCTGGGGTGGCTCGCCAGGTGCGCACACTTTAACTGGCACCGCAGCCTGATCTCCGAGCCTGGGCGGCCACACGCTTGATCATGTAAGTGAGGTCAGGGTGGGCCGAATGCATAAGAATCAGCCCCCTGATTGAAAATAAACCTTAAAGGATCCTCCAGTATTCAGATAACATGTGAGAAAACAAAAAATGAGGTGCCAATCTGTGCCCTAAAGACCAAAACTCTGAGACTGCAATGATAATTTTCATTGTTAGTTCATAACCATTTTTTGTTTGGAAGACACCTGAGAGATGGCTACCTCTGCAGCTCCACCATGGCTGATCTCACTGCTTCTGTGCAGAGAGTATCGTCCTATGGCTGGCAGTGCCACCTCAAACACTTGAGAAATGAGAAGTGTGCGGCCTTTGTGGCCTCTAGCAGCTGCTATTATTATTATTATTACCTGATTGTAACCTTCACGAGGGGCTAAAGGTACAGCACTGGCTCTCACACATCGAAAGGAGCCAGCTGAGGAGGTTCAGACATCTGATTAGGAGGCCTCAAGGAACCGGGCAGAGACCTTGGGACAGACCCGTGACACACTCGAGAGATTCTAATCCCCTGGCAGGCCTGGAAACACCTTGGTATTCCTTGGAATAGTTTGAGGAGGCAGTGGGCATCTTAGCTTAGACCAGCGTTTCTCAACCTTTAAGTATTTGCGACCCGAGTTTTCATGACAGTTTTTAATCGCGCCCCCCTAACGTTTTTTTGAAACCCTAATAAAATGTATTCCTATATTTTTTGCTGCCGATACACCGCTACAAGTTTAAAATTTCCCTACGAATAGCGAAATTACGCAACATATGGCAACATTTGTGAATTTCCCCTTGAGATTAATAAAGTATCTATCTATCTATCTATCTATCTATCTATCTATCTATCTATCTATCTATCTATCTATCTATCTATCTATCTATCTATCTATCTATTATGTAGTGCCATTCACTCTATCTATCTATCTATCTATCTATCTATCTATCTATCTATCTATCTATCTATCTATCTATCTATCTATCTATCTATCTATCTATTATGTAGTGCCATTCACTCTATCTATCTATCTATCTATCTATCTATCTATCTATCTATCTATCTATCTATCTATCTATCTATCTATCTATCTATCTATCTATCTATCTATCTATTATATAGTGCCATTCACTCTATCTATCTATCTATCTATCTATCTATCTATCTATCTATCTATCTATCTATCTATCTATCTATCTATCTATCTATCTATCTATCTATCTATCTGCGCCCCCTTTTTTTGTTACTTCCCTAGGGGGGCGCGCCCCACAGGTTGAGAACCACTGGCTTAGACTGCTGCCCCCAGAACCCAGACCTGGAATACGCAGCATAAATGTCCGGATGGAGGGATGTTTTCCAATGGCCCCCGGCCGTAAGTATGAATGACCTCAACACAGTCAGCCATAAATCACTGCATGACTGTATATTGTAAGTGCCATCGTGGATGGACTGGCAGCCCAACTGGCATGGGGGGTGGATCTTTGCACAAACGGGAGGCCGTAATGGAAAGAAAACCCGGCCAGGATGAGACTTAATTATTATTCCAGTCGGGGTGAAGGTGTATGGAGGGACTGGGGGGGGGGCTGTTTGTCACCCTCTGGTGTGGACACCCGCAGATATCCATGGGAATCACAGCCCTGTTGGGGTCCTTGGGTGCCACCAGAGGGCACTGCAGTGAGAGAGACCACCTGTTTCTTAGGACTTCTGCATGACCAGCACTATGGCATCTGAAGTTCTCCAGGGTCCAACATGAAAGGAAGCCCTCCAGCTGAGTTGGGAGGTAGCGGGTGGCACTCAACTGGAGGCGGAAGGAGGACGATATTTACTTCTTTTGGCTGACGTTTGTGTGTAAAAGTGTTGGTGAAAAATGAAAAAATAAAATGTAATCTGAACGCGGAATTGTGTCTGAGGTTTGGACCCCTTGGACTTTGTGCTCCCTTCTAGCATTGGGGTCTTCTCTTTGTGCTCGGCGGGAGCTAGTTGGCTAGGCAGGCCCTCACATGTACAGTATGTGTGCAGTGGCCCACTGACCACGGACAAGGCCTTCACAGTTGCTTCTTTTTGAGCTTAGTAATCGCGCCTGTGAGAAAACAGCGTGGGGTGTTGAAAATCCCTTTGTTTTGCATCCCCGCTGCTGCCAACATTCCTTGGCATCTCAACAGCACATTTGTGGCTTCTAATTATTTTTTGGTTTTTGTTTTTGTGCCAGCTGAGTCACAACAGCTGATACATTCACCCTGCACAGTTTATTCTCAAACGGCGCTTTTTGTGTTGTTTTGTTTTGTTTTTTGAAGAATCAATCAAGCGCTTAACTCACTCAGGTGGCGTGAACTTCTGTGGCCTGCTGTAATGGTAACTGCTTTCTACTGCTTGGTGTTGTGGCGGCCGCTGAACTGGGAGACGATGAACAAAAAGCACGACGTGATCTTGGACAGGTGAGGGTCAAAATCAGGAGGTCAATCAGGATCTGGCAACTAGGAAGTAAGAGGCGAGACATTACTCCAAAGTGGAGAACAAAAATCCATCAGAATACCACTGGGGTCCACTTGTGAAAAACACAAACTATGACTACGAGAAACTCCAATGGGAAAAATGAATATACTATTTATATGTCAGGTCCACTAATGTAATGGTCCTGACTCACATCTACTTTAATAAAAGTCTGCGTGTCTGTGTATATGTGTGAGTCTGTCCAGTTGCTATGTACAGTATGTCTCTGTCATTCCAACAGATGGCACATCACAAATATTAACACTGCTTTTAAGAGTTCCATACCCAATAGCGCATAACAGAGTACATATGTGTTGCATTTGACATTCCAGTAGATTGTGCATTGCAAGCATTTCTAGTAATTTGAGGTGCACCATCTGTTGGAACGACAAACACAATACATTTTATTACTACATGCATTACAGAATACATTCCAGTAGATGGTGCACTGGAAATGTTAACACTGAGGTCTCCATTGATTTCTACCCATCTTAGATGGGTAGCACAGCCAGTGATTAAGGAAAAGAACACTCTCTTTAAAATCACTTTCTTAATCAGGGTGGACCAGTCAGCAGTTTGGATACCTGGAACTACCTTTATTAAATCCAGTACGGATGGGCTAACAGATATTTGGAATCTTTGGTTTGTACAATTTTGATAAAAAGAAAAAAACAAATTCTTCATGTTACAATCTTAAACTGGGCACCACTTTTAACGGCATCTGCTTATGGTGCAGCAGATTGCCATAACTGCCATCTGACACACACACGCCTACTAATGAGCAACATGGAGAAATTGTACGGCAAGTCAATGAAACAAGCAGGAGAAACAAAGCGTTAGCGTTAAGGCAAGAAAGTCAAAAGTCTCTGGCGTCCTCTCGTTTATTTACCGCGATATGAATAATTAAAGCAGGAAAACGTAAATCAGACCCCAGAAATCAAGGCTGCCTACTACCAAAGAAGAAAACGTGAACCGAAGTCAAAGTCAGAAACCAGAAATCACCAAGTCGCCTGCCGTTGGTCTTTTAACGATAAACACATCGCTCTCTGAGTCTCTCACAGTTTCCATCCATCTATTATCCAACTCGCTATATCCTAACTACAGGGTCACGGGGGTCTGCTGGAGCCAATCCCAGCCAACACGGGGCTCAAGGCAGGAAACAAACCACCGGGCACGTTGCCAGCCCACCGCAGTCTCTCACAATATGATTGGTTTTATTGTTTCTGACCTTTCTCACCATTCGGGGATTTGAAATGCTCCCGTTCTGATTCTGAGGGTGGGTTTTAGCAGATCATTTATTTCAGTTTGTTTTCAGAGGCCATTTTGTTTTTTTGCTGTTGTCACAAGAATGACAAAAAGACATCAAAAAAATGTTTTGGGGCAGCCACCCATATGATATGCCCTGGCTGCAAAAGGTTCAAGTTTTGTGAGATGTTCACAAGTCAGAGTCCAAAACAGAACTGATGGTATGGAGGCCAGATGGCGGCTTTAAAGGCCAGTGCAGGAAGTGACGTTGTCGGGACCGGAAACCGGAAGTGATGTCACCATTGGGCACTGGACCCAAAAGTGACGTCTTCAGGACCGGAAGTGATATCTTCAATGGCGCTGGGGCCGGAAGTGACGTCGTCAATGGATTTCCCGTGGATGGCATTCAGAGCATTGAGAGAGAGAGTCAGTGCAGCTCGCCACCCCCTGGTCTGGTGTGGTACTGCTGCTATTCAGGCCCTCTAGCTGCCTCCCAATCGCATGTGTGTGACACCATTTTGTGGATTCGTTGCCATGATACAGTGACCCATTGCTAGGGGGTGTGGTTTTGGAGGTCACAACCTGTGACTCACTGCTGCCACACTTCAAAGGTCAGCACAGTTTACTTCCTGCTGTCCGAGGTTACGGATAAGCTCTTTGAGAACTTTGTGCCCAGTCGTGTTTAAGGCCAGTGCTCCCCTCCAGCTTTGACTTTCCACACCGATGTAGGGTTGTGTGTTTGGCCGTAATGGCCGTGCGTTTTAACTTCTGAGGTTGATCCTCGTCTGTTTTCATCTTCTGATCCTTTCCTGTTAAACAAATGCCATCTCCACCTACAGCTGCGTAACATCCCTAAACATGGACGATGAGGGCCACTGCTGCTGGCTTTTACCTCACTTTCTGGGTGATGTCACTTGGTGGCCCTCAAATGTGTCCCTAATCTCTGGTGCTCACGATGGCCGTGACAAAAACAAGCCGATGTAGCGGTAAATTAAAAACAAGCAACTCTTCAATTCTGTAATGCCAAAACAATACTTAAGAATAAAAACAATCAAATAATTAGAATCCCGATAACCCAAAATTTACAAAATAATCCAGAAATTGAGAAAGAAACTCAAAAAGAAATGACTGGAGATGTAGCCATAACAGGCCAAACGAAAAAGCATTTCTGGATAATGAAATATTCTATTAAAAAATTCAAAAAATAAAACAAGAGCAGCTAACTAAAAAAAGCAAAGTCCAAATATCAAGTTTAAAAACCAGAAAGATCAAAAAAGAGAAAAAACACAAAACCTCAAATCCAAAGAATGGCTGACAACACAAACGAGAGAAAGTTAAGTAAGGCCTCAGCACTGGACGGAGCCCTCGGAGCAGAGTCGGACATTCAGTGTCGAGACCACCTGTCGGACCTCAGGACCCCCCTCCCCGAACCATCTCACAGCTGATTGTCCCCCCACCCTGCAGAATCGCCCAATCACTCGCCTCCCTGCAATTCCACACTCTGCAGATCTTTGAGAGTCGCGTCCCCCCTTTGGAGCCTTCAGTGCGTTTAAGTAAATGTATTCATTCAAGTGGGAGGGGTCTGGAGTAGGCCCCCCCTTGATGATCCAAGCTACACATAATAATACGCATATTACATCAACGAATCAGAGACCAGCTGGGTGGGCACTCCACATGTGCTAATAAACGGCTGAGCCGATGTGCTGGAAACTTAACGTTTACTTCAGGCGCTGAAACCAACAAAGTCCTGCCATGGTGGCACTGAAAAAACTGGGCGTCTCAGGGCTTCTCAGTACTGGCATATTCTGAAGAATGAGAACAGACCCTCGCCTGCAGCGTTAGGGGGGCCACAACATACAACAAACAATGGAAATGACCTTCCAGAAAGTCCAGAAAGTGGCCACACAGCAAAGAAATCCATCCATCCATTTTCCAACCCGCTGAATCCAAACAGGGTCACGGGGGTCCGCTGGAGCCAATCCCAGCCAACACAGGGCACAAGGCAGGGAACCAATCCCAGGCAGGGTGCCAACCCACTGCAGGACACACACAAACACACCCACACACCAAGCACACACTAGGGCCAATTTAGAATCGCCAATCCACCTAACCTGCATGTCTTTTGGACTGTGGGAGGAAACCGGAGTGCCCGGAGGAAACCCACGCAGACACGGGGAGAACATGCAAACTCCACGCAGGGAGGACCCGGGAATCGAACCCAGGTCCCCAGGTCTCCCAACTGCGAGGCAGCAGCGCTACCCACTGCGCCACCGTGCCGCCCGCAAAGAAATCCTGATCTTCAATTACAAATTGTACTGCTTAAAAACGTGACGTCAGCCAATAGAAACACAACGTTACAGTGTCATAAGCTGCACCGGGGGGCCACGGGCCTGGGGGGTCCACAGTGACTGCGTGGTTGTTGTATCACAAGGATTTATCATGAATGTGCTGCTCTGCAAAAGATTAACAGCAATGTCACTCATTAAACACTCAGACACGACTACCTGCTCTTAGTGACGCCTCGTGTTTGACGTGCAAACTTCATGGGGCTGCTGATTAAACTGGACTTCATTTAATGTCACATTGGGGAGGGGCTCATCTTTATTCATTTCTTTACACTGCAACTCGTCAAATTCTAATGACACCATTAAATGTGTCATGTAATAATCTGAGTTTATGTGCCGTCTCTCTGTCGGTCTTTTATATAGCGCCTTCCATATCAATTTATCTCATCAATATAAACACATTCCATCTGTTGGTCTAATTGATTTAGTGCCTTCTATCTATCTATCTATCTATCTATCTATCTATCTATCTATCTATCTATCTATCTATCTATCTATCTATCTATCTATCTATCATATAGTGCCTTTCACATCTATCTATCTATCTATCTATCTATCTATCTATCTATCTATCTATCTATCTATCTATCTATCTATCTATCTATCTATCTATCTATCTATCTATCTATCTGTCTATCTATCTATCTATCTATCATATAGTGCCTTTTCAATCTCCTATCTTTCTATTTAGTATATTTCAGTATTAAGCGTTAGATAAAGGGGGCGGGGGGTGGGAGAAGCACTGACACAGTGAATTGTCACACCCACCACATGACAAACCACCTCAGGGTCCCAAATTAGGACCTGAGCAGAGCCGTGCAACGGGTGACACCTCAGAGGCATTGGCCCACTCAGTACCCTATTAATAGTAATAACCAGTCCAAACCCTAATTATAATAACAGAAGGACTACATAAGTAGCAAGTAAACAAATGGACCCCAACACTTGAGGTCTTCTGCTGCTAATAACAAAAGCAAAGGTCAAAAGAAAGAGCTCAGCACTTACAAAACTCCAGAAGAGACTAAAAGCACAGCAGCCATCTTATGGTCTTAAATAGCCCTGGGGGCGTGGCCTACAGCTGCCCTATCCAGTGGCCCCGCCCCCTAGGGCTCAACACACTTGGCGCCAAGAGCAGAACTCACAGAAGAAACGTCCAATGAATGGGCAGACCTCATGAATATGGATGAACACGAATGACAAACAAACAAAAAGGAGGAATAAAAGAACATCATTTACAACTAAAAACAGCAATATCAACCTTCTTCTTCTTCTTTCAGTTGCTCCCATTAGGGGTTGCCACAGTGGATCATCTTCTTCCATATCTTTCTGTCTTCATCATCTTGTTCTGTCACCCCCATCACCTGCATGTCCCCTCTCACCACATCCATAAACCTTCTCTTGGGCCTTCCTCTTCTCCCCTTTCCTGGCAGCTCTATCCTTAGCACCCTTCTCTCATTATACCCCTCATCTCTCCTCTGCACAGGTCCAAACCAACGCCTTCTTGCCTCTCTGACTTTGTCACCCAATCATCCCACCTGAGCTGACCCTCTAATGTCCTCATTTCTAATCCTGCCCATCCTCGTCACCCCCAATGCCAATCTTTAACTCTGCCACCTCCGGCTCTGTCTCCTGTGCCACTGTCTCCAGCCCATATAACACAGTTGGTCTCACTACCATCCTGTAGACCTTCCCTGTCACTCTTGCTGTCACTCCTGACACTCTTCTCCACCCTGCCTGCACTCTCTTCCTCACGTCTCTTCCACACTCCCTGTTTCTCTGTACTGTTGATGCCAAGTATTTAGACTCGCCCACCTCCCCTCGTCCTCACCACTCCACTGCCCTTCCTCTCACTCACTCCCATGTATTCTGTCCTGGTGGTCCTACTGACCTTCATTCCTGTCCTCTCCAGAGTCAGTAACATAAAGAAGGGGGACACCCAGGCTGCACCACAACACACGTGACGATGTAACCAACGGTGTGTCACGACAGGAAGGTGGGCGGGCCCTGAGTTTGAGTGACAGCTGAGACGTTGACCCAAATGACGATGATAACCGAGACGGAGCCGCCGGGCACAAATGGTGTGTTGGCATTCCAGCTCATTAGTGCTTCGTTACCAGATAATAAAAGAAGCCCTTTGGTCGTTTGCGGCTTTGACAGATGAATGTATTTTTAGGTTTCTTTTGTAATAAGTCGAAGGTGTCAGTGCTAAGTCCCCATTATTACCTACTTGAAGATGATGCCGTTGGAAGGAGCGTCAGTGGGATCTGCCTGGCGTAAAGAGATTAGCGAAACAAAGCCCATACTTAGATCCTTAATGAGAATCTGATGAAGACAATATTGCCTTTTTTTCATTTTTTTGGTGGGGAGTGGACAGCTGCCGCCATGATCCCAGGCTGCCCGCTGTCGCTTCCACCTTTTCCCCTTGTAATCGTACCCGTCTTCTCTCACGGTCCGCCAGCAAAGTTGGGAGGATTTCCACATAATCCCACAGTTGATGCCAGTGTCTCTTTTCAGTTACATCACTTTGAGCCGTGCCAAGATTTTGTTTTGCCGCAGACAGCCTCGTCGGGCTAAAGCACCAAGCCACAGTCTCCCTCTGCTTGGCACACAGCAGACGAGCGTGCGGGACGGCCATCGGGACCCGAGCAGCATGACATAGCGTCTGTGCCCAGCACGTCCGAGGAGCGATAAGTCAGAGCACATGCTGCTGCACATCTTCTCATCTTCCCACTTCAAGTCTTCGCTTCTCACAAACAGAGCAGTCGGCCAAGGATGACATCAGCAGCAACTGTGCGAGATACCATAGTAACATAAATAATATTTTTGCTGACATTTCAAATAAATCATCTTTGAGACGCGAGGCGTGGTGATGGCGGCGGGGCTGGCAAATGTATCAGTCATCTTTGTTTTCATTCATTGACTTCCTGGGCCTCCTGGAATGGGCACCCAATTTGTGCCATTGAGCCTCCTTGACGAATGGGCAGCTGCCCTACACCCGCCTGCCACTGTGTGGCCTTCAGTCCATTTGACAAAAGTGACGAGAAGGGAAAAGGAGAAAGTGGAGGGCAGCGTTGATGAGGAAACGTTCATTCATTCAGGGGGCTTATGAATCAGAGGTCACTGGCACTGCAGACAATCCGGCATGCAACTGTTGTGAGAAGGAGCTCCAGACATGGCAAGAGGGCAGTGCCAGGCCTTTGAAGAGAACCACAAAGCAGGGCCAAGCAGGCCAAGTCCTTCTTAATGCAGCCTCACCCTGTTCAGCCAAACAACTACTACCTGCAGGCTTCGGCTTATACAGGCCCAAAACGGTGGAGCTCAAAAATTTACAGAAAGTCCCAAAATAAATCAAATATGTCCTACAAGGGAGAGAAAACCAAAAAACTCAGGCTTGTAAAGACAATCGAAACAAAGAATCTTAATACAATGAGACTTTATTAATGAAGATATAAAAAAAGAAGGCATAAAAAAGGCAAAAAGAGTTTGTCAAAAAGGCAAACCAAAGCAACCACATCCTAACACAACTTTAAATAGCAAATTCAAGAAACAAAGGGAAGAAAAAATTCCATAAAGCAGAAAAATCAAACAAATAGCAAAACTGGCAAAAATTGGTCCTGCCAACGCCATGAGCCACTGCTTGGTCCTTCACTCTGAGCTGAATATAAAGGCAGGGGGAGGAGCCAGCAACAGTGATGTCAGGGTGGCCCCACCTCCTGGGTCTCCACCCACAACACACAAGTAATGCCTATAGATAGATAGATAGATAGATAGATAGATAGATAGATAGATAGATAGATAGATAGATAGATAGATATGAAAGGCACTATATGATAGATAGACAGATATGAAAGGCACTATATAACAGATAGATAGATAGATAGATAGATAGATAGATAGATAGATAGATAGATAGATAGATAGATAGATAGATATGAAAGGCACTATATAATAGATAGATAGATAGATAGATAGATAGATAGATAGATAGATAGATAGATAGATAGATAGATAGAAGGCACTATATGATAGATAGATAGATAGATAGATAGATAGATAGATAGATAGATAGATAGATAGATAGATAGATAGATAAAAGGCACTATATGATAGATAGATAGATAGATAGATAGATAGATAGATAGATAGATAGATAGATATGAAAGGCACTATATAATAGATAGATAGATATGAAAGGCACTATATGATAGATAGATAGATAGATAGATAGATAGATAGATAGATATGAAAGGTGCTATATGATAGATAGATAGATAGATAGATAGATAGATAGATAGATAGATAGATATGAAAGGCACTATATAATAGATAGATAGATATGAAAGGTGCTATATGATAGATAGATATGAAAGGCACTATATAATAGATAGATAGACATGAAAGGCGCTATATGATAGATAGATGGATAGATAGATAGGTAGATAGATAGATAGATAGATAGATAGATAGATAGATAGATAGATATGAAAGGCACTATATAATAGATAGATAGATATGAAAGGCACTATATGATAGATAGATAGATAGATAGATAGATAGATAGATAGATAGATAGATAGATATGAAAGGCACTATATAATAGATAGATAGATATGAAAGGTGCTATATGATAGATAGATATGAAAGGCACTATATAATAGATAGATATGAAAGGCGCTATATGATAGATAGATAGATAGATAGATAGATAGATAGATAGATAGATAGATAGATAGATAGATAGATAGATATGAAAGGCACTATATGATAGATAGATAGATAGATAGATAGATAGATAGATAGATAGATAGATAGATAGATATGAAAGGCGCTATATGATAGATAGATAGATAGATAGATAGATAGATAGATAGATAGATAGATAGATAGATAGATAGTTTGTTTGTTCCTAACAGAAGTCCAATGTATAAATAAACTAATTTTATTTATATAGATGACAGATTTTCCTAACACTAATTATAAATCATTCTGTCCCTGCCATTACAATATGTGTGACTTCCACCATGTGACTTTGAAAGGGACAATGACAGATTTCCCTCAGTGTGCCTCTCAGTCTACCCGTGGACTCGCCAAGCTGGCCCTCCTCTTTTCAAATATTTAGGTTGATTTTAACAGAACCCTCTGGCACCTTTGGGCTCATCTGACCACAGTCTGACCCACCGTCCTTCCACCCAGATGTTGAGGAGGTGGAGCCCGGATGCCAGTGTTCTTTGGTGTCCACCCCGTCTCCTACATGTTGAGCTCAAGGAGCTGAGCCCACCTGATTATGCTGCCAGGGTACCCACCAGCGCCAGTAATATTTTAGAGTTGCTCATCCTTTATCATCTTGTGACCCATTTTTAACTATAAACTGAATGATGTCCCACAAGGGTGGCAGTGTCCATCTTGGTGACACTTGAGCACATATGTAATGGTGGGGAAGGGGGGGGGGTAATATTGCACATTGGTTTTAATTGTTTAGGCAACCCACCATGATCCACTCACGTGCCCAACTATGGTGACCCACAAGCCCCCTGGTGGCAGTTTGTGGCCCACCCCGTGATTGAGGCACTGCTTTAGAGGGATCGACAGCTTTGTCACTGTGCTTTGTGTCTGACGCCAGTTTGTGATTTTTGCTTTCCTTTGGTATTAACATTTGCTGCATTTGACCACCGCGTCACACTTAAGGTGCCACCTCTGCTTCTGTCTTTGGATTTGAAGTCTTTTTGGTTTCCTGGATGTTTTGCTTCTGGTTTGTTTTTTTAATCATTTCAATAAATAATTCAAGGTATTTTGTTTCCAGGGTTTACTTTCGGGTTTCCTCCTCCACGTTTGTGGCCATTTTAAAGTATTTGCTCGCTCAAAGCCTTTGCCTCATGAGTGGCCCTTGGCAGCGTCGTCACTAACGCAGTACGTATCGTATGGTAGAATATTTTCAGCTCTTTCGCGGGTGTGTTTTGTGTTGAATCTATTTGGAGGTTTTCTTTTTGTTTCAATATTTTTGTAAGTTTTCTCTTTTATTTCCCAATTTTTTCTTTGTTTAAACGCCACAATAGGAGCCGTCACCTGACCACGATCGTCACGCCAGTTTTGTCACAGGATGTGACGGTATGAGTATGGCAGTAGATTCACATGTCTAATTCCTTGATTGGATAAACTCCAATAAATATGATCCTACCGTTAGCTTTCCAACAAGTGGGTCTTAATGCTGAGTTTCGCTTCAATTTGTTGAACTCCTTCGGCTTTGCCCCCTGTGATGCCCTCGTGTTCTCGTTGCTTCTCTCGGTTCTGACCGTGTTACTCTCGTAGCTCACGTAATCCTCTCCTGGTTTTCCCACAATAATACTTGGGCGACGATTCTTATCACAGGCCTGCATTTTTGGAGTTGGGGTTCGTCTGCCTATGGTGAGGCCTACTTCAGGGAGATGGGGCTGCGTGAAGGGATTTTTTGAAGTCTGAACCCTTTCTTGTGTTTCTTGGTTGAAGTTCTCATCAGGTCTAAGCAATTGGGGGGAGGGGGGGTTAATCCCTGTGAAGTCCCAATGGCGTTGAAGCAACAAAGGACGGGGTTGGTGTCTCCTGGGAAGTCCTGATCACTTTGAAGCAATTAGATGGGGGGGGGGGGGAGTCTCAATTTGAGTGGTTTTCCTGAACTTCTTTTTCATGAAGTCTACGACACTAACAATTATCCTCAACTTCAATAGCGGCTGTCGAGGGATCGGGGACTGAGAGGATAACTGACTAGAGCTCCATTTTAAAAGTGGGGCTTTTTAGTTTTATTTTTAGTACCAGTATACCACATAACCCTATGACAGACTCTGAGAATGTGACGTGTTTAGTGTCGAGCAGAAGAGACTGCATGGGGACCTCATCCAGGTCTTCAGAGTTCTCAAAGGCATCGATGAAGGAGGTCTGGCAGAATTCAATGTCCTCTGAGGACACCTAGTGGAGACTAAGGGGAAGCGCATTTAAGACTGAACTCAGGGAGTACTTCTTTATGCCAAGAGTTGTGAGAATCTGGACCTGGAGTTGAATCAGAAAGCTCGACAACCTTTAAGGAGGCTCTAGATGAGACACGGGGACACCTTGGCCATTAGCTAAACAAACAAGTGACAAATGGACTGCATGGTCTCGTCTCGTGCGTCAGACTTCTTAAGGCTGTCGGCTCACGTCTGTCACGACTGAGACGTATTACATCCTGATACATTAGGTCTAACTGTCTTCTTGATTAAGACACTTTTTACATGATTGTTAATTTTGTAATTTCCTTGTCATTAAAATAAAGCACACACATGGAAGTTCTGCAGACTCAGATATGTTTGTGTAGAGTTCCACAGCTCCTAGAAGTTTAAGAAACCGAACAAAAATCCAAGAGGCACCCGACCCCAGAGCTCAAGTGACATGAACTGCACTGGACTTTAGAGGGCTGGGGGCGGGCCCTTAGTGGTGATGGACAGGTGGCCCCGCCTCTTGTGGTTCCACCCATCAAACATTCTCACATTTAAAGAGACAGCATGTAATTATAAACATTAAAGAACAACTCAGAAACAACAATAAGAATCCATAAACACATACGGTGTGACGCCATAACAAACGCTTCCAGGACTCGCCAGACAACAGAGCTCAGAAATGAGCTGCCCTGCGGCCCACATGTGGATTTGATTGTGAAAATATGCACAAGCCAAAAATAAAAAAAAAATCAAATGTATAAATCCTGCCGTTGGCACATCTCTATGCATTTATCATTTATAACCTCAACCACCTTGTAAACGTGTGTATGGGAATGAGCTTCAAACACCCATATATGGAGTATGCTAATCAACCTCATACATATGCATCACACTGCTGCAGAACTTTATTGGCTGGTAGAGCAGCCATCCACGTGATGAGTCGAGACCCCGCCCACTTGCAAGTATAAGACCACACCCACGGCATTATAGCGCCTCTCCTCTACATTCTGGGGATTCAGGAAAAGTGCCAGCATGTGAGTGGGTAGCCACTATCACCTGGCACATGTATAGTATGGTCATATGTGACACTGAGGGTCCAGTCAGTTACCTCACCAACAAGCCAGCCAAGTATCGTCACATCTGTCAAAGCTGCTTTGTCTCCAAATGAACAAATCACAGGTTGAGCCGGGCCACCGAGCCGTGACGTTTGTCACTCTCATGTTGGTATCACAGATGATTTGGCTGTTATGGAATGTCACAGCTAACGGTTAACAAAAGCCACTTCATTCTCACTAGGTGTCCTTATGGCAATCTGAGCGCATTCAAGTGCTGCGATGACGTTAGGAGAGCCGGACGCATTTTTATATTGGCAAGCAACAAGTTGTGTTTCATGTCAGTACTGGGTGGTCCAGATCTAATTGTGCAATTAAGTTTATTACATAAAGAATTCACAAAAAATTATTTTTGTTGCCCATAGATGGCAGCACCTGCTCTGCATTCGTCTATTGTAAGATATTTCTAACAATTCTTTTATCTTGCATTGTTTTCCTGCATTGCATTAAAAGTTGCATAATTAGATCTGGACCACCCTATACACCCCCACCATACAGAAACTGGGTGCAGTGCCTCATCAGCACAGCGGGCACAACGGAGTGAAGCCTGGATGAGATTCTCCTCACCTGTTGGCCAGTGACCTGTGAAGTGACAACCGGTTGTGACGACAAACCAAAAAAGTTCTTATAGGCAGCATTGTCACCTCTTAAAAAGGAACTAAAATAAAGTCTGTGCATCACATTCATCACTTGTGTGGTTTAATACGTTGGTCCCGTCAGCGCACATTACGATAACGGCTCAGTGCTGTGAATTACTACTACCGTCGGCACGGCTGGATTTCCCTACCTGATCGAAGGTGTCGCCATTTCCCAGTTTGTCTGAAATGCAGCATTTGCCATAAATATATACGCCTGTTACCCCCTTCAACGTTTCTTTCCTAAATTCCGCTGCTTGTGTGGGACGTTGGATAGGCACATTATAATAACGACCAACTGGTATGAATTATTATCCGTCTGAGTGGTCGTTTTACCGGCTTGGTTTGCTCGAGGGTGACGTCACTTCCCGTGGGTCAGAGCTGCTGTCATTATTTGCAAGTTTGCAGGTCAAGTTTTCTTTTATAAATCCCGGAGGTTGCGTGGGAAGTTGCGTACGCACATTTCCAGACTTTTTTTTGTGCGCCCGCAAGCTTTATTAACGGGGGCCCCTGGGACTTCCTAGGATTGGGGGGCGGTCCCTTAAGAGTGATGGACGGGTGGCCCCGCCTCTTCTGGATGCATCATTCAAGAAACATGAGAGACAAACGCAGATACTAATAACCAACCTGAATTAAAATAGCACAATACGGCCACTCGTACAAATAATTAATTAACAGAATGATACCATAAATTAAAAAAACAATTTAAAGCAACAAACGTTAGACGGATGAGAATAACGAATAAAGAAAGAAGCACTTTAAACGTGAGCCTGGGGAGGAACCCTGGCTTGACCACAACACAAGCTGAAGTCCAGGGCCTGGGACACACTTTGAACCAAGGGCCGCTAAAGCAGAGACACCAGCCATTGTGCCACGAGCATGGCATCCATCACTGTTGCCCCACGAGACTACTGGCTGCCAGCTATGCCCGACTCGATCGGGCCAATCACAAAGTAAAACTAAACTGATGGCGACGTCTCCACTTTCTTCTTCTCTAAATGAGTTTCATGTGCCTGATGTGCTGCTGCTGTTCAAAAGCTCGTTGACATGTTGATGGCCTCCACGTTTCTTGCTTGCGATCGCAGGACAGCCAAAGACGACTGGCAACGGAGAGCCCGACACGCGCGGACGCTCGATTGTTTCCGCCCTAATGACTAAAGACTGCCTGCCCCCCAATCGTAGGTGATAATTTTACAGCTTGTTGGGGGCACATAAGAGGTCGTTATGGAGGTTTGAGCTTAACTTCATTTTAAGTCTGACCTACAAAAAGAGGATAAATCCGCATCGATTAAGTGCCAGCTTAATGACCGCCAATTTAACAAACGGCCTGACTATATTAGTCAAGCAGGCGGCCCGAGTGCTCCGAAATTAGCGCACAAAGCGCAATGCGTTGGCAGGAAATAAATACGTCAGCTGCCCCCCAAAAAAACGGCCTTTTTTCCCAACGACCTCCTCTTTCTGTCAAATTTATGTTAACAAGCAAATTAGCCACACCAGGGAAACGGCGACGGATCGATAACGACAATAAAAATTGCAAAGTTGTTGCTGACCGCATACTGTCTGTGAATGTAAACCGCGAGGCGGACCCCCGAGGCCGGCCAACAATAACCTACAACTAAGTGAGGCACAAAAGGCATCGACGCCGAATGCCGCTCGATTTCCCCAGACGGTCAGCGCCTGTCACATCAAACTACCTATTAGTCACCAACTCTCAGCCGGCGGATTGTCAACTCTCTGGAGGGACCTGTCATCTTGAAAGTTCTGCCAGTGCAGGCGAAGAAAGGACATCTGTGTTCAGTTCACACCGTTTAGAAATACCGGGGACGTGTAACGGCGGGGGGGGGGGGGGGGGGGGGGGGGAAGGACAGGACACAATTCATTTAAAAAAGAAAAAAAACGAGACTGCAAAACCGAAAAGGAGAATCGGGAAGAGGAGCCGATAAAAGGAGAACAGAAAACATCTGGGAAACTCGACAAGATGGTCTCTGCGGCTATAAACACCCGAACGGTAAAGTGCAGAAAGTAAACAGAGTCCAAACAGGGGATTGTAATGAAAGGGAGGGATGATTATAGGGAAAAGAAAGAAGGAGAAAATACGCAGTCACCTCCACCAAATACCTGCAGCCCCCCAATGGCCATTCCTTTATTCTCTGACCACCAGCCTTGGAAAGGGGTTTGGGGCCGTGAGGGCTCTGCAAATTGCACACACATGCCAAGGGGCATACTATCTATCTATCTATCTATCTATCTATCTATCTATCTATCTATCTATCATATAGTGCCTTTCACTCTATTTATTATATAGCGCCTTTCTCTATCTATCTATCTATCTATCTATCTATCTATCTATCTATCATATAGTGCCTTTCACTCTATTTATTATATAGCGCCTTTCTCTATCTATCTATCTATCTATCTATCTATCTATCTATCTATCTATCTATCTATCTATCTATCTACAGTGCATCCAGAAAGTATTCCCAGCGCCTTCATCACTTTTTCCACATTTTGTTATGTTACAGCCTTATTCCAAAATGGATTCAATTCATTTTTTTCCTCAGAATTCTACACACAACACCCCATAATGACAACGTGAAAAAAGTTTACTTGACATTTTTGCAAATTTATTAAAAACTAGCAAAATACCCGCGCTTCGCAGCGGAGAAGTAGTCTGTTAAAGAGGTTATGAAAAAGTAAAGGAAACATTTTAAAAATAACGTAACATGATTGTCAATGTAATTGTGTTGTCATTGTTATGAGTGTTGCTGTCATATATATATACATATACACATATACACACACATATACACACATATACAGATATATTATATATACATATACATATATATTTTTTATATATATATTTTTTATATATATATATATATATATAATATATATATATATATATATATATATATATATATATATACACATACATACATACATACATACATATACACACATAGATGCACTTACAATAACATAGAAATCAATATAAACAACATTAACATCATTATCATATGAGAATATGAAGTAATATATAAGAAGCACATTTCATATAAATATAAATTATTAAACAGTAAAATCTTCTTCTATAATTTGCTACCGTGGCTTTTCGTTGGTCTGTCCAGGATTTTAAATCACCTGTAGCTTGCAAACCGTTTCACATATTGACTTGAAATCTGGTACACATATAATACGTCACGTCTGCTATCCGCTTTATGGGTGATGATTGTATTACTCTTTTTATGTTTATTTTATTTTAGAATCAACTCCTATCTGCGCACACCAGGGCGGCCGTGGGCAGATGCGTATGGTGTATTCACTCCATGTTATCGTGCATTGCGCTGTCACTGGTATTTTGATAAAAGAATTTGAACAACATATAAGAAGCGTATAAATTATTAAACAGTAAAACATTAACATTTAAGAAGTAAAGTTACATGAAGTACTACTGCAGTGCCTTCGGGTATACCTCATTTTTTGTTTGCCCATTACATGCTTAAATGTATACATTTTTTGGTGCACCTACCCGAGAACACGCGACATATAACCGAGCGTGGGAGAAGCATGGATTTTAAACACGTGTTGAGTTCATCTGCTGGTCTCCCTCGTGGAATAACTGGTAATGTTTGACTAAAATGTACAGCGAGTAAAACGACATTACCTCCTATTTTTTTTTTACGATCTCTGAGATCTTGCTTTTTTCGGTTCAAGGCTTCATAAGCTCTTTTATGTGCCATGGTGTACTTAATAAGTACTAATTATCCCAAACCATCATCTTTGAATGTTGCAAGACTTTCGCCTTGTATGTAGATCGGGGTAATTACATTCATTGCATTCCTAGTCTGAATCACAATCTGATTGTATGGGTGGTTACCTGGCACTGTAGGGTTGCCACCCATCCTTTAAAATACGGAATCGTGCCGCGTTTGAGAATGAAATTGCGCGTCCCGTTTTGAATCAATACTGGACGGGATTTATCCCGTATTTTTTTTATCATTTTTTTTTTAAAGCAGCGTGTCATGCAAATCATCCCACACGCATTTTATGAAGATGCCTCCTTTCCTACTTTTGATTGGGTAATACTTGATGTCATCGTTAGTTTGATTGGTCTTTTTAACTGTCCAGTGAGGAGGGCGTGTCTTTTAAGTACAGTCTGCAAAGTGTTGGCACTGAGATGTGGCGTCAGCGCCATAGTTGAAGCCCCTAACGTTGCGGTCAGCAAGTCGGCTAACATCCGCCATGTGCCGTCTTTCAGTTGCGAGAAGCAGATCATAGAATGGTTGAAACTGTTGCCCCTAACGTTGTGCCACGGCGTGTGGTTCGTTTATACCTCGTGTCTTCTCATTAAACTTTTATCTCGCGAATATGTTATTGCAATCCGCAGCGGGAGCGTTTCTATAAACTTAATTTAAACTTACATTTTACACCGTGCTTTGTTTCCCTTATGAACATGCTTGTATGCTTAACTCGCTCCGTTCTCAATTGTTTAATTAATTTTTTGCTCTTCGCTGTTTCCGGCTGTTCCTCCATTTCCCCCTACTTCGTTCTTTTATCTCGCGAATATGTTATTGCAATCCTTAACGGGAGCGTTTCAATAAACTGATTGAAAATAGTTTTGCATTTACCTTTTTAGTAAAAGGCGAGCTTTTAAGCCTGAGAAATCACCCCGTAAATGCACACGTTTAATTGCACATGTGTTAATATGTATGCTTACACAGTATTAAAAGACAGTCAAAAATTAACGTCATTTACCTTCGTTCCCGCGTGTGACTCGTGCTGTAAATCTCTTCTTTGTTTTTAGTTCACGTGATTACGTAGGAGGCGTGATGACGCGATACGTGACTCCGCCTCCTCCATTACAGTGTATGGACAAAAAATATGTTCCAGTTATGACCATTACGCTTTGAATTTCGAAATGAAACCTGCCTAACTTTTGTAAGTAAGCTGTGAGGAATGAGCCTGCCAAATTTCAGCCTTCCACCTACACGGGAAGTTGGAGAATTAGTGATGAGTCAGTCAGTCAGTCAGTCAGTGAGTGAGTCAGTCAGTGAGGGCTTTGCCTTTTATTATTATAGATAAAAAAACTGAGAAATCCCATGTCCATAAGTATTCACAGCCTTTGCTCAATACTTTGTCGATGCCCCTTTGGCAGCAATTCCAGCCTCAAGTCTTGTTGAATATGATGCCACAAGCTTGGCACACCTATCCTTGGCCAGTTTGGCCCATTCCTCTTTGCAGCACCTCTCACGCTCCATCAGGTTGGATGGGAAGCGTCGGTGCACAGCCATTTTAAGATCTCTCCAGAGATGTTCAATCAGATTCAAGTCTGGGCTCTGGCTGGGCCACTCAAGGACATTCACAGAGTTGTCCTGAAGCCACTCCTTTGATATCTTGGCTGTGTGCTTAGGGTCGTTGTCCTGCTGAAAGATGAACCGTCGCCCCAGTCTGAGGTCAAGAGCGCTCTGGAGCAGGTTTTCATCCAGGATGTCTCTGTACATTGCTGCAGTCATCTTTCTCTTTATCCTGACTAGTCTCCCAGTTCCCCACAGCATGATGCTGCCACCACCATGCTTCACTGTAGGGATGGTATTGGCCGGGTAATGAACGGTGCCTGGTTTCCTCCAAATGTGACGCCTGGCATTCACACCAAAGAGTTCAATCTTTGTCTCACCAGACCAGAGAATTTTCTTTCTCATGGTCTGAGAGTCCTTCAGGTGCCTTTCGGCAAACTCCAGGCGGGCTGCCATGTGCCATTTACTAAGCAGTGGCTTCCATCTGGCCACTCTACCATACAGGCCTGATTGGTGGATTGCTGCAGAGATGGTTTTCCTTCTGGAAGGTTCTCCTCTCTCCACAGATGACCTCTGGAGCTCTGACAGAGTGACCATTGGGTTCTTGGCCACCTCCCTGACTAAAGCCCTTCTCCCCCGATCGCTCAGTTTAGATGGCCGGCCAGCTCTAGGAAGAGTCCTTGTGGTTTCGAACTTCTTCCACTTATGGATGATGAAGGCCACTGTGCTCACTGGGACCTTCAAAGCAGCAGACATTTTTCTGTAACCTTCCCCAGATTTGTGCCTCGAGACAATCCTGTCTCGGAGGTCTACAGACAATTCCTTTGACTTCATGCTTGGTTTGTGCTCTGACATGAACTGTCAACTGTGGGACCTTCTATAGACAGGTGTGTGCCTTTCCAAATCATGTCCAGTCAACTGAATTTACCACAGGTGGACTCCAATGAAGCTGCAGAAACATCTCAAGGATGATCAGGGGAAACAGGATGCACCTGAGCTCAATTTTGAGCTTCATGGCAAATGCTGTGAATACTTATGGACATGGGATTTCTCCGTTTTTTTATTTTTAATAAATTTGCAACAATCTCAAGTAAACTTTTTTCACGTTGTCATTATGGGGTGTTGTGTGTAGAATTCTGAGGAAAAAAATGACTTTAATCCATCTTGGAATAAGGCTGCAACATAACAAAATGTGGAAAAAGTGATGAAGCGCTGGGAATACTTTCTGGATGCACTCTATCTATCTATCTATCTATCTATCTATCTATCTATCTATCTATCTATCTATCTATCTATCTATCTATCTATCTATCTATCTATCTAATTATCATATAGTGCCTTTCACTCTATCTATCTATCTATCTATCTATCTATCTATCTATCTATCTATCTATCTATCTATCTATCTATCTATCTATCTATCTATCTAATTATCATATAGTGCCTTTCACTCTATCTATCTATCTATCTATCTATCTATCTATCTATCTATCTATCTATCTATCTATCTATCTATCTATCTATCTATCTATCTATCTATTTATAATATAGTGCCTTTCTCTATCTATCTATCTATCTATCTATCTATCTATCTATCTATCTATCTATCTATCTATCTATCTATCAATGATATTATAAAGTGCCTTTCCTATTAATTTTGTCTCTATTTTGTACAGTATATAATGTCATCCCCCTTACTGTGATGGTTTACAGTCCTAAACCTCATGATGAGGCTGCCCTGGCGGGTCACACGGGTGTCCTCAGTTTACCGTGAGCCTTTCACATTCGTGCACCACCTTATCATCTACAGTTACCAGTCTGGAGAAGCTCCCTTGGCATTGTTCCCATCCCTCATCGCCACTTTGTTAGTTTTGTGGTCACAGATTAATGACTACAGGGGGCGCTCTGTACACTTCCCTGGTGCGCCTGCCTGCGTACAAACGTTGGCACCCCTTGTGGTTGCCGATCCTCACTGCAGGAGTGCCAGCCATCCTGGGTAAGCTGTGTTTATCTATCTACTTTATTACCGAGTGCCTTTCCTACTTAACCCACTTCATATATAGCGCCAAACCCAGTGCCACTTTCTCTTAGTTAGCCAATGAATAAGCTGAGACTGGGCTGGACTCCTGACCAATGAATGTGAGAGGGAGGCAGGTCTTCAGTTCAAACACTCGGAGTGTTTGCTGGAGGTGGTTTATATATTTTAACTCAAGTGTGTGTGTCGGAGACATTGTAGTCCTACGACTGGACGACTTGATGAGTTATGTGACATGAGTGACGTGAGTGACATGATTCTTCATGCCTGTGCTTATATTGTCTGCTGTTGTGCAGTGGTGGTCTCCACAGACGCCTATTCTGTAAGAATATTTTTACTTCCCATTTGGTATGAAAATATGAGATTACAATTTGTTTTCAGCTGTCATTCCAAACTACATGTGGTAAGTACAACATAAAGAACTACCTGTGCTACCCATCTAGGACACACTGAAATCTACATAATCCATGTGGTCCTCAGCATTAACATTTGTTTTGAACCGTCTATCAGAATGTGTTTCGTAATGCATGTTGTAGTAAAATGCATTGCACTTGTCATTGCAACAAATGGCACTTCACATACATTTGTAGTAATAAAATGCTTTAGCACAAATATTTGTGACGCACCACCTGTTGGAATGCCAAATGCAATGTCTCTGTTATACTGTATGCCATTTGGTACGGGCAGGGCTGGCTCAGATGTACATTGTTGGCTGAAAGCATCTGAAAAAAGACATCCAAAAGAGAGCTCCCCTTTCAGATATTCATGGAAGAATCTGTAACTGAGGAGGAGGAGTGGGGGTCCTTCATGGAGACGAGATTGGTGCCCACATATGAATTTGATGAGTGGTGAGATCAGTGTGCATCTCCAGAACTGCTGGGGTGGGGGAGATCAAGGAGGAGTTTTGGTGTGTGTGCCCCCCCCCCCTTCACCAGAACTACTTGTGTGTAGAGCCGGCCCTGAGTATGAGAATCATTAAAGCAGTGTTAATGTTTGTGATGCGCCATCTGTTGGAATGACAGAGACATATCAACTGGACAGACAGACAGGTGGACACAAAGGCACTTCTTCTTTTCTTAAGGCTGGATTATCATTATTGAATAGAGTATCAGGCAGGTGGGGGGCACTACCCCCCCAAAGACAGAAATGTTTTGCTAAAAATTAAGCAAAGTCACCTCAATATTCAAATCTACAATTAAAATGTTTCTAGCAAATGCAACTCAAACGTCATGATGTAATGTTTCCATCGTTCTGTGATATTTTCAATGCTGTTTCTTTGTGTGTGGAGTGTGTGACTTCAGGGTCACCTTTGGACCTTCACTGCTCTCTGCATACCTGTGCTCAGGTGTGTGCGGCTGCAGCCTCAACGTTTCCGTTCCACCATGAAGGCCTTACCCCCTAAGTGACCCCGTGCTTGATTTAAAGGATGTGTCCACCTGGACATCTCACTATCTTGGAGTAGTGGACGTCATCATTAATCGCAGCCATCCACTCATCTTCTCAAACCACTTTATCCCGAGCAGTGTGAAAAGGTAAGTGCACCCCTCCATTTATCACTACCTCAAATTAGCATTGGGTACAAATGACTGGAACGTCAAGAGTGAGGATGTCATCTGAACTTGTCCCCTTATTGAGACGTCAGACACTGAGTGTGGCTTCAAATGTGTGATGTCGAATGAAAGTTCTAGATGTCTCTGTGTCTGGCAAAGGATTTTAAAGAAAGTTCTACAAGAAATTGAGAATCCAACATTTCACTGTCTGGAAGATCATCTGCAAGCGGAGAAGACGTCAAGCAACTGGCAACATGAACACAAGATGGTGGAAGAAGTCCCAGGGATACCCAGAAGTTGATCTGGGTACAAAGGGGCTTTTGTACAGATTTGTACAGAGGGGCTACAAAGGAGATCTACATGGGAGAAGTGCCAGGAGGAAACATGAAGGAACATCAGGGCAGGGCTGAGGTTTGGACTTCTGGAACAGAAGTGGAGGTATTTGGCCACAGTGTCAGTTGGCATCTGACCAGAAGACCCTGATAGCAACTGTAATGTTCTGGTATGGGGCTGCTTTGCCACATCTGGGCCTGGGCATGTCACCATCACAGGAACTCGTCATTGTAACAGAAAATAATATGAGACCCTCTGTCAGAAGACCGAAGCTCAACTGAAAGTGCAGCTTGAAAAATAAATGACAATGACGCTAAACATACCAAAAAATCCACCAAGGAATGGCTGAAAATAAGAGAGAGAAATGGAGGGCTGTGGAATGGACAAAAAAAAAAAAGGTGGCATTCATCCGAGATTTTTTCCTGCACCGCGTCTCTCCCTTGGCCCCTCACATGAGGTTCTTCCTCAGCTGTCCTCCAATGCCACTTTGGTCTTCCTCGGCTCCTTCTGAGAAGCTCCACTGCTCTTTTTCCTGCCGGCACATTTGAGCCACCTATAGTCCGAGGCCACACCCTCTGCACTCCACGAGCCAATCCAAGCCAGGATCCTTCCAGAGGCCAATGGATTTAAACCAATCAGCTGCTCCTGTAGGCTCTGCTGTTCTGGTTCTTCATCACACACACACACACACACACACACACACTGCACAGCCTGTGCTCCGCCTCTTCTGACATCATCTCTTTCCCAGACTCCGCCCCTTCTGATGGTCTCTCTCTCTCTTATCCTGTCTGCCCATCGTCCATAAACAGCATTTCATATCTGTCTGTTATATAGCGCCTTTCACATATCTCTGTCAATCTGTCTATTAATCTGTTATATAGTGATTTTTCTGTCTATCTACTAATTCATATTACTTTTATCTTTGCCATGGTGCCAGAGAGAGATGTGTTGTTTGATGGTCAGACTGCACCAGACTCCCTGAATGTGACAATACAACACCGGCCTTGACACCCCAAGACTGCTGCTTTTGTTCCTGCTGCTCACCATGTCACCCTGATCAAACACCTTTAACCACTACGTGATCCTCCTGTGACTCACCTGAACTGGCAGGCTGCCCTGTACACCCAATGTACATCTCAGAATAACAAAGAACACGTTTAGAGGTCCTGAACGGGTTCACCGGGGGGTCTGGAGGCTATCCCAGCCAGCATGGGGCACAAGGCAGGAACAATCGCTGGACAGGACGACGCCAGTTTATCACAGGGTCTGAGGCTAAGGATCTCCAGAAGGTTGCCAGTTCGAATCCCTGTCACTGCCAAAAGAGATACTACTCTGCTGGGCCCTTCAGCAAGGCCCTTAACGTTCAGTTGCTCCAGGGGTGCTGTACAATGGCTGACCCTGCACTCTGACCACAAGGGGTATGTGAAAAATAACAAATTCCTAATACAAGAAATTGTATAAGGCGAAATAAAGAACAAAAAAAAAAACCCTATAAGAGCTGGGACAGGTTCTGGACCCCCAATGACCCTTTTCAAGAATAAGAAAACGACTGACGTTTACAAGTGACTCAGCGGGTTCACAAAATGGATGCACAGACTGGTGCCCCCTATAGGCGAGGCTCTGCATGCTGTAATGACAAAGTCCTAAATATTCATTCATGAACAGGACTTTGTGACAGTTTGTGGTACGCCAGCCTTCACTGGGCTGCGATTTTTTCAAAGAAAGTGTTAGACGTCTGGCCGTCCCAGTGCAGGATTTAAACTCAGGCGATCGTTAAGAAGTCGCGTCTCTTCTGTTCTCATCGCCCTTCGTCCAATTAGTCAGACTTTTCCTGAATTCACCTTCTGATGCCCATTCGGAATTCCCTCGGCTCATGAAGAGATTCCCCAATTAGACTCTGGCATTGTTAGTCCTGACTAACGAGACTCTACGTCCTCCATCAATCCTATCGACAGCGATGGCTTCTTTTTTAATTTCTCTTTTATTTTTGTTGTAATGGAATATGCTAAGAAAAAGGGGGGCCGTCTGTGCATTAGGAGATCTGACAGTCGGTCTGCATGATCCTGGAGGCCAAGTTCTCTTTGGAAGTTAAAATTTTAGTGGGTGGAGCGCAGACTTCACTCCTAAGCAGGCCCGGCCTTGTGGGGGTCAAACAGCTGGGCAAAGCCCCCCCACAGACCCACTCAGTACGCTATAATGTGACTTGTTGGCATGGGTGCTGACGTGTCAGAAACACTGCGGGGCAAAACATTACAGCCTACACCATACAAAATAACAGACAGATAGAGAGATGAAAGGCGCTATATAATAGAAAGACAGATAATTTAGCGTAGTTGGCAGGATTAGATAGATAGATAGATAGATAGATAGATAGATAGATAGATAGATAGATAGATAGATAGATAGATAGATAGATAGATAGATTACTCTGTTGGATTAGGCTGCTCTTCTCTATCTAATCCTGCCAACTACACTATCTATTTATCTATCTATCTATCATATAGCGCCTTTCACTCAGCTATCTATCTATCTATCTATCTATCTATCTATCTATCTATCTATATATCTATCTATCTATCTATCTATCTATCTATCTATCATATAGTGCCTTTCTATCTATCTATCTATCTATCTATCTATCTATCTATCTATCTATCTATCTATCTATCTATCTATCATATAGCGTCTTTCACTCTATCTATCTATCTATCTATCTATCTATCTATCTATCTATCTATCTATCTATCTATCTATCATGTAGTGCCTTTCACTCTATCTATCTATCTATCTATCTATCTATCTATCTATCTATCTATCTATCTATCTATCTATCTATCTATCTATCTATCTATCTATCTATCTATCTATCGTGTAGTGCCTTTCACTCTATCTATCTATCATATAGTGCCTTTCACTCTATCTATCTATCTATCTATCTATCTATCTATCTATCTATCTATCTATCTATCTATCTATCATGTAGTGCCTTTCACTCTATCTATCTATCTATCTATCTATCTATCTATCTATCTATCTATCTATCTATCTATCTATCTATCTATCGTGTAGTGCCTTTCACTCTATCTATCTATCATATAGTGCCTTTCACTCTATCTATCTATCTATCTATCTATCTATCTATCTATCTATCTATCTATCTATCTATCTATCTATCTATCATGTAGTGCCTTTCACTCTATCTATCTATCTATCTATCTATCTATCTATCTATCTATCTATCTATCTATCATATAGCGCCTTTCACTCTATCTATCTATCTATCTATCTATCTATCTATCTATCTATCTATCTATCTATCTATCTATCTATCTATCTATCATATAGCGCATTTCACTCTATCTATCTATCTATCTATCTATCTATCTATCTATCTATCTATCTATCTATCTATCTATCTATCTATCTATCTATCTATCTATCTATCTATCATATAGCGCATTTCACTCTATCTATCTATCTATCTATCTATCTATCTATCTATCTATCTATCTATCTATCTATCTATCTATCTATCATATAGCGCCTTTTCTATCTATCTATCACACGAGGTTGCCCGGTCCACATGGTAGTTCTCGTCTTTTCACCCCAGTGGTCACAATAAGCAAAAGTTATCTGTTCATAAAAAAAAAACTGCAAACTGAGGTCCAGAAGCTGCAGGCCATTGCAGTTGTGCCCCCAGCCAGCAGTTCTCCTGAGACCCCCGGCCTCTCTTTCCCACCCTTAATTAATACGACACGCAGCCCACCCGCTGGGCCGTGAGCCCGCCGTAAGGTCAGTGCTGGCTCGCTGTGTCCCTCGTGGGTCTTAGACTGTGCCCGGCGTGTAATCCACGACAGGACTGACATGTGTGATTTGATTGGAATGAATCCATAAATGAGGTTGAAAATTCAATTCAAGAATGAAATGATAGAAAATGGCTGGCAGCTGGGAAACACGGTGGGCAGCATAGTGGTCACCAGGGCTGAGTCTGACCTGATCAATGCCCAGGTGAAGTCTGCCTGCTTTGCCTCGTCCCACAGACGGGCACATCAGGTGAGTGGGCAGGTGTGCCCTGGCATGGGCTGGTATTGGACCCTGCCTTGTGCTCAGTGCTGCTGTATGTGTTAGAGTGCCTTTGTATACTTGTGTTAATGTAAGTATTATTATTAACGACTATAATAATAATTCATCTTTCTCAGCACGCTGAAGCCAATTTGGTGTCATAGTGGGCCGCAGTGGGCACAAAGCAAGAAACAGCAGCTTTGCTTGACTCTCCTGCTCCGTTTTCTGCTTTGGCTTCTCCTGGTCAGTATGGCGCTGCTGTGGCCCCCTGTTGTGCTGCCTGACTTTATGTCACAAGTGTCTTTAAACGACTTCTTCATTAATCCCTCAGGGCACTCCTTAATGGAGGCCATTGTGCCCGCCACAATTAGCCATCATTAACTAAGATGAACAAATAGAGGAACACAACTGAGATGAAGTCATGTCCTACTGGACTGGCATGTCACTGGGCTCAGCCGATACAAGTATGGATTACAATATTTAAAAATGAAAGGAGAACAAGAGGATGAAGAGGAAGAAGTGGAAAGGCTCAAAAAGTGCAACTGCAGCTCAGCCACAGCAGAGTTACGTTTAGGACATAAAAAAAATGAAAGGTGACATCTGGGGGACTTCCATTAACTCCTGAAGGCAGTCAATAGATGAGAGAGGGGCGGTAGTCCCACTCCTGCAATCCGTCACCGCAGCCTAAGTGGCCTGTCTGTCTGCCGAACGCCTCAGCGTCACTTTGTGAAG